>NC_082709.1:19225111-19544844 GCF_030144855.1 Hypanus sabinus
GAAGATCATCGGGGACACCAGTCACCCCAACTGTAAACTGTTTCAGCTGCTTCAGTCTGGTAAATGCTACTGCAGCTTTAAAGCCAGAACCAATAGGCTATGGGACAGTTTCTTTCTACAAGCCATTAGACTTTTAAATTCACATGGCTGTACATTTCAACAGAGTCATAATGCAAAGATTTTTTCTCTCTCATGTTGTGAGATGGGTGTAAGATTTAAACTAATTAAAATTCTAACTAATTTCCTTTGTATTTTTACTTTTGACCATGATGCTGTTCCCACTTTGCATGTTCCCTCCATCAGGCAGATTCCTATCCTCAAGTTAGCTAATGTAATGAATGGAACTGAATAAGAGGGATTGAGGGAGCGTGGAAATGATTGGGTAGGGAATGGAAAACTGAGATGAAAATGTAAAGTTGGAATAATCTTGGAGTCCATTATTAAGGATGAGGATATGGAGTACTTGGAGGCGCATGATAAAATAGACCAAAGTCATTATGGTTTCCTGAAGGGAAAATCTTGTTTGTCAAATCTGTTGGGATTCTTTGAAGAAATAACAGGCAGGATAGACAAAGGAGAGTCCATGGATTGTGTTTACTTGGATTTTGAGAAGGTATTTGACAAGGTACTGCACATGAATCTGCGAAACAAGTTAAGAAGCCATGGTACTACAGGAAAGATATTAGCATGGACTGACTGGCAGGATACAGAGAATGGGAATAAAGGGGGTCTTTCCTAATTGGCTGCCACTGACTAGTAATATTCCATAGGGGTCAGCCTGGGGACTGCCTCTTTTTACATCATATGTCAATAATTTGGATGACAGAATTTATGGCTTAGTGGCCAAGTTTGTGGATGATATGAAGATAGCTGGAGGGGCAGGTGTTGTCGTGGGAATAGAAAATCTCCAAAAGACCATATGCAGATTAGGAGAATGGGCAAAGGAGTAGTAGATGGAATACAGTGTAAGGAAATATATGGTTACGCACTTTTGTAGAAGGAATGAAGGAATAAACTATTTTCTAACCATGGAGCAAATTCAGAAAGCAAAGGTGCAAAGGGACTTGGGATCTCTCATCCAGGATTCCCTAAAGGTTAACTTGTGGGTTGAATCAGTGGTAAAGGAAGCAAATGCAATGCTAGCAACCATTTCAAGGGGACCAGAATATAAAAGGATATATTGCGAAGGATTTATCAGGCGTCAGTCAGACTGCACTAGGGGTATTGTAATTGTTTTTGGGTTCCTTATCAGAGAAATGGTGTGCTGGCATTGGAGAGGATCCAGTGGAGTTTCACAAGCATTATCCTAGGAATGAAAGGGTTAATATATGAAGAGCTATTGGCTTGTACTCATTGGGGTTTAGAAGAATGAGGCAGGGGAAGGGATCTCATTGAAACTTATCAAATATTGAAAGGCCTAGATATAGTGGGCATAGAGAAGATGCTTCCAATTGTGGGTGAAGTGTAAGACTGGGGGGGACATCCTCAGAATAGAAAGATATCCCTTTGTAATGGAGATAAGGAAGAATTTCTTTTGCCGGAGTGTAGTGAATCTGTGGAATTTATTGCCACAGATGTCTGTGGAGGCCAAGTCACTGGGCATATTTAAAGCAGAGACAGATAGTTTCTTGATCAGTAAGGACATCAAGGGTTATGAGGAGAAAGCAGGAAAAGGGTTGAGGTGGATAATAAATCGGCCATTATGGAATGGTGGAGCAGATCCAATGGGCTGAATGGACTAATTCTTTTCCTTTAACTTATGAACTTCTGTGCTGGCCAAAATTATTTCTGGGGCACCTCGGGAGACTCGCGTAGCAGCAGAACTCTCGATGGATATGATTAAATATTCCCATTTCAGCCTGATGCAGCTAAAAAGCACAACTGCTTCCAAGGGCAGTACAGTCAACAAAGATGTCTTAATGTGTTTAAAACTGCTTAACACTTATGGAAACAATGCTAATTTGGGATAGATTCATCCTCGTAGGAGTCCAATACTCCCAATACTGACAGACTTGCTGGCAAACGTGCAGTCTCTGGTGAATAAGATCGATTATCTCAGAGCTAGGATGCTGAATCAGAGGACATCAAGGACTGTGTAGGTAATTCCTTTCACTGAATCCTGGTTAACCCCTTCCATACTGAATGCAGCAATTCAGATCGACGTGTTTACTATACAATGTCAGGATAGATCTGTAGAGTCTCTCAAAAGCAGAGGTGGTGTAGTATGCCTCATGATCAACTCTTCTTGGCGACAAATATATCAGTGCTGTCCCAGTTCTGCTCACCAGACCTGGAATATCTAGCGGTTAAGTGTCATCATTTTTACCTACCGCGGGAGATTTCCGGGATAATTCTGGTAGTGATATACATTCCACCTCAGGCCAAAATCAATCAGGCTTTAGATGATCTGAGCAATGGGATCAACATGCACGAGACAGCACACCCTAATGCTTTCACCATCGTTTTGAGGAATTTTAACCAGGCTCCCAAGATCCCTCTGATCCTCCACACTGCCAAGAGTCTTACCGTTAATACTATATTCTGTCATCATATTTGACCTACCAAAATGAACCACCTCACACTTATCTGGGTTGAACTCCATCTGCCACTTCTCAGCCCAGTTTTGCATCCCATCAATGTCCCGCTGTAACCTCTGACAGCCCTCCACACTATCCACAACGCCCACAACCTTTGTGTTATCAGCAAATTTACAAACCCATCCCTCCACTTTCTCATAAAGTTCATTTATAAAAATCACAAAGTATGGGTCCCAGAACAGATCCCTGAGGCACATCACTGGTCACCGACCTCCATGCAGAATATGACCCGTCTACAACCACTCTTTCCCTTCTGCGGGCAAGTCAGTTCTGGATTCACAAAGCAATGTCCCATTGGATCCCATGCCTCCTTACTTTCTCAGTAAGCCTTGCAAGGGGTACCTTATCAAATGAAGCTCTTTCTTTATCTTTGATGGAGTAAAGGCAAAAGTCATACAAACCAATGCATCTAATGTAGGCTTCTCATTTCCTATCCACAAAAATTTAGATTTGATTCAGATTAGTTGAACAATAGATGACACTTTTATTTCAATCCAGCAGCTCAACAGTTGGCACATTTATATCAGTAGCAGTTTTGCTCTATTACTATAATTGTGGTTTCCTTTAAGTATGGCATCTGCTAGGTGTACAGTCCATGAAGTGTCCATATGAGACATAGATAAATAATATGATAGGAGAAAAAAAATCGGACTCCAAAAGATCCTCCTATTATTATATTCTGTCCTAACATTTTATGATAGAATTTGTAGTTACATGTAAATTGTCCAGCCCTTCAGGATCTTATGCACCTCAGCCTTCTATTCAAAAGATGATGCCTCAAAAAGTTGGAATCCATAATTAAAGACCCCCACCACTCAGGACATACCCTCTTCTCATTACTACGATCAGGGAGGAGGTGCAGGAGCCTAAAGGCACACTCTCGATATTTTAGGAAGAACTTCGTCCCCGCTGGACTTCTGAACAGTCCATAAACTCATGAACACTATTTCACTAGTTTGCTGTTTTTGCACTACTTATGTATATTTATATAATATTTCTTATCATAACTTATTGTATTTTAATATGTTGCACTGTATTGCTATCACAGAGGGCAGATTTCATTTCACACATCAATGATAATAATTCTACTCTCCTCTGTAAATATTTGTAGCTTTTACTACTGCATCTCAACCCCAGTGTTAGGCATTGTTGAACTTCACTGACACCTTGTGAATGCCTGGATGCCTTTCCTAAATTGAAGTGACCAGGAATGCCATAGGTTGCTTCAGGTGGGTTTTAATTTACGCTCTGTGCAAAACCATTTACTCCTTGACTCTATTTCTTAGGATTGACAGCTCAATATACCAGCTGTTCTTTTTATTGCCTCCTCTGCTTATTCATTTTTTTTTTACGGAGGAATTCCAATTAGCTGTGCACTGTTAATTTCTGAAATGCGAGTGATCAACAAATCTTCACCACCCTCTCTTAGCCAGCAGCATCAGTGGTTGTGTGTTTTAGTGTCTCTTGGTTCCTATCTTCTCACCACCCCTTCTCCTTTTTTGCACCGTAAGCCATGATTGATTTCTAATTCTACCTACTTCTGATAAAAGGTCATCATCATGAAATATTAGCTGTTTCTCCTTCTCTCTATACCAGACCTGCTCAGTATTTTCAGCAGTTTTCTGTTTATATTTCAGATATCCAGCATGTACAATTTGATAATCCACTTTGACAGCAGTTTCGAGCCCAGGAGATTAGGTTCTGTTCTCACTTCAAAGCCACTTCTGAACATCTGAAATAAACTTCATTCTACTGATCATCGAGGCAGCCTGAGTTCTATGGGAACAGTAGTCATCATGTCTTTGAATATGTGATGCCATTCTACAGCTGAGTGTCAAATAAGGTGAGCATGGTTCATCCGAGCATCACATTATTTATTTGGCTTTGCTTGATATCCTTTGATATTCTTATTGTATTAACAATTGACATTCTGCATTGAAAATTTTAATTAATCCATTATTCACAGCATTCACACACGCATTCTTCATTATTGAAGTGTTACGAATGAGGAGCAACTCTGAGGGGCAGAAGGGTGCAAAGTCGCCCCCCCACCCCCCTTTTTGAGAATCGCAAAATCGCTATTATTTCGGGTCTGATACAAAGGGAAATGAGAGAGATAAACAGATCATGTCAGTAATAAGAGAGAGACAACGCAGGGATACACAAAGGTGGAATGTCTCTTCCTAACAAAAGCCGAACGGAACCACTGATTACTGCTATTGTCTCTTAGAGAAGGAATTGTGTATTGAGTACTGTTCTATTCATTGAAACCCCTCAGGGGGCAACCAGAGTGGTCTGGTTGAGGGATTGCATCATCCCAACCTGATTGTCATCTGAGACCCCGTGAGTGGGGATAAAAGTTGGGTCTGGGGAAACACCCCTCAGACGCACCAGGAGAGATGCTACGAGACCAGTGGGGCTTGTGTGTGTGTCCACCCTTGCCTGGGTGACGAGTCCTCCACGGAACGGTCTAGCTAAAGGACGGAGAGGTCATACGCGAATGGCCACAGCAACAACGCATCGACAGGTCCAGATCATAAAAGGAAAGTCGGCAAGTTAAATAGCTGTTATTCTCTCTCTCTCTTTCTCTCTCTCCAACAATTGCAACACCACGAACAACAACTACTGCAGCCTGCATGAACAGAACTGAACTTCATATTTCCACTGAACAATTCATTATCCCCTAGACAACGATAGAGCTTATTTCTTATTGATTATTATTATACCCGCACTTTTAGGTTTAGTATTGATGACGTATAGTGTCTGTATATTTGCATTGATATTATTTTTGTGTATTTTTACTAATAAATACTGTTAAAAATAGTATCATCAGACTTCAACGAATACTCCTATCTTTGCTGGTAAGACAACCAGTTATGGGGTTCGTAACAGAAGAAAAAAATTTCCAGCTATCTAGATTTCCAAATTGTTTCCAATTTTCAATTTGCAACATACCGGTCATAATCATTCTTCTCAACTCCCATTTAAGAAAATAATTTTCGTGCATCCATCCTGTTCAACCCCTTTCTCATTCAAGCTACTTTGAGTTGGTCACTTCTCAACCTACTAAATTCAAATTTGCAAAGCAACCTTATACAGTAGATCTTCACACACATCAGGGCAGCACAGTAGAGTAGTGGTTAGCAAAGCATCTTCCAGTATCGGTGACCAGTGTTCAAATGCTGCCTCTGCCTGTAAGGAGTTTGTATGTTCTCCGCCATGATCATGGGGATTTTCTCCTGGTGCACCAGTTTCCTCCCACATTTCAAAGACATACCGGTTGGTAGGTTAAGTGATCGTTGTAAGTTGTTCCGTGGTTAGGCTAAAATTAAATTGGGACATTGCTTGGCAGCATAGCTCAAAGGGTCGGAAGGGCCTATTTTGTGTTGTATCTCAGTCAATCAATCAATAAGGAGATAAACTGAAAAATAGATAAATAAGCAAACAAACAATCAAGCATCTCCTGTATATCTATGTTGAAACAAGCTAAAACTAAGAGCACCACATTAATAATCCTATGAAGTCCAACAGAAGTAACCGCAGAAAGTTTGAAAATTTGAGGAAATGACTACCTCCTGCAGTGGTAATGTGGAATTGCCATTTCTTCTCACAGTACCATTAAAAAATGCCAAAATAGTCCTTCCTTTAAATGACTCAAAAATATTATAATGCAGTCAAGCTGCAGAGAATCATAGAAAACCTACAGCACAATACAGGTACTTCGGCCCACAAAGCTGTGCCAAACATGTCCTTACCTTAGAACTACCTAGGCTTACCCATAGCCCTCTATTTTTCTATTCTGCATGTATCTATCCAGGAGCCTCTTAAAAGACCCTATCGTTTCCACCTCCACCACCGTTGCCAGCAGCCAATTCCACGCTTTCACCACTCTGTGTAAAAAACTTATCTGACATCTCCTCTGTACCTACTTCCAAGCATCTTAAAACTATGCCCTCTCGTGCTCGCCACTTCAGCCCTGGGAAAAAACCTCTGACTATCCACATGATCAATGCCTCCCATTATCTTGCACACCTCTATCAGGTCACCTCCAATCTTCCGTCGCTCCAAGGAAATAAAGGCCAAGTTCACTCAACCTATTCTCATAAGGCATGCTCCCCAATCCAGGCAACTTCCTTGTAAATCTCCTCTGCACCCTTTCTATGGCTTCCACATTTGGTAGGGAGGCAACCAAAACTGAGCACAGTACTCCAAGTGGGGTCTAACTGGAATCCTGTATAGCTGCAACATTACCTTTCAGCTCTTAAACTCAATCCCATGGTTGATGAAGGCCAATGCACCGTATGCCTTCTTAACCACAGAGTCAACCTGCGCAGTGCTTTGAGTGTCCTGTGGACTCAGACCCCAAGATCCCTCTGATCCTCCACACTGCCAAAAGGCTTACCATAAATGCTATATTCTGCCATCATATTTGACCTACCAAAATGAACCATCTCACACTTATCTGGGTTGAACTCCATCTGCCACTTCTCAGCCCAGTTTTGCATCCTATCAATGTCCCACTGTAACCTCTGACAGCCCTCAGCACTATCCACAACACCGCCAACCTTTGTGTCATCAGCAAATTCCCTAACCCATCTCTCCACTTCCTCCTCCAGGTTATTTATAAAAATCATGAAGAGTTAGGGGTCCCAGAACAGATTCCTGAGGCACACCACTGGTCACCGACCTCCGTGCAGAATATGACCCATCTACAACCACACTTAGCCCTCTGTGGACAAGCCAGTTCTGGATTCACAATGCAATGTCCCCTTGGATCCCATGCCTCCTTACTTTCTCAGCAAGCCTTACATGAGGCATCTTATCAAATGAAGCCCTTGCATCTGATGTAGGCATCTTATTTCCTATCAACAAAAATTTAGATTTGATTCAGACTCGTTGAACAATAGATGACACTTTTATTCCAATCCAGCAGCTCAACAGTTGGCACATTTATATCAGTAGCAGTTTTGCTCTATTACTATAATCGTGGTTTCCTTTAAGTATGGCATCTGCTATGTGTACAGTCCATGAAGTGTCCATATGAATGGTGGGTCTTATTCAAAGTAATCACCAACTTGAATAGTATAATACAATACTAGTCGACTAGTCACACTCTCTTGTAATTCCTCCTAATAGATGGTTGTCATTTATTTTGCTTTAATTCTTTCTGTGTTCTTCTGTTCTTTGGTCCATTCTGAAATTATACATTGAGAATTATTAATATGATGTTTTATAGCAACAGAAACAATAATGTAATCAAATCATATGGAATATTTCAAGACAGAGAATATAAGCCTGCATTGCATCTTTCAGATCAATCCAAACATTATTTTGTGCAATGTTTAAAATGTGATGTAATTTAAATATCTAATTGCATTCCATTTTAAGACCACTACAAAAGGCAAATTTAGTTATAACCTTATGAAAACAATATTGTTTCAATGAAAACTGCATTTAAAATCAAATTTAAATATGTAGAATGCTGCTGGTGATTTTCAAGAGCTTATATCCCCTTTAAAGAATCATGTCAAGTCAGAATCCATTTAGGATAACTTACTTATTTATGATTTGTGTTTGTAATATGTCAGGGAAGCAGTGCATTTTAAGTACAAAGAGTGTAACTGTGATGTTTAAAGTCCCATGCGAAGTGACAATTAGAAACAGATCTGAACTTAAAGCAGCCCAGCTTGAATGTGTTCCTGCACATTGCATTTATGATAACACAACTGCCTAATAAAATATATGCTCAGTATTCCTCTGATGGCTAAATGGATGAATACATAGAGTTGTGTGATACCAAGGCACCTTCAGTTTGTTCTCAGTTTTCTAATTTCAAATTTAATATAAAAATTATTCTCACAGCCTACTGTTTAATGTTAGGTCTAGCTATAGAATCTGTAGATAGCCAAAGGAAGGAAAGATTTAAGCTCAATGATGCTTTCAGAAGATCTACACAAATATAGTTTAGAAGTCTTTCTTCACTGACATTCATTACTGAGAAATGAGAAATAACTGAAGAAGAAAAACTAGCATTTGAAGAAGTTTAATATACTGGTTTTAATCTTAATTTGCTGACATTCGTTGTGATGGATCTTCAGTGTCCAGAGCTCTGGGTGGCCATTCTGTCAAGCTCAGCTTTCTAACACAGCAGCTAAGAATTCTAGAAATCAAAGAGATTTTTTTGAGGAAGTTAAACTTTCAACTACTGTTCAGCTTCTTTCCTAAATAAGAACCAGTCTTCAGTTCTAATGTAATTTGCAAGCAACAATTGGCCTGGAGCTAAAAGGACAGCTTGGCAAATAAGTAGCACTGTCTACAGAACACAGGATGCTGGCCCACAGCACAGGGCTGACTACTCAAGAGATGCAGTGTAAAACAATGGGGTTATGTTAATTGGCTGCATCAAATCAGACAACACTGGCTAAATTATTTAGTCCAAGGAAGATTGCAGATCAGGCTGATACCATCACTTAGCACATCAAATAGCTTATATCTCAATAGTTGGAAGTTAGAAGAGTCAGACTTCACAGCATTAAATCTGGATGTTTGGGAACTCCATCACCAGAAGCTTTTAGAGCATCATTGTGAAGTCACCCAAGTGGGAAAAAAAACCAGTATAAATATAGAGTGGTCAGGCTTGTTGGGACTAGTCAATGAAGAGCAACAAGAATGGCAGAAACATTGGGTAACTGGAATCCATTCCTCTGCCATTGATTCCTGTGAAGGATGACTTGTTTGTCTGAAATGCTGGTATGCCTTTTTAACTCACAAGAATTGTGCCTGTGGTTTGGTAATCCTTTGTGTTTTAGAAATTGTTTGCAATTTGGAAATTTTTCATAAGATAGAACACTTCTGTGTGTTATAACTACATTTTCAGAAGTTAATCTGAATTTAAATATGTATCACTAAGAATAAATAAATTGTGCTTAAATTACTTTGTTAGCTGGAAGTAACCCCTTCTTGGGAAGGAGGGGAAACACACTGCTTGAGTAGTGTGCATTGGCAGCTAAGATCATCATGGAGGATAAATGGGGAAGTCATCAGACCTCTGAAGTGTAATCAAATAAGTGGCTACAGTGTAATCTCCTTTTAGTGAGGTACTTGTAGCTATCTATATTGGATGGGGCTTACAATCTTTCTTTGAGTTCATAACTTCACAGAGAGCAAACACATATGATCACAAGAATAATTGGAAGGTTTGCAATACTGCACTGAAAACCAGAAAATCGTAAACAGAAGGAATTCTACAGATGCTGAGATCCAGAGTAACATAAGTGCTGGAGAAACACAGCATGTCAAGCAGCATCTATGAAGAGGAATAAAGAGTCAAAGTTCCAGGCCGAAATCCTTCGTGTGTGTTACACTAAAAACTGGGAAGTATGTTCAGTACTTCTGGCAGTTCTGTCTAATGCAAAGCAGCTATTGCCATTTTACTGCCAAATTCCCCATCCAATCAACAGTGGCAGATGAGAAGTAAGAAGAACCTACATGAGGTGATCTCAGCTCATTTAAAAGCTAACACATTGAAAGATGCAATTCTGTATGTTTGAATTACTGGGAAAGGAGGAAAGAATAAGGAGGTAGCTAACAATGGAAAGTGAAGAGATTTCAATGGATTTCAGAGCAGCTCAATCGCCCCAAGGGTGGAGTTTTACAAGGCCCATGTAGACAGTTCACTAGCGCCCATGAGTGTCAGAGGCAGTAAGCAACAGAGCTTAGGTCAACTTTTCACTGTGCAGAGCAGGCAACAATTTAATAGCCCAGGTTGCTCAGTGTACATAAATATTATAGCACGTTAATGTGCATATTGATGTGTCTATCAGCCCAAGAACATCATTCTGCCTGCTTAAGCTTTTTGCAGTGTATTATTCCTCAAAGACCTTAATCTTTTAGATAATCAGAACTCTATCCATCTATGCACTCTTTCAGATCCTCTTCTAACCCGCCACCCTTTGCTCTGCTAGGCTGGATATTGTGCCTCAGAGCGCAAAAAGAGCAACAACAAAGAGGGTGTAGGGAGGTGGTAGCAATCAAATGAGAGCATGCAAGCCTTGGAGAAGGGTTTTCGCAATCTGGATAACACCTAGCACAAGGTGATTGATAACCCAGACTTGACATTGCAAGAAGTAATAACAGCTGGGTCATGGGAGGATTATTAGAAGTGGGTTCTTCACTCAAAGTGCTTCCATTATTACTCATTCTCTCCCGTCCACCAATTCCCCCCTTCACATTTTCCCCAATGCAAGCCTTGTATGATGTCTCTTTTCTCAATGGTTGAATCTGCCCTTGCACAGGTATTGGTGGAGCAGTCTTTGATAGGACTTATTGAACTTCAGAGAATGTCATTCAAGCACACCTAAGCATTGAGAGAAATAATCCGAAGAGCTTAATTTTGCTCCACTCGAATCACAGCAATTACAGACAGAAATCAAGTCGTCGAGTCATGTCAAATTTCTTGTCATTTAACTATATACGTGTGTACGGTCAAATGAGGCAATGTTTCTCTGAACCAGGGTGTAAAGCACTGTAGTATATACATCATAAATGAAAGTAAGGATGAAATCTACAGATGGACTGCACATAATACAGAAACTAAAGTCAATAAATTCAATAGTGTAAGGTACAGAACAGACTAACCAATGACAATTTGAATGCAATGCAGCAGGGAGTTCAGAAGCCTAATGACCTGAGGGAAGAAACTATTTCCCATCCTAACCACTCTTGTTTTGATTCATTGGAGTCTCCTGCCTGATGGTGGAAAGTCAAAGAGGATGCTGGATGGATGGGTGGGATCCTGGATAATACTAAGGGCCCTGTGAATGCAGTGCTTCTGATAAATGTCCTCGATGGATGGTAGGGAGACCCCTATGATCCTCTCAGCTGTTCTCACAGTCCTTTGTAGGGACTTCCAATCTGATCTTCAACTGCTTCCATTCCAGTGGCATATGCAACTTGTCAGGGCACTCTCAATGGTGCTCCTATAAATGCAGTTAAGATGGGAGGAGGGTGTAGCCTCACTTTCCTCAATCTCCTTTGGAAGTGGAGACAAGCTGTGCCTTCTTGTTCAGGGAGGTGATATTCAGAGACCAGGTGAGATCATCTGTGGCGTGAACTCCCAGGAACTTAGTGCAATTAAATGTAAATAAATGGAGTTTCATAATTAGTCATAGATATAAATTTGGGAGTTCTATACACTGTTACAGAATTAAGTATTTAAATCTAAGGAAACTAAATACAAGGGTCATGAAAACTAGTATTAAGGATATAAAATAGCGTCATTAAAATCATAACATGATTGGCTGAATCTGATGAATCGAGTAGAGTATTTTTGGGGATGCAGTTATTTGGGTCAATAATGGAAGCCAGGTTTTCAGAAGCCATTGAGCCTTCCCCAAAATAGAATCACAAACAGACCCTGATGATTCTATTAGCCATAACACTGAAAGACAGAACAAATTAGATGGTCCTCCATTGCTACTATTTCTTATATTCTTATTTTTTTTTTCACTTAAACACTTTTACAATGTGATTCTGTCACTCAGAAAGGCAAAAGGTGGGTGACCAGAGGCCAATTAGTCTAACATGCACTGGAGAAAGATGTTAGAATCAATTCATAATCTGTTCATGAAGGAGGAATTTAGAATTTATTCACGTAAATTGTGACCAAAATTCATGAAGGGAAACCTGTAAATATTTTGTGCACAACCTTCTGGAAGAGAAATGACATTGTGCTGCACAAAATAATAAAGCCACAAGAGAGGAGATCCCAGTGTTAGAGGTAATATGTTTGCTGACAGACAGGAAAGAGCAGACTGGGATAAAATGATCAGTTTCGAGTTGGCAGCTTGTAATCAATGAGATACCACAGGAATCAGCTTTGGGGCCACAGCAGTTGTACAGTATGTCATTTAATTAATTGCACAGGAGCCACATTTGTAGCTAGAACAAAGAAAGGTAGGAAAGCATGTTGCTAGGAGGATGGAAGCATGTACAGAGTGGTATTGATAAATTAGATGAGCAGAAAAAGTAGTTAGTAAATACAATATGTTGCTGCCTGTTAGGCCTCTGGCATTTAGGGCAGCAGTGAAGGTCCTCCATCTCTGTCTGTCCTTGGTCATCTTCTCTGTTGTGGCCCAGGTGTGGTTCAGTGTCCTCGATTCTGCCTCTACTATACAGTGTTAAGTTGTCTTTGGCTCCAGTGTTTCCTCCACCCTTCACAGTGAGGTGCTGCCTTGATGTTGGAGTCGGCCTCTCTTCTCATCATGTGTCCAATACATCGCCAACATTTCCTCATGATGATTGAGGCCATGACTTCTTGGTGACACTGAGAGAGCAAAGCGTGGCTGGAGATCTTTCTTGGCCAGAAAATATGGATGATCTTTCGAAGGCTTGTGTCATGGAATAATGACAGCTTGACACCATTGTTATTCAGTGAATCGAATTGAATTGACTTTATTTTTTACTTCCTTCACAAACATGAGGAGTAAAAATCTTTACGTTACATCTCTGTCTAAATGTGCAATGTGCAATTTATAGTAATTTATAATAAGTATTATATACAACAGGACAGTCAAACTACCATAGAAATACGGTTGTGTCAGCATTAATTAATCAGTCTGATGGCCTGCTGGAAGAAGCTGTGTTGGAGCCTTTTGGTCCTGGCTTTTATGCTGCAGTACCATTTCCTGGATGGTAGCAGCTGAAACAGAATGTGGTTGGGGTGATTCAGGTCCCCAATGATCCTTCGGGCATTTTCTACACACCTCTCTTTGTAAATGTCCTGAATAGTGGGAAATTAATATCTATAGATGTGCTGGACTGTCTGCACCACTCTCTGCAGAGTTCTGCGACTGAGAGAGGTACAGTTCCCATACCAGGCAGTGATGCAGTAAGTCAGGATGCTTCCAATTATGCCCCTGTAGAAAGTCCTTAGGATTAGGGTACTTATGCCAAACTTCTTCAACCATCTGAGGTGAAAGTCCTGCTATTGTTCTTTTATCACCACACAACCAGTGTGTACTGACCACGTGAAATCCTGAATGATGTGTATACCGAGGAACTTAAAGCTGTTCACACCCTCAACTCCAGATCCATTGATGTTAATAGGGGTTAGCCTGTCTCCATTGTTTCTGTATTCCACAACCAGCTCCTTCGTTTTTGCGACATTGAGGGAGAGGTTGTTTTCTTGACACCACTGTATCAGGGTGATGACTTCTTCCCTGTAGGCTGCCTCAATATTATTTGAGATAAAGCCAATCAATGTAGTATCATCTGCAAATTTAATCAGTAGATTAGAGTGTGGGTGGTGACACAATCATAAGTATACAAGGAGTAAAGGAGAGGGCTTAGGACACAGCCCTGAAGGGTTCCTGGCTTACGTTCATCACTCCAGATCCATGCATCCCATGACTCTAGTGAAGTTGAATTGTTATTTCACACTTTAGTGTTTAGGTTTCCCAGAACAATGATTATGTCATGCTGTGGTGTTAACTTCACCTCTACTGTTCATAGAAAACATCTTTTTCTTCAATGTCAGTATCATTAGTTGGAGCATAGCATTGGATGACAGTAATGTTCATTTGCTTCTCTTTCAGCCTGACTCTCATCTGCCTACTGTTGATTGCTTTCCACTCCAGAAAGCACTTCTCAATGCCTTTCTTCAAAGTGACAGCTACACCATCATGATGCTGGCAATCTTCCCTTCCTGAGTATAAAACTGTTCCACTAGTTGCAGCCATTAGTCTGCCAAACCCTGTCCACTGATGCCCAGAATATGTATGTTGTAACAGTGCATTTCTGGCGTTATTTGTGCTAGCTGGCCAGCATTGTACACAGTTTGTACATTCTGAAGAACAATTTTGGTCTTCTCCTTGGTGGTGTTCAAGACTTCCTCTCAGTTTTCACTACCGTCAGTCATGCAAATCCCAAGTGGAGATGTAGGAATACTGGTGCACACATTTTGAGTCAAAGCACAAGTCCCTAACTCCAGCAAGCATTGTTTTCTGTGTCATTGAAGCATGGAGCTGCCAAACTGTATGACAAGGTTGTGGTCCTCTTGAAGGACACATGAATGAGTTCACATAATACTAAATTCAAAAGACCAATGTGTGTACAGTTCATCTGACACAAAGTCAACGGAAATAATATCCTCTCCCTCTATGCACTATTAGTAATTGTTCTTTCTTATCAATCTTTTCAGCTTTAATCGTCATTAATTACAGTACTGTGAAAGTATTATTTTGTGCATTTTCTGACTTAAGGACAAAATTAACATAAATATCTATCAAAGTGGAGCTTGTTCATTATCCAGGAATGGTCTTTATTATCTATATGGAGAAAAACCTTTGGTAGCAACAATGTAAGTGGATCGGAGGATCCTTGCACACAGTAAGCAAATACACAAGCACAACAAGTAAAGGAGAAGGATATCTGATAAGTCTCTCAGTACCTGTTACACTTTCCTCCAAGAAGTTTGGAGTACAACAGTAGGGTTGTCTTATGCAGCTGTTCAAAGCATTAGTGAGGTCATAGCTAGAGTGCCATGCATGGTTTTGTTCTCCTTATTTAAGGAAAACTATTATTTCATTGGAGGCATTCAGAGGAGGCTCATAATCCAGGATATGGAGGTATTGCTCCATGAGGAAAGTTTAAACAGATTTCGATATATTATAGTAAAGATGAATGACTGGTGATCTTGAAACTTAGGGTGCTAGGCAGGGTAAATGCTATGAGGATGTTTCTTCTCATGAGAGAATCAAAGAACAGTGGGCAGGGCATTATTTAAGACCAATGAGAAAGAATTTCTTCTCTCACTGGGTTTGGAACTCCTTTCTCCAGAAGCTGCGGGGACAGAGTCATCTTGTATATTCAAGGCAGCAATGGATTACTAATCAGTAACAGAATCCCAGCTAACCCTACCAGACAGGAAACTGAACTTGAAGGAAGTTGATCATCAGCGAATGTCCCGTTGAGTGCCAGAGGGGGCTGGAGGGAATGAATGACTGCCTCCTGCTCATATTTCTTACCGTCTGGTTTCCAATTTTGGCCATTATTGGTTGTTGGCTAGCAAATGATCTTTTCGGTTGTTTACGGTTGAATGTGAAGATAAGAACTGAGCTGAGTCATGTAATGAATGTTTGATTTTAGTAGGATTATTTTATGACCCTGGCAATAGTAAGGGTAGATATGGTGGCTGTGATGTGAAAATGGCTTTTCTCTGCTGTTCCGGTGGATGGGCTCATGAATGTTATAATTAAAGAGGCTTCCTTGGTGCCTTCTGAAGCGAAGCAAAGCAAAAAGCTGACAATCCCTCACCACCCTTCTTCTTACTTGACCTCCCCTAACGAGACCCTGTTCTATAAATTCTGCAACTGATGGACATTGTGAGTCACTGATAAATTGTGACCTCTGGCTTCACCTGACAGTAGGCTTTCACCCCTGAGCCTTGTAATACACTGCTGTGCATACACAACATTGAAGAAGCTTATTTGACTTGGAGGTAGTGCAGCAAGGGTTCACTAAATTTATTCCTGGCACAAGGGGGATCCCTGTGGCAGACATTAAACTCACTGGAATTTAGAAGATTGAGGGGGTATCTTATTGAAACGTATAAAATTCTAAAGGGATTGGACAGGCTAGATGCAGGAAGATTGTTTCCGATGTTGGGGAAGTCCAGAACGAGGGGTCACAGTTTAAGGATAAAGGGGAAGCCTTTTAGGACCGAGATGAGGAAAAACTTCTTCACACAGAGAGTGGTGAATCTGTGGAATTCTCTGCCACAGGAAACAGTTGAGGTCGGTTCATTGGCTATATTTAAGAGGAAGTTAGATATAGCCCTTGTGGCTAAAGGGATCAGGGGGTATGGAGAGAAAGCAGGTACAGGGTTCTGAGTTGGATGATCAGCCATGATCATACTGAATGGCGGTGCAGGCTTGAAGGGCCAAATGGCCTACTCCTGCACCTATTTTCTATGCTTCTATAAAGATTGGTCCATGCTTCTCAAGGCTAGCAGGATAAGAAGAGATTCTGAAAGGAACTCACAATCATGAAGCAGTTTCAGCCATCTACAGAGTGCATTTCTAGTGGGCAGGGATTCAGAATAAGAGGTCAACCACTTTGAACAGAAAGTGGGGGAATCTTGTTAATATAATGGGTTCCAAATCTCTGGAGTTCTCCCCCTCAGAGTATGGTGGATGCAGTTATTTGAGTGTGTTCAAAGCTGGGACTGATAACAATTCATCAGAGGACAAGGGAGAAATGGGGGGAATAAGGCCAAGGGACTGGGTCTGCCATAATAACTGATTAACAGTGGGGCTCTATATTTCTTGTATCTTAATATTTTAATCCTCTGTCTCCGAAGCCTACAGTATGTGTAAAGTGAACTCCTGTGAGAGCTGCTTTGCCGATCTCTGCTTGATGGTGCAACAAGCTGTTACAAGTGCTCTTTTGTCACCTTGGTTCTTGTGCCAGCTCATCTAAAGCAGCGTGATCCGTCAGACGTCCTCAGCCTCGGTTCTGCCTCTTCAGCATGGACTAGAACAGTGTGGACGAAATCTCCAAAGCGAGTAGCGTAACCCTCAGCAGTATTGAGTTTTTAATTGTTATTTTTTTCAGTAGCGTGATTTAGTTTCGACAACTGCTTGTGCTGTCAAGCTCCAGAAACCTGGAGAATTCACAGATGCAGCATTAAACACAAAAATCTAGGTCAATATTGTTCCAACTGAACCATTTGCATATGTTGTTTGGCAACCTGCCTATCCCAAGAGAGCTGCATGCACGTAGAGGAACATGTTTGAGCGAAACCAGGAAGTTGGTAGGTTGAAGCCAGCATCCTTATGGGTTGATGCTTCCCGCAGATTTAACCCTTCATCTCTACCTCAAGCTGCTCTTCTTTGTCTTAGAAATTTTCCCCACTTTGCTCAGAGGTGATGAAAGCCGGAATTAAAGCTAAATATATCCATTAGGAGAATTAGGAAGAAATGTCCATAAATCTTAGTGATTTCACGTTTTATTCATCTACACTGGAGACTGACATAAAATTACTCTGGCTGTTGGAATATGACAGGACCAGTACACATTTTGAAAGCTGCCAAAAAGATGTTATTCATGCTTCTCTCATGAATTTATGTCAGTGGTGGATAAATAATGCATGATATGCTCATTTTACAGTCAATACTGACAGGATAGTTATGCTACAATGAAAGCTTTATTGCGATATAGAGAAAGGACATTTCACTTGGATACAGTAAGAAAGCATATCATGTGTCATGTCAAAGTATTAATAAAACTGGTTAGGTCCTACACATATATGTCACTGATCTAAAAGGGACAGTATTAAATTCAACAAGTCGCTGAGTCTTTTTTCATGGTTGTCAAGGTGATGACCCTACAAGATGACATGTATTTGATGGAGAAAACATAGTTACATGGCCCAAAGAACATCAAGTTAACGAAAATAAATATTTTAAAAAATCCTTTCAGAAGTTGAAGTCTGAATAATTCTTCCAGAAGTCATTTACAGCAGATTTTTTTTTACTAATTTGATGCAATTGTAAAGATATTTTAATAGGATGTAATATTGAATAAACTCTTCTCGGGCTTCCAGCTGGGTACAGGTATCAATTATAACCAACGTTTCCATGACAAACTCTGTGATCTACTTCAGGGATAATGCCTGGGCATGTCAAGTCTGATTGGATAGTCCTCAACCAATCAGGTTTCTGCTTTCCAACCTTGTTTACAATCGAATTCTAGTTCTTACTTAGAGTGAAACTTCGTCTTTCTTAAAATTCTTTTCTTCTAGTTTTATTTCAACGGCTTCCTTTACCAGCCATTCCCAAAAGCCTTCGGCACAGCACAGTAGTGTTGTGCTGTTAAAGTCAATACTATGGCCATTGCGATTGCAAAGTTCCACTAATGCCAATTTCTCTGGGTAACCCCAAATGGATAAACCTCCTGTGCTCCTTGATGCAGGCTTCCCCCGTCCATCCGGTCTAGCCGATATATGTTGTTCTGCATTCACAGGGAATCCTGTAAACATCAGCTGACCCACAAAAGCTTCGATTTTGCTTCCTTACAGATCTGTGGATGGTATTAATCCAGTATTTCTTCAGGTTCCTGGTGCTCCTCCCAGAACCATGGAAATATAGGGAAGACAGGTAGTAGCAATGGGTTCCTCCTCGTTGTTAGGTTTCCTGTTTTTTCTGTCAGCCTTTTTAAGAGCCCAATTGATTTCCTTCATTTTGTAGCCATTCTGTATGAATGCCGCGCGTACTCTTACGTCTTATTTTCTCAAGGAGACTCTCTGGGTCTGAAATAGCCTTCACTTTGTTTAGCTTAGTAGAAAGAACTACCGTATGTTGGGAAGCATAATGGCAGCTGTTATTGGTGAGGTAAAGTCCAAGGGAGTGAATTGCCGATAGGTGCCATGTCTGAGGCTACCATCATATTAGAACGTCCAAGAATGGGAGGCAATCATTCTTCTCCATCTCCATCACTAATTGAATGTTTGGATGTATACTGTTCAGATGGTTATGGAACTGATGGAATGCCTGGAGTCCATGAGGCCTCACTATGAAGGTGTATCGACATAGCTGAAGAACATTTGCAACGTAAGGATGATGAACTCAGAGACTCTTCCTTGAAGTCCTCCATGTAGGAATTAGAAATAGCTGGCCACAAGGGCAATCCAATGGCCACTCCATCCATTTGCTCATAGTAGTTCCCTTACAGAGGAAGTGCATCAATGTAAGGGTGTGTTCAAAAAAGGTCAATGGTACCATAAAACCATAACCATATAACAATTACAGCATGGAAACAGGCCATCTCGGCCCTTCTAGTCCGTGCCGAACACTTATTCTCACCTAGTCCCACCGACCTGCACTCAGCGCATAACCCTCCATTCCTTTCCTGTCCACATACCTATCCGATTTTACTTTAAGTGACAATACCGAACCTGCCTCTACTACTCCTACTGGAAGCTTGTTCCATACAGCTACTACTCTCTGAGTAAAGAAATTCCCCCTCGTGTACCCCTAAACTTTTGCCCCCTAACTCTCAACTCATGTTCTCTTGTTTGAATCTCCCCTACTCTCAATGGAAAAGCCTATTCACGTCAACTCTATCTATCCCCCTCATAATTTTAAATACCTCCATCAGGTCCCCCCTTAACCTTCTACGCTCCAAAGAATAAAGACATAACTTGTTCAACCTTTCTCTGTAACTTAGTTGCTGAAACCCAGGTAACATGCTAGTAAATCTTCTCTGTACTCTCTCTATTTTGTTGACATCTTTCCTATAATTCGGTGACCAGAACTGTACACAATACTCCAAATTTGGCCTTACCAATGCCTTGTACAATTTTAACATTACATCCCAACTCCTATACTCAATGCTCTGATTTATAAAGGACAGCATACCAAAAGCTTTCTTCACCACCCTATCCACATGAGATTCCACCTTCAGGGAACAATGCAGCATTATTCCTAGATCACTCTGTTCTACTGCATTCTTCAATGCCCTACCATTTACCATGTATGTCCTATTTTGATTATTCCTACCAAAATGTAGCACCTCACACTTATCAGCATTAAACTCCATCTGCCATCTTTCAGCCTACTCTTCTAACTGGCCTAAATCTCTCTGCAAGCTTTGAAAACCTACTTCATTATCCACAATGCCACCTATCAGTATCATCTACGTACCTACTAATCCAATTTACTACCCCATCATCCAGATCATTAATGTAATGACAAACAACATTGGACCCAGAACAGATCCCTGAGGCACACCATTAGTCACCGGGTAATAATTGATACACTTATCAAACCTTGACCTGGGAAAGACAAGCTCTCCTCTATAGAACTCTCGTGAACAGGGACGCCATATCAAAACTGACCATTATGTCCTTTGGGTTCAGCTGGTTGTTATCGTTTTTAACAAAGTTGGTCGAATTCATGATATGATACTCACAACCCCAACAAAGGGAGACAGCATGGTCATTAAATGCTTAGAGAGGTAGTAAGATGGAGAATTAATCCCACTGGCAATAGGCCTTGGAGGGAGCCCTCCTTGTGTATCTTAGGGAGCCCATAATGTCTTGGTTGTACCAGCACCTGAGGCAGATGTGTCTTATGTCTGCTGGCAGTCCGCATTTCTTCAGTAAAGCAGAGGTCATCCTCACAATCGAATATGTGGGATCCCGCTGTAGAACTCTGTAGGCGGGATCGTCCAGGACCTGTTGGACTTTCCTGTGGTATTCTTTGGAGGATATCAGGACTGTTGCATTTTCTTTGTCAACTCATAGAATTATGATGGCTGGGTTTTGCCATAGTGCCTGGAGAGCTAGTCACTCAAAGTAGTATCAAAGGATGTAATACTTTGTAATGAGATTCTAACATTGAAGCTCTAAGTATGTGTGCACTATATAACCCTGAGATTCATCTCCAAACAGGCATGATGTATCAGTACAGGTACTACTGATCTAATTGATGAGTATGACAGAATTATTTAAGACCTTGAAGAGCTGCACTGGGAGTGTTGTTTGCAGCTTTGGACTGCTTACTGAAAAAAAGAGATCCTGGCCATAAACAAAGATGCATGAAAAATCACCAGACAGATTTGCAAGATGATGAGAGTATGGGTTCACTGGAGTTGAGAAGAAGCAGAGGAGATCTCATTGAAATGTCATAATTTTTCTAGGCCTTAAGATAATTGGTTCAGCGAGAATGTTTTCCTAGACTGTGGCTAAAGGCTCAGGGTATTGTGAATGATAATTAAAATTAAGATGGGAAGAGAGGGTGATGAATCTAAGGAACATGCCACCACTTGTTATGGAGACCAAGTGGCTGATGATTACCTCTGCAGGAAGTACACCTAATCTGAACTCTCAACTCACGGTCAAGGAACTGGATGCACTCAGGACCATTTGAGAATCTGAAAATTTCAGAGATGTGTCTTTTGTTGAGGTGGTCACACCCAGAGCACAGACTTCAGGTAGTAGACAGATGATCAGCAGGAGAAGTAAAGGGAGTGAGCAGTCAATGCAGTGTTTCTCAATGGCCATTCTCCTCACCAACAAGTACACTCCTTTGGACACTGCTGGGGGTGAGGTTGATCTATCAAAGCACATTAGCAGCAATCTCTGGGACTGTGGCTGCCTCTGAGGCTCAGTCGTGATATGACACTCAATAGTTAGGGGTACAGAGAGGAGATTCTGTGGCTGTGAAAGAAAACCCGGAATGGTGTGTTGCTAGGGTCCAGAATGGCTCAGAGTGACTACAGAAGATTCACAAGATGGAGGGTGAGCAGAAAGAGGTTGTGGTGCACGTTGGCACCAATGACATGGGTAGAAAGAGGGAAGAGATTCTGCAATGTGAGGAAAAAATGAGCGAAAAGGCCAAAGAACACCACTTCCAAGGTAATAATCTCTGGATTACTCCCAGTGCCAATTGGTCATCAGGGCAGGATGATAGTACAGATGAATGAGTGGGGAAGTGGTGCAGGGGCCAGGCTTCAGATTTCTGGATCATTGGGATTTCTTCTGGGGAAGGTATGACCTGTACAAAATGGACAGGTTACACCTGAATCCAAGGGCAACCAATATCCTTGTGGGCAGGTTTGATAGAGCTGTTGGGGAGGGTTTAATCTAAGTTGGTAGGGGGATGGGAACTAGAGTGGGAACTAGATGGGCTGAGGATGAGGCAGTTGATATACAAGTCGATGCAGTGTGTTCTGAGATTGTGAAGATGGACAGACAGTGGGATGAAGTGACATGTAACATGAGAACACAGTCAAAAAGGGTGATAAATACAGGACTGAAGGTGGTATGTTTGAATGCCCATGGTGTATTGAATAACGTAAATAATCTTTTAGCTCAGTTAGAGATTGTCAGGTATGACATGGCAACCACTGAGGCGTGGCTAAGAGAAGATTGTAATTGGGAGCTTAACATCTAAAGTTAGACATTGTATCGAAAAGACAGGCAGGTAGGTAGAAGAGACAGGATTGCTCTGTTGCTGAAAAGTAAAATCAAATCCTTAGAAAGAGGTGACATAGGATTGAAAGATGCAGGACCTTGTGGGTAGCATTCAGAAAATACAACGGTAAAAAAGATTCTGATGGGAGTCATGTACAGACCTCTAAACAATAGCCACAATGTGAGATATATATTAAACGGGAAATAGAAAAGGCATGTAATAAGGGCAATGTTATGATAAGCATGGGCACATTTCAATATGCAGATAGATTGGGGAAAACAAGCTGGTGCTGGATGCCAAGAGAGGGTATTTGTAGAATGAATGAGATGGCTTTTTAGAACAGCATATGGTTGAGTACACTAGGGAAAGGCAATTCTGAAACTGGTGTTGTATAATAAACCAGATTTGAGTAGGGAGCTTAGGATAAAGGAATGCTAAGGAGTAGGTCAGGAGTTGGTATTACAATGGGGTAAAGCGAATTAAAGAGGCATAAGAGAGGAGCTGACGAAGTTGATTGGAAGGGAACACTAGCAGGGATGATGGTAGAACAGCAATGGTTGGAATTTCTGGGGACAATTTATAATGTACAAAATAGATACATCATAAAGATAAGGCAGAAAAAAGGAAATGATAAGCCAGTTAGTTGGACCTCAGTTGGAGTCCATTATTAGCAACATGGTTCTGGGGTACTTGGAGGCACATGACAAAATAGGCCAGAGTAAGCACTGTTTCTCTTCAGGGAATATGGGGGAATCCCACTGTAGAACTCTGTAGGCAGGATTGTTTAGAATCTGTTGGACTTCCCTGTGGAACGAGAAAAACAGGTAACATCTCAGACTTGATTATTAATAAGGCCAGTCTCTATAACAGTGAAATATGCTTACAAACCAGCAACATTCTCTGGGAGTGAAGCTGAGTGGTAGAGGGGTTAATCTTGTGAGGTGGTAATTTGGATTGATGTGGTTCTGTCACATTAAAACATGAACAGAATGCCAGATGGAGACAGAAAGTGAAAAAAAAAAAAGGCAGGTAGTGGGGGTTCTTATGCAGGCAAGAAAAAAGGGAATATTATATAAAGTTGAAGTATTCAATATTATTTTCAGACAATTTGCCCAGACAAGGGCAATGGATTGTACATCTAACTTGCATTGAATCCCATTTGAAAAGTATGGAACGCTGAAGCTCAGGGATCTGAGCCAGAGTCTGTTATTTTCTACTGATGTCAGCAATAGGTTAATTTTTGTGTGAGGAAAATTTGTGAATTGATATGTTGCTATATATTTGATAGTTCAAAGTAAATGTATTATCAGAGTATATATCTACTACTATATACTGCTTTAAGATTCTTAATACCTTGAAAATCTGCATTTTATTCTGTCATATTAATTAAGTTGGAATTGATTTTAGGACCTACTTAAGCCATATCTCCACAGGATGAACTGAGTAAAACCTCAAAGGAAAACAGTACAGATTGGTGCTTAATCACAATCATTCAACAGCTGCCAGACAACCTGTCAGAAGCACCATATGAAGACTGCTAAATTATTTAACCTACAAATTATTCTATCTTATTCACCTCAATTAACATATCTAAAGTTTGCATAATAAACAACATTACATTAATGATTTGTACAGATCCAAATCCATTCTTCTAGCTTGTTTGTAGTTCATATAATCATGGTTTTCTGTAGATAGTTGGATAAAACACGTTAAGATCATTATAGCAATATTTAAATGCTTGTTGGAACCTATCCCAGGGGTGGGCAAACTTTTTGACTTGTGGGCCACAAAGGGTTCTAAAATTTGACAGGGGGACCAGACCAGGAGCAGATGGATGGAGTGTTTTGGTAATACACCTCATAAGAGAAAATAAAATATCATGGGATATGTAGAAAACATGTGCTTTAATTTCAACTGAAAATGAACAAATGCATTACAACAAAATATCTGTCTTTGAAGTCCCATGGTATTTAGCTATTTATTGAAATGACTTTTAAAACACTGAAAATTAAATTAATAAATACAGCTTTTTTTAATAGTAAACAGTTATTATTTTAAAGCACTGAAAATTCTGTTATCCTTCAAGATATTATCATCATCACTCTCCTCCTGACTGTCTTTATTTCAAAAACGGTAGGAGATGCAGGACTACTTGTCCTGCTCCTTCTTATTCAATTGTCCCCTGTGCCAAAAGTCAACAACGACCAGCACAAAGACAGAACACTGACAGCGCGCCAGTATGCGGAGCGCGTTATTTGATCTGGAGCGCATTTTTTATTTTGAGAACGTACGTGCACCTGCGCACTACTCATGTCCATCACTTAACAGAAGTGACATGTAACATGTAAGGCTTATTGAAAAAAATATTTTCAAATGCATTTTTTACATAACACAATTAAGAAACTTATTTTTAATTTCAGTGGGAACAGTGTTGTTGGTCTCCCTTTTTAGCCAGCGCATCAAAGTCTGGATTTAGTTTTGTTGTGGCGATTCTCAGGATGGATCTGAGGTGTTGGTCAGTTAACTTGGATCTGTGGCTGGCTTTGTTGATGTTCATGACGCTGAACGCCTGTTCACACAAATAGGTCGAGCCGAACAAAGAGTAAAGCTCAAATGTGGAGTAATACGCTGCACCTCAATAAAGGTCAATGTATATAGAGTGCGTCATCTATTGGGTAAACGCCAGAATTGCGGGGAGAAAACGTTAACAAGGTTTATTAATATAATTTCATCAAGTTCTGCGGGCCAGATTAAAAAGCTTAACGGGCCGCATATGGCCCGCGGGCCGTAGTTTGCCCATGCCTGACCTGTCCTATCCCCATTGCTCATTGGATGGACAAAGGAGTTGCTTAGGACAAGATGTTAGACTCCACTTAAAAGACAACTAGCAACTCTTAAGGACCTCAGAGTTTTGAAAGAGGTGACCAGAGAAAGTGAATAATCTGATTATCATCTGTAGATTCTGTAACAATTCCTGCAGATCTGATCACTTGGTTATCATCACTGTCAAGAAAGTTGTGTTTTATTTTGTGGCAGCAGCAGGGTATAATACATACAATTACTACAGTACTGTGCAGAAGTCTTAGACAGCCTAGGTGTGTGTGTGTGTGTATTCAATTTGAAGGAGTTTACATTTGGGGGAAAGGGAAGGAATGGATGGAAGTTGTTCAGTTTCAATGATACAGCTTGGATTTGCCTGGAGAGCAATGTGAAGCTGGAGGAAGATGTCATTTCACAGCAATGGATGAAGAATATCTGCAGCTGAGTCAAAAGGAGGAATAAAGAGGTAACAATAAGCACACATCACCACTATAGTTCTGGATTCAATGGAGGGAGTACACTAATTACCTATGTGCCAGCAAAGGGGTAATCCCCCAATATGTGTATCACTCCTTCACTCAAGCTGTTCCATCACTCCTTGCCTACTTTCAAGTACATTAAGTCATCTCTGTCAGTGGACTTCTTGCAGTTATTCATCCATCATTACACTACCTTAGGAATTTTCAGGTACTTACCTTACATTCTTCCTCACCGTGTACTGAACTTTCATCAAAATGACTACATCATTAAATGTGGAAATCTGTTACAAAAACAGGTGATGCCAGAAACAGTGCAGGTTGAGCAGCATCACTGGAAACAGGAACAGAGTTAATCTTTCAGGTCAAAGACCCTTTGGTAGAATAAGAGAGGGGAAGAAAAAGTGATTTTTTGTTACATTGAAGGAAGTGAAGGACTAAATGGAGAAAGGATGTATCCGTGATAGAACGAGGGTCAAAAGTATTAATTGAGGCAGTGGGATGATAATCACACTTGATTGAAGTGGTATGAAGATGGGAGATGGTACACAACCTGGAAAATCAGAAATCACACTCAATGTCATAACCTTTCAATCATACTCCTTCCCCCTTTTCTGCTTTTTAAAAAAAGTCAGAATAACTTAATTACTTTCCTCAAGAAGGACTGAACTTGTGGTTATTTCACTAGCTAGCATGTTCTGCTATGGTATACCAAGGTAATTCTAACAGCCCTGGGCTGTAGAATGGTCATGTATCCTGACTCCCTCATGTCAGGTTGACAAGGATGGGTTCAGAATGTGAGGAGAAAATCTATCTTTAGCACCTTGCTATTTCTGAAGTATACAGGACCTGAGCAAAACGGATTATTTACTATTTGGTCTCACCTTAGCAAAATGTGAAGACAGAGGATCAAAGGCGGCTTCCTAGTATGCTTGGAATTTTCCATCATTTAGTTAACCCCTACTCACTTTATTCATTTTCTCATGATTATGTGTGGCATCCCAATAGTGAGCCAATTTCCAAATGAAAACATTAATTTACTGAAAGTAAATCTGAATAGCATCTGAAGAGTAAATGTGGTCTTGGTTTGATGTGACATGAGGGAGGGAGGGAGGGAGGGAGGGAGAGAGAGAGAGAGAGAGAGAGAGAGAGAGAGAGAGAGAGAGAGAGAATGAATGAATGAGAATATTGAACTGGCAGGTAAATAATTGACTGCAGACCATGGTCTCTCTTTAGGTGCTTTGCTGTTGCTTGGTGGCTGGTGGGGCTGATGCTTTTTTGCCAAAATTGGTGGAGGGGAGGTCGATGTGTTGATGCTTTGCTGCTGCAAGAGGAAGAGGGGGCTTTGGGCTCTAATGTTTTTCTGTCATTCATTCTTTGGGGTTTTGTTTTTTTTTTGTGGATATCTGTGAAGACTAAGTATTTCATGCTGTGTACTGTATACATTCCCTGATAATAAATGGGACCATTTGAACTATTTGAAAGAAATTTGTGGAATGTTAGGTGCCAGTAAGTTTGTGGTCATTCTGTCTTAATTTTCCTTCCTAACAGAAATAAACCCAAAGTTGATGTCAATGTGAAATGGATACCTTTCTTTTATCTTTTGAAACTTAGTCATGGTGTATAAAAATATTACATTTTTCTTGAACATTTATGAATGGATATTAGTAGCAGTTGAATTATAAAAGTGCATTTAATAGATGGTGTTTTAGAAATAGCTTTCCCAAAGGTTCTACATGGAGTATAATTTATCTCTTTGTCATGAAGAAAGGAGCTGCTGAGGTAGATGTATACTTAGTGCTTTGTTGGAATTGTTACTGACAAATATGCTTTTAGTTCCTGAAGTGTGGTGGGTAGTGCGTAGTGTATAATATCAGTGTCTTTTGTAACCTTGCAAAGCGCATCTGTAATAACTGTCCAGACTTATGTCAGATGGCTTACAGTTATGGACATGAAACAAGTAGATAAACATAGAAACATAGAAAACCTACAGCACAATACGGGACCTTTGGCCCAGAAAGTTGTGCTGAAACTGTCACTATCTTAGAAATTACTAGGCTTACCCATAGCCCTCTAATTTTCAAAGCTCCATGTCCCAATCCAAAAGTCTCTTCAAAGATGTTATCATATCCAGCTCCACCACCATTGCTGGCAGCCCATTCCACACACTCACAACTCTGTGTAAAAAAAAACTCACCCCTGACATCTCCTCTGCACCTACTCTCCAGCAATTTAAACCTGTGTCCTCTTGTGGCAATCATTTCAGCCCTGGGAAAAAGCCTCTGACTATCCACAGGATCAATGCCTCTCATCATCTTATACACCTCTGTTAGGTCACCTCTCATCTTGGAACATAAAACATAGAATAGTACAGCACAGTACTGGCCCTTCAACCCAAATGTTGTGCCAACCCTTAAACCCTGCCTCCCATATAACCCCCCACCTTAAATTCCTCCATACACCTGTCTAGTAGTCTCTTAAACTTCACTAGTGTGTCTGCCTCCACCACTGACTCAGGCAGTGCATTTCATGCACCAACCACTCTCTGAGTAAAAAACCTTCCTCTAATATCCCCTTTGAACTTCTCACCCCTTACCTTAAAACCATTTCCTCTTGTATTGACCAGTGGTGCCCTGGGGAAATGACACTGGCTGTCCACTCTATCTATTCCTCTTAATGTTTTGTATACCTCTATCATTTCCGTTCTCATCCTCCTTCTCTCCAAAGAGTAAAGCCCTAGCTCCGTTAACCTATGATCATAATGCATAATCTCTGAACCAGGCAGCATCCAGGCAAATTTCCTTCGTACCCTTTCCAATGCTTCCACCTCCTTCCTATAGTGAGGCGACCAGAACTGGACACAGTACTCTAAGTGTGACCTAATCAGATTTTTATTGAGTTGCATCATTACCTTGCGACTCTTAAAATCCATCCCTTGATTTATGAAAGCTAACACCCCATAAGCTTTCTTAACTACCCTATCTACCTGTGAGGCAACTTTCAGGGGTCTGTGGAGATGTTATCCCAGATCTCTCTGCTCCTCCACACTCCCAAGTATCCTGCCATTTACTTTGTACTCTGCCTTGGAGTTTGTCCTTCCAAAGTGTACCACCTCACACTTCTCCAGGTTAAACTCCATCTGCCACTTCTCAGCCCGCTTCTGCATCCTATCAATGTCTCTCCGCAGTCTTCGACAATCCTCTACACTGTCTACAACACCACCATCCTTTGTGTCATCTGCAAACTTGCCAACCCACCCTTCTACACCCACATCCAGGTTGTTAATAAAAATCACAAAAAGTAGAGGTCCCAGAACCGATCCTTGCAGGACACCACTAGTCACAACCCTCCAATCCAAATGTACTCCCTCCACCATGACCGTCTGCTTTCTGCAGGCAAGCCAATTCTGAATCCACCTGAATAAACTTCCCTGGATCCCATGCCTTCTGACTTTCTGAATAAGCCTACCATGTGGAACCTTATCAAATGCTTTACTAAAATCCATGTACATCACATCCACTACATTACCCTCATCTATATGCCTGGTCACCTCCTCAAAGAACTCTATCAGGCTTGTTAGACATGATCTGCCCTTCACAACATGCTGACTTTATAACACGCACAACATGCTGACAGCCATGCTGACTGTCCCTGATCAAACCACGATTCTCTAAATGCCCTTAGATCCTATCTCTAAGTTCTGACGAAGGGACTTGGCCCAAAACGTTGACTGCTCCTTTCCATGGATGCTGCCCGACCTGCTGAGTTCCTCCAGCTTGTTGTACATGTTGCTTTGATCCCAGCATCTGTAGTGTACATTGCGTATCCTATCCCTAGGAATCTTTTCCAACAGCTTTCTCACCACAGACGTAAGTCTCACTGGTCTATAATTACCTGGACAATCCCTACTACCTTTTTTGAACAAGGGGACAATATTCGCCTCCCTCCAATCCTCCTGTACCATTCCCATGGACAAAGAGGACATAAAGATCCTAGCCAGAGGCTCAGCAATCTCTTCCCTAGCCTCGCGTAACAGCCTGGGGAATATTCTGTCAGACCCCGGGGACTTATCCGTCCTAACATATTCTAACAACTCCAACACCTCATCTCCCTTAATATCAACATGCTCCAGAACATGAACCTCACTCATATTGTCCTCACTGTCATCAAGTTCCCTCTCATTGGTGAAGTATTCATTGAGGATCTCGCTCACTTCCACAGCCTCCAGGCACATCTTCCCACCTTTATCTCTAATCGGTCCTACCTTCACTTCTGTCATCCTTTTGTTCTTCACATAATTGAAGAATGCCTTGGGGTTTTCCTTTACCCTATGCTCCATTCTTGCTCTCATCAGCCCCTTCTTAAGCTCCTTTCTTGCTACCCTATATTCCTCAATAGACCCATCTGATCCTTGCTTCCTAAACCTCGTGTATGCTGCCTTCTTCCACCTGACTAGATTTTCCACCTCACTTGTCACCCAAGGTTCCTTCACCCTACCATTCTTTATCTTCCTCACCGGGATAAATTTATCCCTAACATCCTGCAAGAGATCCCTAAACATCGACCACATGTCCATAGTACATTTCACTGGAAAACATCATCCCAATTCACATCTGCAAGTTCTAGCCTTATAGCCTCATAATTTGCCCTTCCCCAATTAAAAATGTTCCTGTCCTTTCTGATTCCATCCTTTTCTATGATAATGCTAAAGGCCAGGAAGCGGTGGTCACTGTCCACAAGATGCTCACCTACTGCGAGATCTGTGATTTGACCCGGTTCATTAACTAATACTAGATCTTGTATTGCATTCCCCCTAGTCAGCCTGTCAACATACTGTGACAGGAATCCGTCCTGGACACACTTAACAAAATCTGCCCCGTCTAAACCATTGGAACTAATCAGGTGCCAATCAATATTAGGGAAGTTAAAGTCACCCAAGATAATAACCCTGTTATTTTTGCAACTTTCCAAAACCTGCCTCCCAATCTGCTCCTTGGTATCTCTGCTGCTACCAGGGGGCCTATAGAATACTCCCAATAGAGTAACTACTCCCTTCCTGTTCCTGACTTCTACCCATACTGACTCAAAAGAGGATCCTGCTACATTACCTACCCTTTCTGTCACTGTAATAGTATCTCTAACCAGTAATGTCACCTCTCCTCCCCTTTCCCCCTCTCTATCCTTCTTAAAGCACTGAAATCCAGAAATATTGAGAATCCATACCCGCCCTGTTGCCAGCCATGTCTCTGTAATGACCACTACATCATATTTCCATGTATGTATCCAAGCTCTCAGTTCATCACCTTTGTTCCTGATGCTTCTTGCATTAAAGTACACGCACTTTAGCCCTTCTACCTTACTGCTTTTACATCCTTTATTCTGCTTCTCTTTCCTCAAAGCCTCTTTATAGCTTAGATCTGGCTTTACTCCATTAACTGTACTTGCATGACCTTTATCCTCCTCCACCCCACTATCTGCTCCATCACTCTGATTCCCCTCTCCCCGCAAATCTAGTTTAAATGTCCCCGGAGCAGCACTAGCATCCTCCGTTGCTCCAAGGAGAAAAGGCCAAGTTCACTGAACTTGTTTTCATAAGGCATGCTCCCCAATCCAGGCAACATCCATGTAAATCCTTGCACCCTTTCTATGGTTTCCACCTCCTTCCTTTAGTGAGGTGACCAGAACTGAGCACAGTACTCCAAGTGGGATCTGACCAGGGACCTATTTAGCTGTAGGAACCTCTCGGCTCCTAAATTCAATTCCACGATTGATGAAGGCCAATACACCGTATGCCTTCTTAACCACACAGTCAATCTACGCAGCTGCTTTGAGCATCCTATGGACTTGGACCCCAAGATCACACTGCTGACAGTCTTACCTTTTACACTGTATTCTGCCATCATATTTGTCCTACCAAAATGAACCACTTCACACTTATCTGGGTTGAATTCCATCTGCCACTTCTCAGCCCAGTTTTGCATCCTATTAGTCCCGTTATAACCTCTGACAGCCCTCCACACTATCCACAATACCCCTAACCTTTGTGTCATCAGCAAACTTACTAACCCGTTCCTCCACTTCCTCATCCAGGTCATTTATAAAAATCACGATGAGTAAGGGTCCCAGAAAAGATCCCTGAGGGACACCACTGGTCAACAATCTCCATGCAGAATATGACCCGTCTACAACTACTCTTTGCCTTCTGTGGGCAAGCCAGTTCTGGATCCACAAAGCAATGTCCCCTTGGATCCCATGCCTCCTTACTTTCTCAATAAGCCTTACATGGGGTACCTTATCAAATACCTTGCTGAAACCCATATACACTACATCTGCTACTCTTCCTTAATCAATTTGTTTAGTCACATCCTCAAAAAATTCAATCAGGCTTGTAAGGCACAACCTGCCCTTGACAAAGCCAAGCTGTTTATTCCTAATGATATTATACCTCTGCAAATGTTCATAAATCCTGCCTTTTCTTCTCCATCAACTTACCAACCACTGAAGTAAGACTCACTGGTCTATAATTTCCTGGGCTATCTCTTCTGCCTTTCTTGAATAAAGAAACAACATCCTCAACCCTCCAATCCTCTGGAACCTCTCCCGTTCCCACTGATGATACAAAGATCATCGCCAGAGGCTCAGCAATCTCCTCCCTCCCCTCCCACAGTAGCCTGGGTTACATCTCATCTGGTCCCGGTGACGTATCCAACTTGATGCTTTCCAAAAGCTGCAGCATATCCTCTTTCTTAATTACCACATGCTCAACTTTTCAATCCACTGCAAGTCATCACTACAATCACCAAGATCCTTTTGCATAGTGAATACTGAAGTAAAGTATTCATTAAGTGCCTCTGCTATTTCCTCTGGTTCCATACACACTTTCACACTGTCACACTTGATAGGTCCTATTCTTTCACATCTTATCCTCATGCCTTGGGGTTTTCCTTAATCCTGCCCACCAAGGCCTTCTCATGGCCCCTTCTGGCTCTCCTAATTTCCTTCTTAAGCTCCTTCCTGTTAGCCTTATAATCTTCCAGATTTCTAACATTACCCAGCTCTCTGAACATTTTGTAAGCTTTTCATTTCTGCTTGACTAGATTTACTACAGCCTTTGTACACCAATATTCCAGTAACCTACCATAACTTCATTGGAAAGTACCTATGCAGAACTCCACAAAAATATCCCCTGAACATTTGCCACTTTTCTTCTGTACCTTTCCCTGAGAACATCTGTTCCCAGATTAAGCTTCCAAGTTCCTGCCTGATAGCCTCATAATTCCCCTTACTCCAATTAAATGCTTTTCTAACATGTCTGTTCCTATCTCTCTCCAATGCTATTGTAAAGGATATAGAATTATAGACAAGGCAGGGACTGGGTATTGATAGTGAATGATCAGCCATGATCTCAGAATGGCGGTGCAGACTCGAGGGGCCAAATGGTCTACTTCTGCACCTATTGTCTATTGTCTATCTCCAAAATGCTCTCCCACTGAGAGATCTGACACCTGACCAGGCTCATTTCTCAATGCCAAATCAAGTACAGCCTCTCCTCTTGTAGGCTTATCTACATATTGAGTCAAGAAACCTTCCTGAACACTCCTAACAAACTCCACCCCATCTAAACCTATTGCTCCAGGGAGATGTCAATTGATATTTAGGAAATTAAATTCTCCCACACCTTTCCCTATCTGCTCCTCAATATCTCTTTTACTCTTGGGCAGCCTATAAAAGACACCCAGTAAAGTTATTGACCCTTTCCTAACCTCCATCCACAGAGACTCTGTAAACAATACCTCCATGACATCCATCTTTTCTGCAGCCGTGACACTATCTGCGATCAACAGTGCCATGCCCCCACTTCTTTTGCTTCCCTCCCTGTCCTTACTGAAACATCTAAAACCCGGCATTTGAAGTAACCATTCCTGTCCCTGAGCCATCCAAGTTTCTGTAATGGCCACCACGTCATAGCTCCAAGTACTGATCCACGCTCTAAGCTCATTCACTTTGTTCACAACACTCCTTGCGTTAAAATAGACACATCTCAAGCCATTGGTCTGAGCGTGTCCCTTCTCTATCACCCCTCACACATGGTCTCCAAGCCTTCTCTATTTCTGAACCAACCAAATCCTCCTCAGTCTCTTCAGTTCAGTTCCCACCCCCTAACAATTCTAGTTTAAACTCTCCCCAGCAGCCTTAGCAAACTTTCCCGCCAGGATATAGGTCCCCCTGGAATTCAAGTGCAACTGGTCTTTTTTGTACATGTCACACCTGCCCCAAAAGAGATTCCAATGATCCAGAAATCTGAATCCCTGCCCCCTGCTACAATCCCTCAGCCACACATTTTCCTCCACCTCACTCTATTCCTATACTCACTGTCATGTGACACAGGCAGTAAACCTGAGATAACTACCTTTGCTTCTCAACTTCCTTCAACTCCCTGTAGACTGTTTTCAGGATCTCTTCCCTTTTCCTACCTATGTCCTTGGTACTAATATGTTCCACAATCTCTGGCTGTTTTCCCTCCCACTGCAGGATATCATGGACACGATCTGAAATATCCCGGACCTTGGCACCTGGGAGGCAAACTACCATCCGAGTTTCTTTTCTGCAGCCACAGAATCACCTGTCTGACCCCCTGATGATAAGATTAGGCAAAATGCCACCATTATTTTAACTGCTTTAGAAGAATGTATTAACCTGTGATTTAACGCTAAATAATTTTGTGAAGATTTTTAGAACATTGATTCTTGCAAGACCCATATAGATGTGGTGGATGTTAGAGGAGTAGAAAATGAAGTTCAGTGTAAGATGTGTGCTTGGGCTTTAAACTCCAATTGTTGGCAAAAGAGGAATTTTTAATAAAACAGAATATGAGAATTCTTTACTGTTGGCTTTCCTAATCAAAGGAATATAAAGGAGGATAGCAAAAGCTTTTTCAGGTATGTGAAGAGAAAGAAGATAGTTAAGAACAATGTTGGGCCCTTGAAGAATGAATTGGGTGAAATTATTATGGGCAACAGAGAAATGGCAGAAGAATTTAATGAGTACTTTAGATCTGTTTTCACTAAGGAAGACACAAGCAATCTCCCAGATGTATGGATGGGCCAAGGACATAGGGTAACAGAGGAAATGAAACAGATTGACATTAGGAAGGAAACGGTGATGATTAGACTGATGGGACTGAAGGCTGACAAATCCTCAGGTCCAGATGGTCTGCATCCTAGGGTACTAAAGGAGGTGGCCCTGGAAATTGCGGATGCATTGGTAATCATTTTCCAATGTTCCTTAGATTCAGGATCATTTCCTGAGGATTGGAGAATGGCTAATGTTATTGCACTTTTTAAGAAAGGAGGGAGGGAGAAAACAGAGAACTATCGACCTGTCAGCCTGACATCGGTGGTGGGGAAGATGCTAGAGTCCATTAGTAAGGATGAAATAGTGGCATATCTAGATAGCAGTGATAGGATTGGGCCGATCCAGCATGGATTTACCAAGGGTAAATCATGCTTGACTAATCTGTTGGAGTTTTCCGAGGATGTAACCAGGAAGTTAGACGGGGGAGATCCAGTGGATGTAGTTTACCTCGATTTTCAGAAGGCATATGATAAGGTCCCACATAGGAGATTGGTGGGTAAAATCAAAGCTCAGGGCATCAGGGGGAAGACATTGACATGGATAGAAAACTGGTTGGCAGATAGAAAGCAAAGGATAGTGGTGAATGGGTGTTTCTCGGAATGGCAGGTGGTGACTGGTGGGGTGCCACAGGGCTCGGTATTGGGACCACAGCTGTTTCCGATTTATGTCAGCGATCTAGAAGAAGGCATTGAGAATAACATCAGCAAGTTTGCTGATGATACTAAGCTGGGTGGCAGTGTGACATGTAATGAGGATGTTAGGAGAATTCAGGGTGACTTGGATAGGCTGGGTGAGTGGGCAGATACTTGGCAGATGACGTTTAATGTGAATAAGTGTGAGGTTATCCACTTTGGGATTAAGAACAGGAAGGCAGATTATTATCTGAATGGTGTAACGTTAGGTAAGGGAGAAATAAAAAGAGATCTAGGAGTGCTTGTTCATCAGTCACTGAAGGTGAATGAGCAAGTGCAGCAGGCAATGAAGAAGGCTAATGGTATGTTGGCCTTTATTACAAAGGGAATTGAGTACAAGAGCAAGGAAATCCTCTTACATTTGTACAGAGCCCTGGTGAGACCACACCTGGAGTATTGTGTACAGTTTTGGTCTCCAGGATTAAAGAAGAACATCCTGGCTGTAGAGGAAGTGCAGCGTAGATTCACAAGGCTAATTCCTGGGATGTCAGGACTGTCTTACGCAGAGAGGTTAGAGAGACTGGGCTTGTACATGCTGGAATTAAGGAGATTGAGAGGGGATCTGATTGAAACATATAAGATTATTAAGGGATTGGACAAGATAGAGGCAGGAAATATGTTCCAGATGCTGAGAGAGTCCAGTACCAGAGGACTTGGTTTGAGAATAAGGGGTAGATCATTTAGGACAGAGCTAAGCAAAAACTTCTTCTCCCAGAGAGTTGTGGGGGTCTGGAATGCACTGCTTCGGAAGGCAGTGGAGGCCAATTCTCTGGATGCTTTCAAGAAGGAGCTAGATTGGTATCTTATGGGATAGGGGAATCAAAGGATATGGGGACAAGGCAGGAACTGGGTATTGATAGTAGATGATCAGCCATGATCTCAAAATGGTGGTGCAGGCTCGAAGGGCTGAATGGTCTACTTCTGCACCTATTGTCTATTATCTATTGTCAAAGCCTTGGCCAAAAATTTCTTGGCCAATCCCCTTGAAGGGAAATTCAGAATCCAATTCAGAATCACAGCATAGCCAGTATGTGAAACATACCAGAATTGATTATGGTTTGGTGCCAAGCCTAAAACCCACAGGACAATACCACAGCAAATCACCCCAAAACAATCAACAATTCACAAGACAATACTGCAAGCAGCCATGAGCAATTGAGCATTAGCAGAACAATCATGTGTGCAAATGTCAATAATCAAACTTAAATAAATTGAGCATATGAACAGACTCAATAATTATCAACAGAACAAGGAGAGCAGAAAAAAAAACAGATAATGGACGTTGTATGGTGACATTTCGGGTAATACACCTGAGTGAGTTTTAAGAAGCTTGATAGCTATAGGAAAAAACAGCATCAGAGATGCTCAGGTAATTCTGCTAATAATTCATAGTCCTTTTTAAGTTGATTGTATTATAGTAATAGCAACCTAAACTTAAGATTTACATTGTATAGTAACATTTATAAATGAGAATATAATAACAGGCACCTCCAAGTGAGGAGTTAGAGCTTTGATTGAATTAAGCTGACATCTCAAAGCTATTGACTGTGTGTACCAGGATTATCCATTCCACCAGTGATTTGGATCAGGGTTTGAGTTTGTGATTGATGTTAGGATGAAGTTGAACACATCACTTCAAACATTCCAATAGCTTAAACTTGTAGGATGAGAATGGGAAGTTAGGGTTAGGTGTCAAATTTACAAGATCCAAAATCAAAGGAGTGTTATATCATCAAACTGAATGTTGTCTAGGTTTAGGAATGTTATTTTAATAAAATGATCATGGTCACAGGGAGGTTACTGATGTGATTCCTGTTAAAAGAAATGTTTTGTAAAACTCTCATTTTTTTTGGAAGATGTTTTAAGATGTTTAAAAATTGAGTGTTCTGAGGTGGGAAATATGAAAAATATATGAGTTAGTTGAATAGTAAATTGGTTAAAAGAAGCTTAAGTATAAGGTTAATACTAAAAGAATAAAGTTAGAGGTTATATTCTAAGCAGAGTGTTGCTAGGAGATAGTTCTCTACTGGAACAGTGATGCAACCAGAATCCATCATGAGTTTTGAAAAGGATTTGAACTGAATAACATTTTGTTTTGTTTGTAGTACTTTTCACAACCTCTTCTCTGGATCCTTTGACAATCACTGTGCTGACACAATAACCATCCCTCAAAAGCAGCAATGTATTGACTGCAACACATAGTCCCAAAAAGAGAAGGCAGGATAAGGAATAGGCTATCAAGCCCTTCAAATTTTTCCCATTATTTAATATGATCATGGTTGATCTATGCTGGCCTCAGCCTCTTATGTGTCATTCCCTATTTCTTCTAAACCTTGATTTAACCACATCCACTTTAAATACTTAAAGTGATCTAGCTTTCACCACCTGCCAGAGCAAAGAATCCCAAAAAGAAATGATGTTTACCCTGTCAATACCCCTCCATCCCACCCCTGTTGGTATGATTATAACTCCAAGGAATACCAACAATAGCTCATAAGTCTTTCTTGATAACAGAGCACTCTCATCCCAGAAATTCTCCTGATGAATCTATTTTGTTTCAATATATTATTTTTGGTAAGATGAAAGAATCTGTACATGGTGTGACCAAAATCCTGTACAAATGCATCAAAACCTCCTCGGATTTAAACTCCATTGTCCTTGCAATGAAAGCCAAAATGCCATCTGTCTTCTGGTTAGACCTGACTGATAGCTTTCTATGTTTTGTACACTGCAACAATCCCTGGGTGACTTAACCTCTCTCCATTTAGTTAATAATCTTCCTTCACTTCTCTAAATTAAAATTTGCCCACTCACTGAGTCTATTTACATCCTGTCGAAGAGCTATAGTATCCTTATCACAACATCTATTTTCATATCATCAGCAAATTTGAAAACTTTAAATGTTGTTCCCTCCTTCAAGTTATTAATATATGCAATGCTTTGTAAGGTTTCACTGCTAATGTAATGGTTTCTCTGTATAGCAGCAGTGTTTGGGTTCTGACTAGAGGTAACAGGGGCTTTGGAATGTGCACCATCCAATGAGAGACATGTTTTTCTTCCTTGTGCCTGAAGGAAGATTTTGCAGTCTTTTGTTCTGTGGAAGATGGAGAGAGAAGATGTCAGAACAGGGAAGTCATAGACTGCAAGACTGAGTAGACTTGGAATGGGGTCCAAGATTCCTCAACTTTGGCCGGACCAGAGTCTGTCTCCCCCTAGATTAGGCCGCTAGCCGAACCTGAGGGTTACATATAAATAGCAAGGACTATTTATTAGGCAGGCCAAGAACAGAGCCTGTGGTATTCCTCCAGTTATTCCGTCTGGTCTGTAATGGACCCATTTATTCCAATGCTCTGTTTTCTATGAGACATCTAGTTTTCAATCCATTTTAGTACATTTCCTCTGACAGCATTTAAGAGGAATGCTGTCAGACAAATGCATCAAGAACAAATGCATCAAGTACAGTCAGGCAACCATGAGGCAAGGGAAGTAAATATGCGGACTTCAGACGGTGTGAAGCTCTGTTCAGGTCTGAACAGAATGTTGTCAATGATTACAGCCAGGCTCAATGTGAGCCAAGAGAAGTGGATGTGGAGAGGCTATTTCCTATGCTGGGTGAGTCTCAGAGCAGAGAACACGGTCTCAGAATAGAGGGCTCTACTTTTACAATGGAGATGAGGAGGAATTTCTTTAGCCGGAGAGTGGGGAATAAGTGGAATTTGTTGCCACAGGAAGCTCCGGAGGTCAAGACTTCATGTATATTTAAGACAGAGGTTTATAGATTCTTGGCTGGTCAGGGTATGAAGGGATGTAGAGGGAAGGCAGGAGATTAGGGCAGAGAAAAAAGTTGGACTAGTTGGAGAGTTTTAAATGAAATTATTAAAAAGGATAAAAGAAAAACAATTTACCCATATTACTTTAATTTAAACAATGATATGGTAATAAAGGATACTAATTTGGTTGCAGATAGGTTTAACGATTTCTTTGTTAATGTGGGAACTAAATTAGCTAAATTAATTATATGAACCCAGCAATAAAGATGGAGTAAATAGTAATATTATCAATATAAACACTTACACTACATTTATTAGAGCAAAAATAAACTGAGGATAAATAAAAAAAAATTGATATAGTATATAAATCAAAGAGTAAGAAATCAACAGATTGGAATGGATATGATATGTATTTAATTAAAAACATCATTGATTGTGTTGTGAAACCACTGACTCATATCTGTAGTCAGTCTTTGATTGCTTGAAAATTTCCCAATAAAATGAAAATAGCCAAGCTCATTCCAATATAAAAGCTGGAGATAAACATGTATTTTCAAATTATAGACCAGTTTCTTTGTTCTCACAGTTTTCCAAAATATTGGAAAACTATTTATAAGAAGGTTAAATGATTTTAGATTGAAACATAATATACCCTGTGAACAGCAAAATGGTTTCAGAAAAAACAGAACCACTACAATAGCATTAATAGGTTTTGTAGAAGAAATATCAAATGCTATAGAAAGAAATGAATACACAAAGAGAATATTCCTTGATTAAAAAAGCATTTGACACTGTTGACCATAAATTATTACTAACAAAATTAGAAAGACATGGTATTAGAGGGGTGGCATATGACTGGTTAAGTAGTTATTTGGAAGACAGGTATCAGTATGTACATATAAACAATTCGGATTCAAAACTTTTGAGGGTAATTTGTGGGATTCCACAAGGTTCAGTGCTTGGTCCATTGGTATTCATTTTGTATATAAACGGTATATGTATGGTCTCTCAGACATTAAAATGTATATTATTTACTGATGATACAACTGTATTTTGTAGTGGGGAATATCTGAAACAACTTTTGGCCAGTAGGGAAAGAACTAAAAATTAAAAAGAAATGGTTTGATACTAACAAATTATCACTGAATCTAAGTAAAACTAAATAAATAATATTTGGAAACCGTGTGCCAAACTCATATAGTAAACTTAGAATAAATGTGGTTGAAATTGATAAGGTATCTGAAACAAAATTCTTAGGAGTGGTAATAGATAGTAAATTAAGCTGGAAACCACAAATAAATTATGTCAAAGCAAAAATGACAAAATCTATGGCAATACTGTACAAAGCACAAGATTTCTTAATTCAGGATCTTTTGTATACATTATTCTGTTCACTTATATGTAACCCTCTGGGTCGCCTCAGGCTCGCTCACACTCGTTCTCGTCTAGGGGGAGCAGCCTTCGGCCCCGCCAAACTGGGGTAATCAGCTGGTGTGGATGCTGTGTGATGTCCCCGCCTCGCCCAAAAACAGACAGTACACCATAAGCGATTAAATGAGTACAATTTATAAAGGTTACTATAACTAAGTGATTAATAACGATACAGTATATATGAAGAGAAAAAATAAAGGAAAGGCGCCAAACTTATCAAAGTCCAAACCACTTCATGCACAACTGTTGGAGCTAAATTACTGAAGTCTTCTGGCCACCATTCGATCCCCTCCGAACTCCTCAACTCGCAGCTCAGGACACTCCGAGTGGTCAACCAAGCACATCTAGCTTCATCCCTCCTCTTCGGAGTACCTCCCGGCCTCGGACCCCCACTTGCCCAGCTTACAGCATTGCGTCCTCTCCCTCGTCCCCCTCGCGCCGATCTCCCAAAAGCCCATCAACAAAAGCTTACAGACTCAGAAGAAAGAACGTTAATCCCCATTTAGTTTACAAAGGAATACAATTCTCCCAGCACTCACTCGTAACTAAGAAACACTCCTGCTTTTAACAAAACAAAGAAACCCTTTCCCAACAGTAACAAAGAAAAAAGAAGAAACCCCCTTTATAGTCCCATACCTAACTTACTGTGTAGAGATATGGGGAAATACATACAAAACAAATACAAACTCAATTTTTCTATGCCAAAAGAAAGTTATACGAATTGTAAATAAGACAAATTATCTTGAGCCAACAAATCCACTATTTATTCAGCTGAATACTTTAAAATTCAGAGATTTTATGGATTTTAAAATAATACAAATGATGTATAAAGTAAAAAATAGACAGCTACCACAAAGTATCCAAAGGTTGTTTAAAATGAGAGAAAGTCAACATGATTTGAGAGGAACGTGTATATTTCAAAAACAAAGGATAAGAACAAATGTAAAAACAATTGTATTCCAGTCAGAGGGGTGAATCTATGGAACCGTTGTAGTAAGAATTGAAAAAACATGCACTATACTTAATAAATTTAAACAATTATTTAAAAATTATTTATGGAACAAATATAAAATACATTATTTAAAATGAATGGGAGTAATGTAAGTAAATGATATTTGGAATCGGATGTTGTGTTTAAAGATTATGAATTTTTTTGTTTTTGATGTGATGATTGACGCCAAATATGCTGTTGTATAAGTAAGAGGTGTAGGCGTAATAAGCTGTAGCTTCAGCCTGCATCCTTTTGGTCATTAAAGAATATCTATGTTTTTTTATTGTAATTTTGTCCTATGAAAACATCTTTGTAAATTATGCCTTTTGATATGTTTGTACTGACCGAAATAAATTAATTTCATTCATTCATTCATGAAATGTCAGAGCAGATTCGATGGGCCAATGGTCTAATTGTGTTCTTACATTTTATGGTCTTATTAAGGAATGCAATGGGATTTTTGGGGTTACCTTTTTTGGTTCATCTTCAGGTGTATTTTGTGACTGTCTATTATCCATGAGTTCTTATGGCAATAATGGCTGAAAGAGTATTAGTATTTGGGTACGGATGCAACAATAAGACCAGGAAATTTATCAAGACACTGACTCCGAAGTGCTGCCTTTTTCATATAACTTGAGTTTTGGCAGACACCAATAGTCAAATTACCATATATTTGAATTGTAGAAGAAGTGACACACACCTGTTCACTTCACTGTCAAGGTCATGCATTATTCAGGTCTTCTCATACTCAATGGAAGCAAAGGGAAGTATGTGATGGCAAATGGGACAGTTGATTCAACCTCTGGGACATTCGCTAATAAATAATTGATAATTACATCTGTTTTTTTTGTAACGAGCTTGCGCAGTGCTTTTGCTGCGATGATTTTGGAGGTTTACTCTGTTGGGTCAGGATGGTTGGTACCCATACTGCCTCACAGTGACCCAGAAGAAGGCCAAGGTGACCAGCATTGTACAGCTTATTGAGTGCAGGCATGTATCCCCAGTGACAGGTAGTCGCTGAGAAGTGGCCAACAGAAAAGGTATCTTCACCATTATGTGCCATGTCATATGATGTAGGAGATCATGGTCCTCCATCTGTCTTTAATCTGAGAGTCATCACTGCCTGTGGGAAGAGCCCCTTTTACACTGTTGGCCTTTTTCTTTTCTCTACCCATGTTCATTATTGTTCTTGGAAAAGTTTTTTACAGAAGTAGCTTGTCACTGCCTTCTTCTGGGTTGTGTCTTTACAAGACTGGTGACCCCAGCCATTATCAGTACTCTTCAGAGATTGTCTGCCTGGTGTCAGTGGTCGCATAACCAGGACTTATGATATGCATCAGCTGCTCATACAACCATCGGCCACCCGCTCCCATGGTTTTATGTGACCCTGATCAGAGGTGAAGCAGGTACCACACCCTGCCCAAGGATGACCAGCAGGATAGTGGAGAAAAGGGGTATCTTATACTGCCATTGGTAGAGACATATCTCCACCTCACTACTCCAAACTGGAAAGTACAGCTCCCAATGAAATAGTTTGCAAGCTGACAATGAGCTTCTTTGCAAATTGTAATCTGTGGTGCTATTGTGACTGCTAGAAAACCTCATATAAGTTTTAAAGGTGTAATTTATTTTCAAAGTATACAGCTTTGAAATTCTTCAATTCTCCAGGTAGTCATGAAACCAAGCAAGAAAAGAAAGGCAGCATGATTATCAACCCCAAAATCCCAACTCCCACGAGAAAAACTAAATCGCAAAAGGAACTCGCAAATCCATTGTCCCACACAAAAAATGAGCAAGTAATAACTAAACTATTTTGGATACTGATGTGGGGGTTGACCTTCCAGGGAAATGTTATGAAGACCAGGTTACTGGCACTGAGCTGAGGTCTGTGGTGCAGTGAGGAAAGAGGGAGAAGAGGGGAGCAGTACTGATAGGGGACTCAATAGTCAAAATAACAGACAGGGGATTCTGTGGACATGAACGGAACACCTGAATGGTATGTTTCCTCCCAGGTGTTAGAGTCAAGGATGTCTCGGATAGTATCCACAACGTTTCGGAAAGGGAAGAAGAACAGCCAGATGTCTTGGTACATATTGGTACCAACGACATAGGAAGGAAAAGCAAAGAGGTCCTGAAAAGAGAATTTAGAGAGCTAAGTAGAAAGCTGAGAAGCAGGACCTCCTGGGCAGTGATTTCTGGATTGGTGCCCGTGCCACATGCCATTGAGGGTAGAAACAGGATAATACAGCAGATAAATGTGTGGCTAAGAAGCTGGTGCAGGGGGTAGGGCTTCAAGTTCTTGGATCATTGGGATCTCTTCTGGGGAATGTATGACCTGTTCAAGAGTGACGGGTTGCCACTGAATTCGAGGGGTACCAATACTCTCACAGGCAGATTTGTTAGAGCTGTTGGGAAGGGTTTAAACTAATTTGCAGGGGGAGGGAACCAGAGTGAAGGGACTCAGGATAGGATGGATGGAAAAAAAGAAAGATAACATGCAGTCAGACTGTCAGGAAGGGCAGGCAGATGACAGGAGATAATTGCAGCCAGCAGGGTGAGTATCAGTGCATTAGGGATGCTGAATCAAACTATAGTACCAAAGGTGTAATACACCAAGTATCAGAAATAAAGTAGATGATCTTGTCGCACTTATACAGATTGTCGGGTATGATGTTGTGGCCATCACTGAATCGCAGCTGAAGGATGGTTGTAGTTGAGAGCTGAATGTCCAAGGATACACAATGTATCAGAGAGATAGGAAGGTCGGCAGAGAGGGTGGCATGGTTCTGCTGGTCAAGAATGGCATCAAATCAGTAGAAAGATATGACATAGGATCATAAGATGTTAAATCTGTAGGCTGAGTTAAGAAACTACAAGGGTAAGAGGACCCTGACAGCAGCTATATACATGTTTCCCAACAGTAACTGGGATGTGGACCATAGATTACAATAGGAAATAGAAAAGTCAAATCAAAAGGGCAATGTTATGATAGTCATGGAAGATTTCAACATGCAAGTCGATTGGGGAAAATCAGGTTGAAAATGGATCTCCAAGGAGTGAGCTTATTGAATGCCTACGCAATGGTTGTTTAGAGCAGTTTGGCGCTGAGCCTGCTAGAGGATTGGCTATAGTGGATTGGGTGTTATGTAATGAATTGGAGGTGATTAGGGAGCTTAAGGTAAAAGAACCAGTGATCTCAATATGATGGAATTTAACTTGAAATTCGATAGGGAGAAAGTAAAGTCTGATGTAGAAGTATTCCAGTGGAGTAAAGGAAATTACTGTGGTATGAGAGAGGAGTTGGCCAAAGTAAATCGTAAGGAGATACTGGCAGAGATGACAGTGAGCAGCAATGGTGTGAGTTTCTTGGAAAACTGAAGAAGGTGAAGAACATGTGTATTCCAAAAGTGAAGAAGTACTCAAATGGCAAAATAGTACAACCGTGGCTGATATGGTAAGACAAAGCTATTGTAAAAGCAAATGAGAGGGCAGACAACAAAGCAAAAATTAGTGTGAAGACAGAGGATTAAGAAGCTTTTAAAACCCTACAGAGAGCAACTAAAAGAATCATTAGATAGATAGATAGATAGATAGATAGATAGATAGATAGATAGATAGATAGAAGTGAAAATATTTTTAACATATTTTTGATTACTTTATAAATAGCTCTTAGGTTATCACCTGAAAGAAAAATTAAAATTTGGCTTGATCATAACAGCACTTCTAAAAAATGAAAATTATTTCACTCAGATAAAAGTACCTGAGCTCTAAAGCCAGGTGGCAGCAGTACAATTTGCCTTTATCAGTGTGATTTACTTGATTCTTTCGGAGATCTGCCAACAGCTTTGTAGGTTGGCAGGTTTTCCATTCTCAGAATTCCAGCACCTATTTATTGTTGAGTTCTCTTCAATTAGATTATGTAAATATTTAGTTGGCATGCTTACCAGAGGAAAAAGGGATATTATGGAATGAAAAGGTAGGTGCCCTCATGTATTGAACTGAGAAGTTGAAAGTAAAGTTGTTTAAACAAAAGGAAAATGGGTCTTTGTTGTTTGGACGTTACAGTGGCAGCAGAGGATAATTTCCAATAATATGATCCCACCGGCACTTGACATGAGCAAGCCTTATGAAAGTTGGAAAAATGAAATAAGAATATGGACTCCTGTTACAGAAATGAAGACGACAAAGCACGCCTTGGCTATTGTGTTGTCGCTTTTGGGAAGAGTGAGTGAGACTGCGATGGTAATTTCGGTGGAAGATTTGAACAAAGATGATGCTAATATGCTAATAAATACATTTGACTCTTTTTATGGAAGAAAATGATCAGATGTTTGAGGCACATTCAGACTTTGACAAAATTTGCAGAGACAATTCTAAAATTGTGACTACATATATTATTGATTTTGAACAAAAGTCCAGTCGCATTTGTAAATACAAAATGGAACTTCCTGATGTTGTATTAGCTTTTATATTGTTGGAAATTGCGAGTCTAGACATAAAGGATAAACAGCTAGCAATAACTATACAGAACTTACAATTGCATCTATGAAATAAGCACTGAAGAGGATTTTTGAAGAAAAGACTGTGAAGACAACAGTGGGAATTAGTTTGCATCAGGAAACGGCATCTTCACTGAGCAGAAACAAGAGTATAGCAAGTATAAATCCAGAGGGACCCAACAAGGGCATCATTAACTGGCACAAATCCAATCAACCAGTACAGTAGGAGATCAAAATGTGCATTATGTCTAAGTATTTACAATTGGGCAAGAAACTGTCCACACAAACCAAACAAGTTTGGCTAACTGAAGAGATTAACAAATCTGAAGACATAGAAGAGTGCCACATCATGTTGTTTGCAAAGGAATCACTTACTCTTACATCGACATCTGAGGTAGAGATTTTGATGATAGAATCTCTAGGATCTGCTGTTATTGATACAGCATGCACAGTGTGTGGAGAAAAATGGCTGGAAAGCTACGCAAGTGAACTAAACCAGAGTGAAGTGCAGAAATTGGTGAACACCCAGTAACAAAGCTTTCAAATTTGGGAATGGAAAGATTGTGCACTTCACCAAAATAGTGAAAACTCCTGCAAAAATAGAGCAGACAAAATGTTACACAGAAACAGAGATGGTACCAGTGAACATCTATTACTCGTGAGTAAATCTTCCCTAAAGAAAGCGGGAGCAGTATTGGAGATGGAGAATGACCAGACAAAGATGTTTCAAAAGCTTGAGCTCTTCAGCTCTGGACGTGACTGTGTGAACATTCTAGATAAAGACATTACTGAGAGCCAATTTGAGAATAAAGTACTAACTGCCACACAAAACATGACCATAGATGTGAGATGCAATGTGTTGCTCAAACTTCACAAGCAGTTTGGACGTGCTTCAATTGATTGACTTCAGAAGCTACTCAGGAGTTCAGGAAACAAAGATGCAGATTAGTTTCCCATTCCAAAGCAGATAATTGACGGCTGTGAGACACGTCCAAAGTTTGGAAAGCCCAAGCCCAAGCCTACGGTTGGTCTGCCACTAGCATCTGAACACAATGAAACAGTAGCCGTAGATCTACATGAACTGGAACAAAGAGTGTGCTATCTCCCCATCATTGATGAGTTCACAGCTTTCAGTGCTGGTAGTGTTGTAAATACAAAGAGAACCTCAGAGATAGTGAAAAACTTCATCCATTCCTGGATAAGTGTGCATGGCCCACCTTGGAAAGTATTCAGTGATAATGGTGGTGAACTTACTAATGATGAATTCAGAGATATGGCAGAGAACTTTCACATTGAAACAAAGACAACAGTGGCATATGGTCCTTGGAGTGATGGACTTCTGGAGCGACACAATCAAACACTTACTGAAATAATGCTGAAGGTATAGAAAAGCACTAGCTGTGATTGGAACACAGCCCTGGATTGGCCCTAATGCTGAAGAATACCATGCATAATGTACATGGCTACAGACCATATCAATTGGTGTTGAGCCAGAATCCAAACCTTCTTTCCGTACTGCTTGACAGACCACCTGCTCTGGTGGGCACTACAGGGAGTGAGTGGGTTGGGAAACATATTTCAGCACTGCATGCATCAAGGAAGGCTTTCACTGAAACACTGTGTTCAGAGAGATTTCGAAAAGCACTGAGGGCACAGGACCCTCCTACAAATGACAAATATGACACGGGACAAAGTGTATTACAAAAGAGTAGTCTGTACTGAATGGAAAGGGCCCAAAGTTGTCATTGGTCAGGATGGAATTGTGGTATTCGTGAGACATGGAGCTACATATGTGAGAGTGTTGCATTCCAGTCTATGTAAAGCACAAACTGATGACCATCAGAACTCCATGGAGAATGACACAAAAACTGAAAAGCACTTACCTGACACACGGTCACATAGCACAGACAGGGATGAGGAGTTTGCAGCTAAGGACCCAACAGGGTTGCTTGACAGAGGCACAGACAGTGCTAGAGAGTGCAGTTGGGAACTCAGTAAACTTGCCTGAACAGAAATGATCGCAAGTGCAAAGACAACCTGGAAGTTTCAGACTTAAAACAGGACAAACTATGAGATTTGTAGACCAAAACACTGGTATATCATACAAAGCAAATGCTTAGAACGAGCAGGCAAAGCCACTGGGAGAAACAAAAGATGGTGCAACTTGAATTACCTAGAACCAGTAACAGTCGCTGGCACTACTGGGTCAACCAACATGTCATGTGTAGACAGACTTCATATTGATTCAAGTATAGATCAGGCTGGACCATCCGAGAAATGTCAAGATGAAGATGTCCTAGTAACTAAAGAGGTGCTGTTTGAATCTGAAAAACAGGATGAAATCAGAAGTTGGAGAAATAATGGTGTGTTTGAAGAAGCCAGAGATATTGGCCAAACAACAGTGTCTACAAGATGGGTGTGCACCCTGAAAGAAACCTCAACAGGGATTATACCAAAAGCGCATCTGGTGGCTGGAGGTTTTGAGGAACTGAACACAAAAGAACTCCAAAAAGACTCACCTACATGTGTATCAGAGTCTCTCCAAATTCTTCTTTCAATGATATGTCAAAATCATTGGCAACACCACTGCATGAAAATAAAATCCGCATTCTTACAGGGAATGGAGTTGTCACGTGATATTTACATTCAACCCCTTCCTGAAGCCAGAAACAAAAGAACACTGTGGAGGCTCGAAGAGTGTGTGTATGGTCTAGCGGTGTATCACACTACTGGTATAAAAAGGTCAAGGAAATACTGTTGAAAATAGGTCGAAAGATGTCTCCAGCTGATTTTTACTGGCAAGATTCAGAATATCATGTGGTTGGAACACTTGCCTGTCATGTAGATGACTTCATATGCAGAAGCTCACAAAGCTTTGCCACAAGTCAGTTAAAGTCAAACTTTCAGGTTAGATGTGAGGAACGTCACAAATTCTCCTATGTAGGGGTAGATATCCTAGATGTTGATAGAAGATTATAACTGCACCAAGAAAGCTACATCAGGAATCTTCAGACAATCTGCATGGAATCAACGGTATGCACCTCTCAATGAAGCTGAAGCGGAGCAAGTTAGGTCAAAGATAGGTCAGATCCTATGGGTGGCAAGGCAGAGCAGACCTGACATCATGTTTGATGGCTGCGGCTTGGCATCCAGCACAAAAAAAATGCTACAGTATAAACTTTACATGAGATAAACAAGATCGTGTGTAGAATTCAATCTGAGAAAGTAGTCTTGAAGTTTCAACAGCTTGGAAAAGACAGCTCACTGAGGATTGTTGTCTTCAGTGATGCCTCACTTGGAAAGCTTCCTGATGGAGGTACTCAGGAGGGACATTTTTTTGTACTAATGGGAGAAGAGGGAAGATTTTCACCTCTTTTTTGGCAATCAAAAAGGATCCAAAGAGTTGTACGGAGTATGCTGGCAGGAGAAATCCATACAATGTCTGAAGGTATTGACAATGCTGCTTTTCTGGCCACACTCTATTCTGAGCTTGTCCATGGTTACCCAATGAAGAACAGTTTACAAATAACTTGTGTCACAGACAACTACTCTTTGGTTGATGTCATCAAATCCACCAAGTCAGTTACAGAGAAGAGGCTTCATCTGGAGAGAAGCAACATCAAATAACTTGTCCAAACACAGAAAAGTCATCTCATGCTATGGTCAACTACAAAGGAACAACTAGCTAATTGTCTCACAAAGAAGGAGCTCCAGCTTTTGTGCTGTTAAAGGAACTTAGTGAAGGCATTTGGTATCTCAAGGATTGTATTAACATCAAGGTTTAAAACTAATTCTCATATTCTAATTGACATTTGAGTTGTCTTTAATTTTTAACAATTTTTTTAAATATATACATGAAAAAGATGGGGTATTGTTGAGTTCTGTTCATTTGGATTATCTAAGGATCTTGTAGAAATATGTATTTCCTGGTTACATAGTTGTGCGCTGGAGGAAAAGGGGGAATTGTGGAATGAAAAGGTGGCAGCCCTCATGTATTGAACTGAGACATTGACAGTAAAGTTGCTTGAACAAAAGAAAAAGAAAATGAAAAAAAACTCTGCAGATTGCTGAGCCTCTGGCTAGGATCTTTATGTCCTCGTTGTCCATGGGAATGGTACCGGAGGATTGGAGGGAGGCGAATGTTGTCCCCTTGTTCAAAAAAGGTGGTAGGAATACTCCGGGTAATTATAGACCAGTGAGCCTACGTCTGTGGTGGGAAAGCTGTTGGAAAAGATTCTTAGAGATAGGATCTATGGGCATTTAGAGAATCATGGTCTGATCAGGGACAGAGAGCATGGCTTTGTGAAGGGAAGATCATACCTAACAAGCCTGATAGAGTTCTTTGAGGAAGTGACCAGGCATATAGATAAGGGTAGTGCAGTGGATGTGATCTACATGGATTTTAGTAAGGCATTTGACAAGGTTCCACATGGTAGACTTATTCAGAAAGTCAGAAGGCATGGGATCCAGGGAAGTTTGGACAGGTGGATTCAGAATTGGCTTGCCTGCAGAAGGCAGAGGGTTGTGGTGGAGGGAGTACATTCAGATTGGAGGGTTGTGACTAGTGGTGTCCCACAAGGATCTGTTCTGGGTCTCTTCTTTTCGTGATTTTTATTAATGACCTGGATGTGGGGGTAGAAGGGTGGGTTGGCAAGTTTGCAGATGACACAAAGGTAGGTGGTGTTGTAGATAGTGTAGAGGATTGTCAAAGATTGCAGAGAGACATTGATAGGATGCAGAAGTGGGCTGAGAAGTGGCAGATGGAGTTCAACCCGGAGAAGTGTGAGGTGGTACACTTTGGAAGGACAAACTCCAAGGCAGAGTACAAAGTAAATGGCAGGATACTTGGCAGTGTGGAGGAGCAGAGAGATCTTGGGGGTACATGTCCACAAATCCCTGAAAGTTGCCTCACGGGTAGATAGGGTAGTTAAGAAACTTTATGGGGTGTTAGCTTTCATAAGTCGAGGGATAAAGTTTAAGAGACGCGATGTAATGATGCAGCTCTATAAAACTCTAGTTAGGTCACACTTGGAGTACTGTGTACAGTTCTGGTTGCCTCACTATAGGAAGGATGTGGAAGCATTGGAAAGGGTATGGAGGAGATTTACCAGAATGCTGCTTGTTTAGAGAGTATGGATTATGATCAGAGATTAAGGGAGCTAGGGCTTTACTCTTTGGAGAGAAGGAGGATGAGAGGAGACATGATAGAGGTATACAAGATACTAAGAGGAATAGGTGCCCTCTTCCCCAGGGCACCACTGCTCAGTACAAGAGGACATGGCTTTAAGGTAAGGTGAGGGAAGTTCAAGGGGGATATTAGAGGAAGGTTTTTCACTCAGAGTGTAGTTGGTGCGTGGAATGCACTGCCTGAGTCAGTGGTGGAGGCAGATACACTAGTGAATTTTAAGAGACTACTAGACAGGTATATGGAGGAATTTAAGGTGGGGGGCGGGTTATATGGGAGGCAGGTTTTGAGGGTCGGCACAACATTGTGGGCTGAAGGGCCTGTAATGTGCTGTACTATTCTATGTTCAATATTCTATGCTGAAAGGTCTCAGCCTGAAACATCAACTGTACTCTTTTCCATAGATGCTGCCTGGCCTGCCGAGTTCCTCCAGCATTATCTGTGTCTTTGTTGTTTGGACATTAACACTTATCAGAAAACAGAAATGCACTGATTATATTCAGGATGGAGATCAATAGATTTTTGGACGTAAGAAAATTAAAGGAAACAGGGTCAGTGCAGGAAAATGGACCCTGAGACAAGGACTATAAGACCATAAGATCCAGGAAAAGAATTTGATCATTCTGCCCATCAAGTCTGTTCTGCCATTCAATCATGACTGAAGTTTTTAAAGCCATTCTCCCATCTTCTCTCAGTAACCCTTAACCCCTTACTGATCAAGAATCTACCAATACCAACATTAAATACACCCAATAACAGCTGCCACAGCACCTCGCAGCAATGAATTCCACAGATTCAGCACCCTCTGATTGAAGGAATTCCTCCTCATTATCGAACATTCCTTTATTCTGATGATGTACCATTAGATCCTAGATCTCCTACCAATGGAAAGGTCCTTTGCATGACCAGGCATTTTAGTATCTAGTAAAGGATAAAGGATCAGCTATGATTTTATTAAATGGCAAAGTAAGCAAAGGCAAATTGTGTCCTTCTCTGACAATTTCTCAGTTTTTATGTGAAGGAATGAAGCTCTCACAAGAATGGTTTGGGAAATACATGAAGCAAGGAATGCTGAAATATGAGGGTTTTCCAACATACATGATATTGGGCTGAGAAGGGTATACCTGATGAAATACTTCTATAGGTCTTGAACTTCAGCTCACCAACAATTTACAAAGTACATCTCCACATGTCATTCTTGTTGACTCCCTGTGTTTATATCTTGATGTGGTAGAAACTAACAGGACAAGTAGGGAACATTTAGGGAGAATTTCTGAGTAGGATGTCGGGAAAGCTGCTACCTGATAACAGAGTTGAGGAGATGGATTTGAAAACCTGGAAGGCAGTGGAACAGAAAGCATAAAGGAAAGGCCAGCACAAGGGTAAACTGAGGATGATTAATACATATGATTGGGCCAAGAAGGACACTGTGGTCAGCTGGACGTGTTTGCTGGCTACAAAGTACTTAGTCTGGATGAAAGGACTCGGAAAAAGAGCGGTACATGTAGTGAACCAATGGGTCATTCTGCAAGTTCTGAGTCTGGTTATAGAAGCTTATAGACTTGACTCGATCCAGCTTACTTCCCTTCACCTTCATCAACCTTTCCTGCTACGTTTAGTAGTTGCATGATTTCTTTCTCTGGAAGATTAGGATGGGAAATGGGAAAAAAAGGATCACGTTTTACTGGGAATGAAAATGTCTACTTTCAGAAGATAAAAAAAGTAGCATACCAAAGAGAAGACAAGCAAGAGACCCTCAAGTGTGAAGAGTGTTTCTTAAGAGTACAAAAGCAGGTTATGTCAGCAGTTGACAGTGGAACTCTGCTGCATGCACCTTTCTTATAGGTGTGCAACACATTAACAATATGGATGCTTCACAGATCTGAATCAGTTTAATATCAGTGGCGTGTGTCATGAAATTTATTAATTTGTGTCAACAATACAGTGAAAAAACGCTATAATTTACTTGTACGATAAGAAACATTTATAAAAAATTAATTTAAATAAGTAGTGCAAAAAGAGAAGGAAAAAATTGGGACGTAATGTACATGGATTCATTGTCCATTCAGAAATCAGACAGCAGAGTGAAGAAACTGTTCTTAAAACACAAAGTGTGTGTCTTCATGTTCCTGTTCCTCCTCATTGATGGTAGTAATGAGAAGTTAGTACGCCTTGGATGATGGGGGTCCTTAATGATGGATGATACCTTTTTGTGTCACCACCTTTTGAAGATGTTCTCAATGCGGTGCAGGCTAGTGATCATGATGAAGTTGGTTGAGTTTCCAAGCCTCTGAAGCCTTTTATGATCCGGTACAGTGGCCCTTCGATACCAGATGGTAAAGCAACCAGTTAGAATGACACTCCATGGTACATCTGTAGACATCTGGAGATATGTGAGATCTTAAACTCCTAATGAAATCTAGCTTCTGCCATGCCTTTTTGTAACTGCATTAATATGCTGAGCTCAGGGTAGATCTTCAGAGATGTTGACACCCAGGAACTTCAATCTGCTCACCTTTTCCACTGCTGATCCCTCAATGAGAACTGGTATGTGTTCCCTCAACTTCATGAAGTCTACTATCAATTGCTTTGTCTCACTGATGTTGAGTGCAAGGTTGTTGTTGTGACACCACTCAACCAGCTGATCTATCTCACTCCTGTACTCATCACCATTGGAAATTCTTCCAACAATAGTTGTGTCATCAACAAATTTTCAGTGATGTTTAAGCTGTGCTTAACTATATGGTCAAGGGTGTGGAGAGAGTACAAAGTGGGCTAGGCATGCATCCTTGAAGTTCACTGGTCTTGATAGTGAGGTATTTCTAATTCACGCTGATTGTGGTCTCTCAATGAGGAAGTCAAGTGCCTGTACTCTGGTTGAATGCCTTAGTTGGGTTGTCTTTCATTGATTCTGTTATGGTTATTATTCTATCAATTTATTGAATATGCTCACAAAAAAATAATCTCAGGGTTGTATAGGGTGACATATATGTTTGTTGGCATCTATCTGTCTCGAACGACAATGGGTGATGATCATCATCACAAGCCTGGGCAGAAGGTATGGAAATCCTGAGATGCCCAGTCGTCAAGATCCCCTTCTTGGCCTCACCAGTATAGTCCAAAGGAAAGTATATGAAGCAACACATTTGGCACCAGCTTGGCTGCAGTAGCTGCTGGAAGGATGCACAATGATTTCCAGTTGCCTCAGGGGCTCCACACTGTGCAAGCTGTCTGGGTTTACACCCGTAGCCTTGGTCTCTCCTGAGGCTGTCCACAAGGCAGTGGGGCTATTTACCCATAGCAGGGGATCTGATTCACAAGCACCAGGGCGTATACACACACCAATGGTCTGTGTGCTATGTATGTAGGAGCCAGAGCTCATCCCCATCCTCTGTAGTTCAGCCTGAGTCTAAAAGGAGTTCAGTTTCCGTGTGTCGCCAGTGAGGAAGCACCATATGAGGCTTGCTGTTGGAGAGGTGATGTACTGGCAGAGAGAGACTTAAACATTCAGCTCACCTTTTCATGAGACAGTTAGCCAGTGGTGGAAGCTGAAAGTGAGAGTGACAAGCACCACTCACTACACTACCACATCAGGCGCGACACAACAAACGTTTTTACACCATATATAGTGAGATATACATACCAATACATTTACTTTGAACTTCGTATAATTGAATATTCTTCTAGTGACCACTTCAAATGCCAAGTTAGGGACAGAAGATGAATTAATTATAAGTGTGATGTATTGGGGATGAAGAGCCATTTTAAAGTTTACAAAGTTTTGGACTCATGGTGTCATATAGCTGAATGACAATTGTAACTTAAGACATTTTACTGTTCTTGAGTGGAGCATCTTGGCTTACCTTTCAATGTGATATGCTTCTGATGTGATTTTGTAAACATGTAAAGCAGTACACTTTAATATAAGAAGTGTGGTTTACTAAGTTGCCATATAAAGATTCTTGACAGACATTAAATCCTGATGAGACTCACACCTCTATGGTTAGGTTGTCAAGGCTTCTGTTGCCATATGACCATAACAAATAGGGGCAGAATCAGGCCATTTCATCATGCTGATCCCGGATCTGATTCTACCCCGTACACTTGCCCTCTCACCATATCCATTGATGCCTCGACCAATTAGTAATCTATTCACTTCCACTTTAAATATACCCACAGACTTGACCTCCACTGCAGTCTGGGGCAGAGCATTCCACAGATTCTCCACTCTTTGGAAAAAAAAACCCCTCCTTACTTCCGTTCTAAAAGGTTAACCAATTTTGGGGCTGTGCACCCCCACCAGAAGAAACACCCTCTTCACATCCACTTTATCTAGTCCTTTCATCATCTGGTGGGTTTCAACGAGATTCCCACACATTGTTCTAAATTCCAGTGAGACAGGCCCAAATCTCCTCAGCTCAAGAGAACGATGGTACATAATGGTGACTCCTTTGCGTGCATTTTCGGAAACAGTTTTATTTCTGTTTTTAATGTCTCTATTTTTCCCTTTCAAGGTTCTTTTGAAGAACTTGACCTGGAGTTACATGCTGACTTCGGTTCTTTGCGGAAATGGGACATGCTCTTGGGGTCTCACGGCTGGCCGTTATTGGATATGCCAAGGACACGGCCTAGAAGACTAATGCACCTTCAGTGTTCTGAGATTTTGTTGCTCTGGAGGTGGGTGGACTTGAGTTCAGTGCCTCCGCAGGAAACTGCGGTGTCATGGGAGATGGAAGATCGAAAGCAGCAAGCTGGCTGCTGACTGTGTGCCCAGAGACCTGAGTTCTTTGGGCAAAGAGCTCGGAAAAAGTGACAGAACAGACTTTTAACACTATAGATTAGTGAGTTGTTTGTTATGGATCCCCTCTCGCCGTAAAACAGGGACACCTCTTTTTCCCTTATTAGGGAGAGAGAGAGTCTGTGGCATGTTGAATTACTGGCTGAATGAGTATTCTTTGGGGTATTGCAAGTCTGTGTCTTTATTGACATGCTTGAGTGCTTGGTGGGGGTCATTGATGCACTTTTTGCTGGTGTGGGTGGGCTCATTACTTTGCTGCTGTTTATGTGTGAGTGGGGGAAGCCGGGGGAGACTTTGGGGTTCTATCTTTTAACTGTCGTTCATTCTTTGGGGCAGTCCTCTGTTTTTGTGGATGTTTGCAAAGAAAAAGACATTGTACAATGCTCCTGTTATCTAACACTGAATTCAGTAGCAATTGACGGAATTCAATACTGGACTTGATTAAATTGTTACTGAAATCTCCATATTCTTTTGGCTGCATAGATCATCACTTCATCTGTTTATACAATCCCCCAGATGGACAATCCATTCAAGCATTACCCCTCTACAGCTGTTTCCCAATCAAACTAGAAACCACCTTCCGTAGTTGGATTCACCTTATTTAGACATCTCCTTTGTAGCCTTACCGTGAGACTTGAAACCAAATAAATACACTAATTGATCAGTTAGTCAATGCATTTCAGTGGAGGGCTAGGGCTGCAAATAATCCAGGTACTTGTTAATAATTTGTTTTCTTAATTATTGAAGTCTATTTAAATTTTTAGTTTTTATGTGTTTGATTACTATCATAACATTTAACATGATTAACTATTATAATAGCATATATTGTTTTGAATGTTTTTAAATGGCAGTAAGAATCAAATTTTCATTGACACCAAAGACAGGAAATATGGCTTTGACTTTTAAGTTTTGAATAACTTTGTGGTCTTGCCTCCACGCCTTTAACCACTGATACCAGAACTCAACACCAGTCCCTCTGCATGTGACTTATGTCATGTTCAATCCTTCTTGTGCTTAGAGCCTGATGTTGGACATCGCTTGCTTCGGCAAAACAAGAACTGTGCTTTGTATGTCCGCATACCTTTTCCAAGGACAGTTCAAGCACAGATGGTGAGCATGTGTGCCTTTCTATAAATTCTGTGTCTTTTTTCTCCCCCTACAAATATGAAATATTTAGTCTCTAAATACACTCCTTTACTGGTGTTTACCACTAGCTGTTGCCAGACTTGGGAGTGCAGTGGCATTATTGCGTCTGTATTCAAACCACATATCAAACAATTTCCAAGTTAATTTGGCAAGTTTGATATGTTCTTGAATTATTAATAATTCAGTTTCATTCTTAACAAGTTGTCTGGTTTTTGTTTGGCTTTCACAGTACAGCATTTTAAATTTGAGACCTACAAAAGATATATTTGGAAAATAAACCGACAAAAATAACAAATAATAGAAAATTAACTTGAAAATTATTACTTTATTGACTTCACATCAGAAGCAGAATTTATAATTGCATATCAAGAGTAAAAGTAAGTTAATTTAAACCAATCTGATAGGCAAACTTCTATAGATGTGTGGTGGAAAGTGTGCTGACTGGATGTATGGATGTATGGATGGGCCAGGGTCATAAGATATCAGAGGAATTGAGACAGATTGACATTAGGAAAGAAACTGTGATGAGTAGACTGATAGGACTGAAGGCTAATAAATCCCCAGGTCCAGATGGTCTGCATCCGAGGGTTCTAAAAGAGGTGGCTCAGGAAATTGCAGATGCATTGGTAATCATTTTCCAATGTTCCTTAGATTCAGGATCAGTTCCTGATCAGAATGGTGGTGCAGACTCGAGGGGCCGAATGGTCTACTTCTGCACCTATTGTCTATTGTCTATTGGATGCATTATGGCCTGGTATGGGAACACCATGCCTTTGAGCAGAAAATCCTACAAAAGTAATAGATTCTGCCCAGTACATCACGTGTAAAGCCCTTCCAACCATTGAGCATGTCTATATGAAATGTTGTTGTAGAAAAGCAGCATCCATTATCAAAGAACCTCACCACCCAGGCCAGGTTCTTTTCTCACTACTGCCATCAGGTAGAAGATACAGGAACCTCAGGACTCACACCAGCAGGTTCAAGAACAGTTACCACCCCTTAACTATCAGCTTCTTGAACAGAATGGGATAACTACAATCATTCTATTTCTGGTGTTCCCACAACTGTTAGTCTCACTTTAAGGATTCTTTAGATTTTTATTTTATGCTCATTCTGTTTTGTTATTTATTTATATTTGTATTGCACAGTTTGTTTGTTGATCCTGTTTACGGCTAAGCATACCTGCAGGAAAAAGAATCTCAGGGTTGTATGTGGCAACATATATGTACTCCGATAATAAATTTTACCTTGAACTTTGATCAAATTTCCATAAGGAATTCCAGACAGGGTAACTAGTCAGATTAGTTGGATTTGTCGAGCTCTTTGTGAATGGAATAAACATGGGTAATTTTCTACAATGTCGCGGTATTAGAACGCTTGGCCAGAGGTGCAGCATGGACCCTCAATATTCTGCTCTGATGTCGTCTAGTCCTTTAGCTTTTATTGAATCCCGTGCTCTCACCTGCTTCTCGATATCATGTGGCATGAAATGGTTTGGAGCTTCTGGTGATTTCAGAAGGGGGCTGAAATGCATCAGCATTCCTGACTGAGGATGATTTGCAAATCTTTCAGCCTTGTTTACAGCATTCATGGGTAGGCCCTATCATGATCAAGGAGAGAATATTTTAATAGAGTTAGTACATGTTCCAGCCAGCATGATTCCTTCAGGGTGAAAGGCTGAATTGGCATCCGTAGGGAATGTTGGATGACAAAGGATTACTGAAGGCTTGATGAAGAAATAAACAATGAAGCACATGGCAAGTGTAGACAGTTTGGATCCAGGGAAAATATGGAGTGCATTAAAGAAACATAGGAAATAAATTAGAAGGACAAAAAGGAAATATGAAATTTCTTTGAAAGTAAAATTAAGGGGATTAAGTAGAGCAAAGGGGTAGACAGAGAAAAGAAGTAAGAGGTCTTCTTAGGAACCATATGTGTGGAACTAAACAATGTGGGCAAAGTGTTAAATTAATACTTCTCATCTGAATTCACCAAGGAGAAGAATATGGAAGATAGCTATGCTACCTATGTCTACAGATTGTGTGGCATGGTAGCGTAGTGGTAATCATAACACTTTACTGTACCAACGACCTGTGTTCGATTTCTGCCGCTGTTCGAAAGGAATTTGTACATTCTTCTCGGGACCGCGTGAGTTTCCTCTGGGTGCACCAGTTTCTAATCACAGTCTAAAGACGTACCAGTTAGTAAGTTAATTTGTCTTTGTAAGTTGTCCTGTGATTAGGCTAGGGTTAAATGGGGGGTTGCAGGGTGGTGCAGTTTGAAAGGCCAGAAGTGCTTATTCTGCCTGTATCTCAATAAATAAATAAGTGAAAAATAAGTTTAGGAGTAATTTCAGGGAGCATTATACGAATAATCCAGAGCAGGTCAATATTAAGAGGAAGGGGTGTATAGAAGACATGGGACATATAATGGTTGAATAATTACCAGAGCTGGGTGAGATCAATCCAACATTGTTTTTGGAAAGAAATGAAGAGTTAACTGGGTCCTGACTGAAATTGTTGGATCTTTGTTAGCAACAGACGAAGTGCCAGAACACTGGGGGAGTTATTTAAGAAGGACAACTGAAGCCAGCTAGCTACAACCCATTAAAGCGTGTGTCAGTAGTACGGAAATAAGTGGTGAAAATTCAAAGAGGGAAGATTTATGTACATTAGGAAAGGCGGGAGCAGATCAGGGAGAGTCAACTTAGCTTTGTGCTGGGAAATTGGGAAATACTGCCTCACTAATGAGGAGGTAACTGAGAATACTAATGAAAGCATGGTGATAGATGTTGTCAATATGGCTTCTAAAAAAGGCATTTGACAAAGTCCGGCATGGGACGTTGGTCTAGAAGGTTAAGACCTACAAGATGAGATTATCAGTTGAATCCAAAGTTGGATTACTGATAGAATGTTTAGAGGATAGTTGTTTTTTTTTCTGATTAGAAGCCTGTGACAAATACTATAGTGCTGGATTGCTGTAGTTTGGAATATACACATTTCTAAAACTTGGATGTGAATGCGGGAAGAATGAGAAGTAAGTCTGCAGATGACTTGAAGATTGTAGACAATAAGTAAGATTGTCTAAAATTGCAGAAGGACGTACTGTATATTAGATGCAAAGTAGAGTGGAGCAGATGGAACTTAATCTTGACAAGTGAGAGGTGATGTATTTTGGGAAGTCAGATAGGACATATACAGTACAGCAAATAGTTGGACACTAAGGAATGATAATGAACACGGGAACTTTTGGGTTCATGTCCATAGTTCCCTGAAAGTGGCCACGAAGCTTTCCAATCCATGTGCTTATCCAAATGTCTTGTGAATGATGTTATTGTACCTGCTTCAACCACTTCCACTGGTAGCTCAATCCATATATGCCCCATGAAAAAAGGCTGCCCCTTGAGGTCACTTCTAAATCTTTTACCTTTCACTGTAAACTTCTGCCCTCTAGATTGTAGTTCCTCTTCCCTGGCGAAAAGGCTGTGCGCTTTCTCACTATCATGCTGCTTTGCTACTTATGTTATCTACAGATCAGGGCTGGTATATTTTGTTGCAACTTTAGAAGACATTGGTTAGAGCTTTTTGTCTAAGTTTTGGAGTATCGTGTGCAATTTTGATGGGAACACTGTTGCTGGCAAATACCTTTCACCTGAAACGAAAAAGGAATTTGTCTCCTTTAGGACAATACAGTGGTCACCTACAAATATTATCGAGGACAAATGACACTGTAAGGGTAATAAAAAGTCCAGAGGTGGGCTTACCTCATTGTCCACTCCATCCTAGATGTTTGTATTTCTTTTCCTAGGGCTGGAGAGTAAGCGTAAGAAAAAATATGCATAGTATCTTAACAAAAGCAGATGGGAGTCAATGGTCATTGCCTTCATGATTACCAGCTAGATTGCCTAAACTGAACAAACAACAACCAGCCCTTCAGCCCTACTGGGATATAGACCACCAAAAACAGCTTGCCAGAGCCTTCTATCCTACTTCAGTCTTTCAACTTAAATCCTTCCACTCCCAAGATAAGGTCTTTGGGGCTTCTGTTGCCAGTTGTTTCTGTAGTTCTGAGTTTTTATGGGATGGGGATGCTAGCCCTGTGCCCATCCCTTCTCCTTTCACAGCCAGACTTGGCACCTTCCATGGCAGAGTTCCTAAACCCAAGTCACATCCAAAATCTGGCTGTGATCATTGACACAAGACAACAATGTCTGCAGGTACTTATTTAAACAGAAAATGCTGGATATACCTAATGGATGAGGAGGCATGAAATGAACAAGCCCATTCAATGGCTTTTTATGGATAGACTATTGTTTGAGAGGAGGAAAGCAGTAATTGGGAATATGTGGTTATTTTCTGGGCTGGATGATGATAGTCAACCATGTTTTTAAGATGTTAAGCTGGGAAGATTGCTCTTTTTAATATACAGTAATTATGGGATTGGCAGTACACGGTGTAACTAATAGTGAAGAACCACTAGTAGCAAGCAAAATAGCAAAGATAAGTTGTCTGAATTGGAAAATAAAATGTAAAGTGATACACCTAGAAAGAATAAAAAGAAATGAAATTGGGTAAGCATTACATCGTGGGCAGGAACAGAAGGACATGGCTGTACAGAGGAAAGTGGCCAGGTATGATGACAAAGTGTATGGCGCTCCACAATTTGCAATTCCAGCACTCATTGTGTCTAAAAGCAGAGAAGTAATGTTGAACCTATGAAAATTGGTTTTCCACCATTTATTTAATTTATATATAGGTACGTGTGTGTGTGTGTAAATTGACTAAGCGGATGAGCTTAGAGCGTGGATCAGCACTTGGAGCTATAATGTTGTGGCCATTACAGAGACCTGGATGGTGCAGGAGCAGGAATGGTTACTTCAAGTGCTGGCTTTAGATGCTTCAGAAAGGACAGGGAGGGAGGCAAAAGAAGTGGGGGCTGTTGATCACAGATAGTGTCACGGCTGCAGTAAAGGAGGAAGTCATGAAGGGCTTGTCTACAGAGTCTCTGTGGGTGGAAGTTAGGAATAGGAAGGGGTCAATAACTCTACTGGGTGTTTTTTAAAGACCACCCAATAGTAACAGGGACATCAAGGACTAGATAGTGAGACAGATTCTGGAAAGGAGTAACAATAACAGGGTTACACGAGTGAATCTGCAGATGCTGGAAATAAATAAAAACTTCATCACTACCTCCTCCCATAGATGCTGTCTGACCTGCTGAGTTCTGCCAGCATTTTGTGTTTTTACAATAACAGGGTTGTTGTGGTAGGAGATTTTAATTTCCCAAAATTTGATTGGCATCTCCCTAGAGTGAGGGATTTAGATGGGGTGGAGTTTGTTAGGTGTGTTCAGGAAGGTTCTTAACACAATATGTAGATAGGCCTACAAGTGGAGAGGCTGTACTTGATCTAGTATTGGGAAATGAGCCTGGTCAGGTGTCAGGTCTCTCAGTAGGAGAGCATTTTGGAGATAGTGATCACAATTTTATCTCCTATACCATAGCATTGGAGAGAGATAGGAACAGACAAGTTAGGGAAATGCTTAATTGGAGTAAAGGGAACTATGAGGCTATAAGGCAGGAACTTGGAAGCATATAAATTGGGAACAGATGTTCTCAGGGAAACGTACCCAAGAAATGCGGCAAATGTTCAGAGGATATTTGCGTGGGTTTCTGAGTAGATACACTCAGATGAGACACGGAAAGGATGGTGGGGTACAAGATACATGGTGCACAAAGGTTGTTTTAAATCTAGTCAAGAAGAAAAGAAGAGCTTACAAAAGGTTCAAAAAAACTAGGTAATGATATGAATCTAGAAGATTATAAAGCTAACAGGAAGGAGCTGAAGAATGAAATTAGGACAGTCAGAAGGGGCCATGAGAAAGTCTTGGTGGACTTAGTTAAGGAAATCCCCAAGGCATTCTACAAATATATGAAGAGCAAGAGGACAAGATGTGAGAGAATAGGACCAATCAAGTGTGAGGATACAAAAGTGTGTATGGAACCGTAGGAAATAGCAGAAGTAATTAATTAATACTTTGCTTCAGTATTCACTAATGAAAAGGATCTTGGTGATTGTAGGGATGACTTGTAGTTGACTAAAAAGCTTGAGCATGTAGATATTAAGAAAGAGGATGTGCTGGAGCTTTTGGAATGCATCAAGTTGGATAAGTCACTGGGACCAGATGAGATGTACCCCAGGCTACTGTAGGAGGCGAGGGAGGAGATTGCTGAGCCTCTGGCAATGATCTTTGTATCGTCAATGAGGACGGGAGAGGTTCCGGAGGATTGGAGGGTTGCAGATGTTGTTCGCTTATTCAAGAAAGGGAGTAGGGATAGCCTAAGAAATTATAGACCAGTGAGTATTACAAACGTTTGTACTTCAGTGGTTGCTAAGTTGATGAAGATCCTGAGAGGCAGGATTTATGAACATTTGGAGAGGCATAATATCATCAGGAATAGTCAGCATGGCTTTGTCAAAGACAGGTCATGCTTTACGAGCCTGATTGAATTTTTTGAGGATGTGACTAAGCATATTGATAAAGGTAAAGCCGTAGATGTAGTGTATATGGATTTTAGCAAGGCATTTGATAAGATACCCCATGCAGGACTTATTAAGAAAGTAAAGAGGCATGGGACCCAAGGGGACATTGCTTTCTGGATCCAGAACTGGCTTGCCCGCAGAAGGCAAAGAGTGGTTGTAGATGGATTATATTCTGCATGGACGCCGGTGACCAGTGGTGTGTCTCAGGGATCTGTTCTGGGACCCCTAACTCTTTATGGTTTTTATAAATGTCCTAGATGAGGAAGTGGAGGGATGGGTTAGTAAATTTACTGATAACACAAAGGTTAGAGGTGCTGTGGATAGTGTGGAGGGCTGTCAGAGGTTACAATGGGACATTGATAGGATGCAAAACTGGGCTGAAAAGTGCCAGATGGAGTTCAACCCAGATAAGTATGAGGTGGTTCATTTTGGTCGAATATAGCATTAATGGTAAGACTCTTGGCAGTGTGGAGGATCAGAGGGATCTTGGGGACCGAGTCCATAGGACACTCGAAGCAGGTTGACTCTGTGGTTAAGAAGGCATATGGTGCTTTGGCCTTCATCAACCATGGGATTGAGTTTAAGAGCCAATAGGTAATGTCACAGCTATATAGAACCCTAGTCACTCCCCACTTGGAGTACTGTGCTCAATTCTGGTCACCTCTCTGTAGGAAATACATGGAAACCATAGAAAAGGTGCAGAGGAGATTTACAAGAGTGTTGCCTGGATTGGTGAGCATGCCTTTTGAGAATAGGTTGAGTGAACTCAGCCTTTTCTCCTTGGAGCATTGGAGGATGTGAGGTGACTTGATAGAGGTGTACAAGATAATGAGAGGCATTGGTCGTGTGGATAGTCAGAGGCTTTTACCCAGGGTTAAAATGGCTAGCACGAGAGGGCATAGACTTAAGGTGCTTGGAAGTAGGTACAGAGAGATGTCAGGGGTAAGTTTTTTTACACAAAATGGTGAGTGTGTGGAAGGGGCTGCCGGCAGCGGTGATGGAGTCGGAAACGATAGGTTTTTTTAAGAGATTCCTGGATGGCTACATGGAACTTAGTAAAATAGAGGGCTATGGGTAAAGCCGAGGTAGTTCTCAGGTAGGGATATGTTAGGCACAGCTTTGTGGGCCGAAGTGCCTGTATCGTGCTGTATGTTTTCTATGTTTCTATAATGCAGTTTATTTTCTATATTATCAGGTATTGCATTGTACTTTTGCCACACAGTTAACAGTTGGAAGGCTGTTACTCCACCTACTCACACTCAATGGCTGAGCGATGTTATGTCATGCTTAAATTTAGAGAAGATTTGTTGTTCAATTTCTGAATCAAGACAAGACTTTCTAACATTGTGGGGCCCTTTTCTGAAGTATTTTCAAAATCTTTGATTTGTTATCCAGTACAGATGTTGGCTAATATTATGTTTTACTATATGATAAGGATTTTTTTTCATTTTTCTTTCTTTACCAAACAGCTTTTCTTGGTAGTGGGTTTAGATTTTTTTGTATAATAAAATTATTACTTTTAAATATTATAATTCAATTTAATTTACATGAATATGGAGTAATGAGACTACAACATATGATTTACATATGTTGTAATTGATATATGATATACACCCTCCTGAATGTATTCTTTTTTTGTAAGAAATCAATAAAAATATTGAAAAAGAAAAGAAAAGAACAAAGTTCATGATATATACCTATGATATTAAAATTGAATCTGATTCTGGATCTTAGGTGATGGGAATCAAAAATTGGATTTAAAATTCAGGATAGAGGAGGATGTGAGGTAAATCTTTTGATAAGTGGTTTGGATCAAAAATTTATTGTCTATAAGATGTAATTAAAAACAGAGTTAATCACTACCTTCAAAAAGCAATTGGAATAGTTCTTGAAGGGAAAATAATTTACAGAGCTTTGAGAAAAGAGCAAGAGCTGGCATAGATTCAATGGCTAAATATCATCCTTATTTGATGTAGTAATTCTGTGATTCCATGACTTACCTGCGTTACTGATAAGCTGCTGGTACTTAGAGAATGCCTCTAAGGACTGCTATAGCTTCCAATAGCTGATCAGAAAATATCAGGTCTGGAGTTTCAAAGGCAAACTCTATTGAATTGTTACTTTCAATGTTCTTTCCATGGTTCATTTATTAAGTAACCTTGACAAAGCAGTTTAATACATGACAGAAAATGATCATGTGTTCATGAACTGCTTGCCAAGGCCTTTGCTTTCCAACTGCAGTTTTGTGGCTCTGAGAAATTTCAGTCTACAAACACATGACTTTCACAAGATCTGTGATGGAGCTCTAATGTTCATTCCATATAAAAACAGAAAATGGGGGAAATAAACAGAAGATTTGACAGCATCTATGTATAAATAAAAAGCGCTAATAATTTAGACAAAAGAAACTTTATCCTGGGTCTTGGAGAAGACTCTTACATCTTAACCATTACTGCTTTACTTTCCATGGATGCTACCTAATATTTCCATCATTTCCAGCTGTTTTCTTTTTACTTTCATTCATTTCATGTTATTAATATTATTCCCAGTGGCATTCCTATATGTAAGCCTTATGGTAGTTTTCTTTAATCCATCATTTAATTGAAGTGCTACTAGAATTAATAATTAGTTACTCATAGGGTAATATTCAAGATGATCACTTGAGGGCAGCATAAAATAAGTAGAGCCTACATAACAGAGTTTATAGATTTAGAGCTCCCCTTCATTAGGTAGTTTATTAAACTATGCAATTTTTCAAGCACTGCAATTTTATTGTTGCTTCTCTTGGAAATAAAATACCATATTTAAAATACTTATCTAATGAGGCATTTTGAAATTTAAGAATTAACATAAATCAATACTGAGTTAATCTTTACACTGAAGTAATATTGTTTTTTTAAGTAAAGGAAATGCCTTTAACTCATACATTTTGATACTCAGTGAACTTATTATTTAAATGCTTGGAACTTAACTTAGAAGGCATCTCATTAGCAGAGAACGTCTGCTTGAAACCGCATTGTTGTTTCTATTTGAATGAAGGCCACTGTCCAGCAATGCATGAAGTTTCTTTGAAATTAGCTGTGATATTAATTGCAGTGAAGACTTCGAAGATAAAATGAAAGCTTAAGCGTTGAAAGCAGCTTCAGAGATAGAATACTGCTATAAATAAAGAAAGGGCATCTAGCCAAAACCAACAGCCCAAATCCTTGTTCTGCTTTGTTTCAACCAGGTAAATTTTTTCCCTACAATGAAACTTCAATAAAGCTCATTGTGAACAGCTGTAATAGATCTGTTGGGATCAGGGGCTCCCAACCTTTCCGATGCCATGTACCAAAACAATCAAGCAAGGGATCTGTGGACCCTAGGTTGGGAACCCCTGTTATAGATTATCTAAATAAAATATATAGTTTACCAGCCTCTAATATTAATTTTATTATGGAGTACATCTTCCACATTTCACCAAAATTAAACATTTTTCCTTGCTAAAGGTACTTCAATGAATGAGATGATTTACAATTATTCAGAGAGAAATGAGATTCTTGGTGTGATAAAATAACTGCACATTTATTTAATGCAATACTACTTAGACAAAGATTACAGCAATCCTCATACATGCTTAAGCAACAGAGGACATCTTTTTATTAAAATATAATATACTTATAACATAGCTTTTGCCAATAATTACTATAATATGCCTATGGCAGATTGGGACACCGAGGTTGACTGAACTAAATTCTTTCTGTTATCTTTCTGTTCTGTTAAGTTCAGCAATAATTTTAATTAAAAATGGGACTTTGATGTTCCAATCAATTACCCAAAAGGTTGGGTAAATTGTTGTAAAACACTTAAATATTTGAGGTTAGTATTGAATGATGTCTTTCTGCAAAGATCAAGGGCCAAGATGTCATTCCATTTCATCAGGACAATTGATTATAGATAGGTAGAGTCCTTGCCAGGTATAATGTGTGCCATATACTATCCATCCTAGTGAATATCTCATCAATTAAGTGGGATTTGCCAAAATCTGACAACACAAGACTATAAGATGTGTGATTTCTACTTCATGTTTTAGGTTTAATCATCAATTCTTCATTTTATTGAACAAAACTAAAGTATTGCGGCGATCCACTTGCTGCGCAGGCAAACTGGCTCACAAATAGCCCACGCGCAGGGAGAGACTTTGGTAATGCACCTCTGACATTATTTCTGCTCAGCGAGGGCGGGAACTAGGGATTAAAAGCCAGCACCGAAAAGTTTAAATAAACTAGTTTCGAAATGACTTACCGACTGTGTGTCGTTGTTTCTAGCTCTGTATGTAGTACATCGCTACATTGGTGACCCTGACAGTGCAAATGGGATTTGGACCAAAAATGACCAACTCTTCATCTGTTCATGCAATTTTTTTAAAACTGCCGACTTTCTGGATGCTGCGACCACGCGTGCGGTTTAGCCAAGCAGAAGCCCAGTTCCTGATTAGGCAGGTATGTTCTGATTCCACGTGTTACTACCACGTGGAGAGTGCCCTTGACCAGGAGACAGCCACCCATGTTGCGGATTTCATACAGTCGCCCCCGGAAGAAGGCAAGTATGAAGCATTCAAAGCGCTGCTCATTGGGACCATTGGCCTCTCACGGCGTGAGTGAGGTGCTCGCCTGCTGCACCTGGACGGTTTGGGAGACGGGCCGTCGTCAGCATTGATGAACAAGATGCTGGCCCTGGCTGATAAACACAAACCCTGTCTCATGTTTGAGCAAGCGTTACTAGTGCAACTGCCTGAGGACATACATCTGCTGCTGGCTGATGCAGATTTCAGTGACCCCCGGAAGGTGGCGGCCCAGGCCGACGTGCTGTGGAAAGCCAAGAGGGAGAGCGTGGCGTCTGTCGGTCAGATTACCAGGCCCAACAGCGGACCAGACCAGGCCCGGCAGGGGGGCACACACAACACAGAAGCAGCAGTGAGGAGGCCAGTGAACAGTGGTGTTTCTACCACCAACGGTGGGGCACAAAAGCCCGCCATTGTCGCCCGTCCTGCAAGGGCCAGGGCCAGGGCCAGCTGCCACTAATGGCTGTGGCAGATGGCCACCAGGACAGCCTCTTGTACATCTGGGATAAACAGCTGGGACGCTGTTCCTTGGTCAACACCAGAGTAGAAATCAGCGTCTTACCCCCGATGGGGTACGACACCCGCAATAGGAAGCCAGGACCCACCCTGAGGGCCGCAAATGGCACCACGATACAGACCCGTGGCACCCGCACAGTGCAGCTGCAGTTTGATGCCAGCCAGTTCACGTGGGACTTCACACTGACCGTTGTGACCCAACCACTCCTGGGAGTAGAGTTCTTACAAGCTCACAACCTGCTGGTCGACTTGCAAGGGAAAAGACTGGTACATGCCGAGACTTTCCAGACGTTCTCCCTGGGTGAAGCCAAGTTGCCGGCCCCACACCTAGACTCCATCACACTGTCAGACAACAAATTCACCAGAATCCTGGTGGACTTTCCATCGATTCTGGCACCGCAGTTCACGGCAGCCATGCCCAGACATGGAGTACAGCACCACATCCCGACCCAGGGACCACCCCTCCATGCCCGCGCACTAAGGCTCCCCCTAGAAAAGCTCCGCCTGGCGAAGGAGGAGTTCAAGAGGATGGAGGAATTGGGGATCGTACGGAGGTCCGACAGCCCATGGGCCTCCCCCCTGCACATGGTGCCCAAAGCAGCCGGGGTCTGGAGACCATGCGGCGACTACCCCAGACTGAACGAGGCTACAACTCCAGACCGTGACCCCGTGCCGCACATACAGGACTTTGCAGCAAACCTGCACAGGGCAAGATTCTTTTCCAAAGTAGACCTCATCCGGGGATACCATCAAATCCCGGTACACCCTGAAGACATCCCCAAAACAGCACCCATCACCCCGTTCGGCCTGTTCAAATTCCTCCGAATGCCATTCAGCCTGACAAATGCCGCACAGACGTTCCAGCGGCTAATGGATGTGGTGGGACATGACCTGGACTTGCGTTCGTCTATTTGAATGACATCCTTATAGCCGGCAGTTGTCGTCAGGAGCATCTGTCCCACCTCCGCCAGCTCTACTCCCGCCTGAATGATTTCGGCCTCACGATCAACCCAGCCAAATTCCAGTTTGGTCTCAACACCATCGACTTCCTGGGCCACAGGATTACCAAAGTCGAGGCAACACCTCAGCCCACCAAGATAGACATGATCCGCCACTTTGCCCGGCCCAGCACGGTCAAAGGCCTGCAGGAATTTGTTGGTATGGTGAATTTCTACCACCGTTTCCTCCCCTCAGCAGCCTGTATCATGCGCCCTTTGTACACCCTGATGTCAGATAAAGGCAAGGACATTACTTGGGACGAAGAGGCCTCGACCGATTTCGTTAAAGCCAAGGAAGCCTTGGTAGATGCCGCGATGCTGGTGCACCCCAGAACGGACGTTCCGACCATCCTCATGGTGGACGCATCCGACACAGCAGTCGGTGGGGTGCTGGAACAGCTCATTGAGGGGCACTGGCAACCCCTGACTACTTCAGCAAGCACCTACAACCACCCGAACTCAAGTACAGTGCTTTCGACCGGGAGCTGCTGGCACTGTATCTGGCAATCCGGCATTTCAGGTACTTCTTAGAAGGCAGGCCATTCACTGCATTCACGGACCACAAACCATTGACCTTCATGTTAGCGAAGGTGTCCGATCCCTGGTCGGCTCGCCAGCAGCGACATCTGTCCTACATCTCGGAGTACACGACGGACAACCAGCATGTCTCGGGGAAGGACAACGTCGTGGCGGACGCACTCTCCAGACCAGCTGTCCAGGCCCTGTCCCTGGGGGTGGACTATGCAGCACTGGCAGAGGCGCAGCAGGCAGACGATGAGATGCCCAGCTACAGGACCGCAGTCTCGGGTTTGCAGCTGCAAGACTTCCTCATAGGCCCAGGTGAGAGGATCCTCCTGTGTGATGTGGCTACCGGCCAACCTCGCCCCATCGTCCCGGCAGCGGCGAGTTTTCAACTCCATACACGGCTTGGCGCACCCATCTATCAGGACAACTGTCCGCTGGTCCCCAGCAAGTTCACGTGGCACGGACTTCACAAACAGGTCAGCAAATGGGCCAGAACGTGCGCGCAGTGCCAAACAGCCAAGGTGCAGCGGCACACTAAAGCCCCGCTGCAGCAGTTCGAACCCACCCACCGGAGGTTCAACCACATTCACGTGGATATCGTGGGCCCCCTACCAGTGTCCCGAGGAGCGCGGTACCTCCTAACGATGGTAGACCAGTTCACGAGGTGGCCAGAGGCGGTCCCGCTCACCAACACATCTGCCGATTCCTGCGCCTGAGCACTGATTACAACCTGGGTAGCAGGCTTCGGGGTACCGGCCCACATTACCTCTGACAGAGGCGCCCAGTTCACCTCCAGCCTATGGTCGGCTGTGGCCAGCCTGTTGGGAACGCAGCTACACCACACTACTGCCTACCACCCACAGTCGAACGGACTAGTGGAGCGCTTCCACTGTCACTTGAAATTGGCTCTCATGGCCCGCCTGAGAGGACCTAACTGGGTGGATGAGCTTCCCTGGGTCCTGGAAGGTATTGGAATTTGTACAGCACCCAAAGAGGATCTGCACACCTCATCGGCCGAGTTCGTGTATGGCGCACCCCTGGTCGTCCCAGGTGATTTCATACCAGCCCCATGGGGGCAAGAGGAAGAACCCGCAGTAGTCCTGGACAGACTACGCGAGAGGCTCGGCAGCCTGGCCCCCGTACCAACTTCACAGCACGGACGGACCCCGACCTGCATACCCAAAGACCTGCAAAACTGTAAGTTTGTGTTTGTACGAAGGAACGCACACCAGGCACCGCTACAGCGGCTGTACGAGGGGCCGTTCAAGGTGATCAACCATAACGGGTCCACGTACGTTCTGGACATTGGGGGGAAAGAGGAGGTTTTCACAGTGGACCAACTCAAACCAGCCCATGTGAACTTGGCGCAGCCGGTCGAGGTTCAGGCACCGCGGCGCAGAGCCAGACAGGCAAACAGAGACTGATCCAGACTGTGGACATTGGGGTGGGGGGGTGTATCGCCGGTTCTGGGGTGGGGGGGGGATTATGTGGCGACCCACTTTCTGCGCAGGCGAACCGGCTCACAAATAGCCCGCGGGGAGAGTCTTTGGTAACGCACCTCTGACATCATTTCCGCCTGGAGAGGGCGGGAACTAGGGATTAAAAGCCAGCGCTGCAAAGTTTGAATAAACTAGTCTCAAAGACAGCATAAAAGGAAAAGAGAAAGCACATAATATAGCAAAAATTAGTAGGAAGTTAGCGGACTGGGAAGTTTTTAAAAACGAACAGAAGACAGCTTAAAAAAATGCATGAGGAGATAAATGCTGTCTTTTTTTTTGTCAGTATACCAGGGTGAGTGAGGTAGAGAAACAAAAGTGATCTTTGGCCACTCCCTCTTCTTGACTATGCTTAGGACATGTTGTGGACAGAACCCAGATTTCGGACGCAGAGATTTCAGATCTACAGTTTGAGGGAAAGCTTCCTCATCCATCCACAGAGACACATGCAGACTTGATGTTACCATCAATGGGGAAGGTATTATACGCAGAATGGTAATCTTGATCCACTTACCCTGACAGCTTTAGTTTATATTTCTACTGTCCCACACGGGGGAAAAAGACAGAAGTGATCACGCTCCAGAGACTGAGAGGCTGCTCACTCTGAGGGTGCATCATGTGCCGATATGATGGAGCTTGTAAACAAGGAATTTAGGCAGAGGGGCCTTGTGGAATGGGAAGCTGTGGAAGTTCACTGATGACTTACAGTTTGCAACACATCTGATCAGATATTGAAAATATGGATAGACAGAAGACAACACATTAGAGACTGGGGCATTTTCTACTTCAAAGGCACTTGGGCATCTGTAAGGAATGCAGGAAGCTTAAGCAGGATTGGAGCAGACTTCTGTTAGAAGTGGCATGATGTTGTGACTCTTATGTAATATCTGCTACTAGATGGCTAAACATAGCAATCAGGTGAATGATTATAGATAATCAGAGAACATTAAATTCTGTAAATGATACCTTGTGATACACACACAATACTGGAGGAACTCAGCAAGCCAGGCAGCATCTATGGAAAAAGGTACAGTCGACATTTTGGGCCGAAACCCTTTGAACCTGTGAGCGATGTTCTGGCTTTGACTGTACATCATTGTTGTCATAGCATTTTTCATCAGTTTGTAGATAAAACCTACAGGAGGACTATAACCTTGTGGATTGGTGGCTTACGTGTCTCAATGACCTATAGAGTCTTGTTGGCTGGAGTCAGTGCTTTACGTTTGGCCCTTCGTAGGGTCACCCATGCAGAAAACATCAATGGGTAGAAGCAGACAAAGAGTAGTCCACCGGTCTTCCAGGTTCGAGGGCTCAGCTCAGTACTAACAACCCTAATTGGTAAAACAATTGGAAACAGCAGCGAAAAACCTTTCTACATCCAAGTGTGATGGTGTACCTGAGTCCTGAAGGGTCTTGGCCCAAACCGCTAACTGTACTCTTTTCCACAGATGCTGCCCAGCCTGCTGAATTCCTCCAACAGTTTTTGAGGGATACAGAACAAGTAGATTGCATCAAAATGCCTCCGTTTGTCACTTCCTCTACTTCTGTCATATGGTTTCCTGTCAGATGAAATTGCCTCTCTAGGGGAGCAGGACCTTCTGAGGTTTCATAATGCATGGAAGGTCTGGCAAGAACATGTGAAAATCAGAGCGAGGGTGCGAGCAGCTTGCCTCCACCACTACTTAAAGCACAATGCTTACAACAAGTACTCGTTTTAAGCAGAGGGAGATATTTTAGGCTAGTTCTTGGCAAGTGATTTTTTTTACCATCTGTGAAATACTAAGACACGAATTAATCAATAATAGGGCTGGGTGGAGGAAAGCCAAGAAGACAGCAAGCATGTTGTTTGCAGGGCTGATTTATGTTGGAATAAAGATCAAGAAACAGAGTGGGGAATGAATTACTTTGAGAATAGATTCCAAACCTAGATTGGGCAGCATGTTAGTGTAGCGGTTAGCACAATGCTTTACAGTACAGGCGACTCAGGGTTCAATTCCCATCACTGCCTATAAGGAGTTTGTATAAGGAGTTTGTACATTCTCTCCGTGACCGCATGGGTTTCTTCGGGATGCACCGATTTCCTCTCACATTCCAAAGACGTACTGGGTGGTAGGCGAATTGGTCATTGTAAATTGTCCCGTAATGAGGCTAGGATTTAATTGCAGGATTGCTGGATGGAGTGGATTGAAAGACCAGCAGGCCCTACTCTGCACTGTACCTCCATAAATCAAGAAGTATCAAAGGGGTGGACTAAGGGAGCTTTAAATCTTAAATGGTGGCAGTACTTCAGCAAAGGATTGACCTTATAGAGAGGCATAGGCATGCAGAGTTTTTGTGAGTCAAAGGCTGGAGGTCACAGATTTAGGGTGAAGGTCAGTCCAGCAAGATCTGGCCCATAACATGCTGAACTATTGTTATATTTTTCTGAATTGCTAATTCTTTGACAATAGTAAAAAAGTATTAAGTTTAATCGCTGCAGTAGTTCTTAGAAATTTGGCTCTTTTTTGATTTGATATTATCCCAGAACAAGACAGTTGCGCTCTATTGTTTTATAAACTTAGCAAATGGAAAACACTTTCCCTCTACTAAAATGAAGTGAAGAAATATAGATTTTAAAAGATGAAATACCTTCTTAGCATCTAAATGCAGCAATACATACAGGATCAAAATCAAATCACTGAAATAAAATTGTTCTTTCTCAAAAATGTGCAATAGTCTACAACAAATTGACAGGCCATTTTACACTTTAACCAATTTTCTTCAAGATTGATGTCAGAATGAAAGGAAATTGAGGAAGGTGTCATAAGGGTAGTGTTTCACTATTGCCTGTTTTGCATTACCCCAGAAGACCAATTTCACCTCCACATGTCTATTTGTTCAACACTGCAGATCCATTACACTTTCTGAATTCAATTAATTGACAGGAACGTGAGTGCTTTGCAAACTGAATATTGTGTGAACAACAATATTTCTGAACTTTCCCATGAATATGAAGCCATTTTCTTTGTGATTCTGATATTAGATTCTATGTTACTTATTATGTATGACCAATAGACAACCCAGGTCAGGAATCTTGATCCAAATATCAAAATAATATCACACGGCTATCTAAAATAACTTACAAGTGTACAAAAGGCCAAAAAATTATAGCCACTAATCTCAAAGGGAAAGGTATTGCAACAGCTACAGACTAGATTTCCTATTATGGTAAACAATTCAATGCATAAAGTTTGAACATGATAATGTTGCATGTTATTGCTATAGTCTAACACATTGCAGCTTTATATTCTTCTACTGGGAAAGAGTAGATATTCCTATAGCATGATTTCAATATTCAAATTACTACAGAAACTATCTCGGTTTTATTCGTTGGACTGCTTGGAACTGCTTGGCTGGTGTGTTCAATAACATCTTCAACATCTACTTGCTGTACTCTAAGGTTCCCACCTACTTCAAAAGCGCAATAATCATATTGGCTCCAAGAAGAGGAGGGTGAGCTGCCTCAATGACTATCACCCAGTAACACTCACATTTACCATAATGAGGTGCTTTCAGAGGTTGATCATGATTACGTTTATGTCTGCCTGAGCATGGACCTAGACTGCTACAATTTTCTTACCACCACAACATGTCTACAGAACATGCAATCTCACTGGCTCTCCATTTGTGTTTGGTGCATCAAGACAACAGCAGACCATTTATCAGCTTGCTCAGATATAAAACCATGCCTTTTGCTTTTCCATGTCATCTATATAATGGGAATGAAACAATGTTCAAAGTTCATAGTGCATTTATTATCGAAGTTTGTATACTATATACAACCTTGAGATCATTCTCTTTATAGGCAGCCACAAAGCAAAGAAACCCAATAGAACCAGGTTAATTCTGTGGTTAAAAAAGCATACAGTGGGATTGAGTTTAGGAGCCGAAAGATAATGTTGCACCCTAGTCAGACCCCACTTAGAATACTGTGTTCAGTTCTGGTTGCCTCATGATAGGAAGGATGTGGAAACCATAGAAAGGATGAAGAGGAGATTTACAAGCATGTTGCCTGGATTGGGGAGCACTCCTTATGACAATAGGTTAAGTGAACTCGGCCTTTTTTCCTTGGAGTGACGGAGGATAAGAGGTGACCTGATAGAGGTGTATAAGATGATGAGAGGCATTGATAGTGTGGATAGTCAGAGGCTTTTTCCCAGCACTGAAATGGTTAGCATGAGAGGGCACAGTTTTAAGGTGCTTGGAAGTAGGAACAGAGATGTCCAGGTTTTTTAACACAGAGAGTAGTGAGTGTGTAGAACGGGCTGCTGGTGATGGTGGTGGAGATGGGTATGATAGTGTCTTTAAAGAGACTCCTGGACAGGTACAAGCCACTCAGGAAAATAGAGGCATATGGGTAACCCTTGGTGATTTCGCAGGTAAGGATATGTTCAGCACAGCTTTGTGGACCAAACATGTGCTGCAGGTTTTCTATGTTCTAACCCATTAAAAAAGAAAAGCAGTCATATACAATGTGTAGAACAACAACAAGTCATTTAAACAATAAAAGTAAGCAGATAACATTCAGAACTGAAGTTAATGAAAGTGAGTTCACAGCCACGAAGCCAGTTATCATTCCAGCTGGTCTGAACCCATTCGTTGCAGGCGACAGCCTCATTCAGTGCAGAGGTGAGTAAACCTCACAAACAGTGAGCTGAACTCTGGCTCATCCCTCACTTCCAACCCCAACACCCTGATGTTTACAATTTGACCCGTCATGTAAATCAGCCAAACAGTGAGACACTCACTGCTCTCAGATCCAGACCTTGCTGCTTCGATATGCTCCCAGGGCCCGCTGCCTTGACTTGGCACATACCTGACCTTCCCAATCTGGCCCAGTGCTTAAATCATTCAAACATCTGCTCATTCCTTGTTCTCGAGCCTATGGCCTGCTGCCTTGATTTGGCCTGTACGTGTCATGCCACAATCATCCCTCACCGTCTCGGCTTCAGTTCACTCTGCAAAAAAACTTCAGGTTTAACAGGCAGTTCAAAAGCTCAACTGTGAAAGAGAAATTAAGGGTTATTGATTGCAGTGATCTTTTTAAAGACATAATTGTGATAAATAATTAGTAGTTTTGTTTGCTGCCAACAAATCATCTTACAACGGTAAACAGTAATTTATGAATTACACTATCATCCCCTCACTGTTAATCAATAAGCTTTGAAACCTGGGCATCTGTACCTCCTTCTGCAACTGCACCTTCAACTTTCTATCAGGAGACCACAGTTAGTGCTGGTCAGTAATAATACTGTATCTCCACCTTGATGACAAACAATGAAGGTGCACCTCAAGGATGCAAGCTTAGCCCATTGCACTACCCCTTAAACTCATGTAGCTAGGTACAACTCAAAAGCTAACTACAAATACACTAATGACACCAGCGCTGTTGGAAGAATCTCAAATGAACAAAGAGGGAACAGACAGGAGTGTAATGGATTGGCTGGTTGAGCAGTTTCACAACTCCAACCTTGTACTCAACACCAGCAAAACCAAACAATTGATTGTGGATTTCAGGAAGGGGAGTTCAGGAGGAATCAGCAATGGAAAAGGTGAACAGCCTCACGATCCTGGGGTGTTAATATCTCAGAGAATCGATCTTCGGTCCAACACGTTGATGCAAGCATGAAGAAGGCACACCAGTGCCTCTAATTCATCAAGAGTTGGTATGTTGCCAGAAGCTCTTTCTAATTTATATGGATGTTTTATGGGCAGCATTCTGACTGGTCACATCACAGCCTAGTTGGAGGCTCCAAAGCAAAGGATCATAAGAAGCTGCAAACAGTTATCAGTTCAGCTAGCACCATCACAGCCGGTGCTTTTCATCAGGGAACAGGTACAGGAACCTGAAGACTCACACTCAATAATTGCAAAGTAGCTGCTTCCCCTCTGCCATTAAGTTTCTGTACAGTCCATGAACTCATCAACACCACCTAATTATTCCTGTTTTCCACTATTTATTTATTTTGTAATTTATAATAATTTTATACCTTTGTATTATATTTCTGTTAAAATAAAATAGTGATCATAAACCTGAGTCTGAATCTGATTCTTTTGCTTAAGAATAATAATTAAATACACATTTAGAGTAGTGCAGCTTTGGTTCGAAACATGTATCTGATGTCAACATTAGAAATTAGCACCACAAACCAGCCTGGCATCAAAGCCCACTAAAGTAATGCTCCTCCTTGCTGCTCAAGGAGTAAATAATAGAATCTGTTTGATTTCCATTGCCCTGCATTCATGTTCTGTCTATTATTAAATTCAGTTCATGTTGACACAAAAGTACAGAACCTGTCTTAGTGTTGTACATGATGTTATATTTCATTTTATTTTATCTTGATGTGGAAGGACTACTACTCTAAACCTGAACATAGGCAGGTAATAAGGATGTAGTTAACTTCTCTGAGGGTATTGTATCAATTGTGCTTATTTTACAATTGGACTAATATGGCTATTTTGAAAAGATTCTTAAATTTGGTAAATGGTTAAGATGGATATAATTTAAAATCTCATCACACCGATTTAAAATTCACTGTCTCATGCACTGCCTAGATTGCATTAAAGAATTGATCCTTTGATGCAATTGTGAAATTTTATGATTGGTTTATTCTCATTTACAATAATCATGTTATCTTTTATGTTATGAAGAAAATCTGTAACTACACATTTAACAGGCAAGCATATTCTATTTATTACCCATGTACAATTAATCTGACTCTTTCAGCCTTCTTTTCCAGTCCTGATAAAGGATCTCGGAACAAAACGTCAGCTTTTATTCTTTTCCATTGATGCTAACTGTCCTGCTAAGTTCCTCCAGTATTTTGTGCGTGTTACTTTTAAAAGCAGCTTTTTGTCTCCTTTTGGATTTCACACAATAACCTTAATGCAGGCAGAATAGATTCCGACCCTTCATACTCACAAAAAACTAATGTTTGCCACCTTCATGAATTTTCTTGAACTCTCTTCTAACTTAAAACCGAGCCACATTTCGTAAGTTACTACCTACAAAAACTGTTGCAGTTGGACCATCACTGCTGGTGACTAGTGGTTTTCCACAGGGGTCTGTGCTGAGACTGATAGTTTTAGTTATATGGCAATGATCTGGAAGATGGAATAGATGGCCTTGTTGCAAATTTTGCAGTCGATATGAATTCAAGGATGGCCTCATTGAAATGTATCAAATGGTGATCAGCCTTGATGGACTGGATGTGGAGAGGATGGAAAAGTCTAAAACCATAGGACGCAGCCTCAGAATAGAGGGATGTCCTTTTAGAACAGAGATGAGGAGGAATTTCTTTAGTCAGAGAGTGGTGAATCTACAGAAATTTTTTTTTTAAACACAGGTAGCTGTGGAGGCAAAGTCTTTATGTATATTTAAGACCGAGGTTGATAGATTTTTGATTGGTCAAGGCATAAATGGATACAGGGAGAAGGCAGGAGAATGGAGCTGAGAGGGAAAATGGATCTGATTAGACAGGAGGCCTAATTCTGATTCTATTTCTCATGGCTTTATTTTCATGATTCCTTTGAGCAGCATGGTCATTCCTTGCTCTATTATGGTTTCCAACCCGAGGCACAGAAATTGGTACAAGCTCCTGTTTGCCCTAGGTTGTGGCATCATCCAGTACATTTCCTAGTTCACTATCAGTTGACTCTATTGCAGGGGATGTGGCAGGAAATGAAGGATAGATCTCCAGGGACATTATGAGAGTACAGCACATTACAGGCCCTTCTCAGCCACTCACAGCCCCACAATGCAAGCTATTCTGTTTTTACCATATGCAAGCCCAACATGCTTGTTGATTGTTGTATTTCACTGTCATAAATGTCTTTCCCACAGGACCTATCTTTTCTCCACTGTATGGTCTTACTTGGATATCGTTGGACTACAGCTTAGTATCTTTGAAATGCCGTTCAGACTCGTTTTATGAAATAACTGAAACAGCTGAGCCAGTATCCAATTCCATTTTATTTGTCTTTCACTTCTGGTGTAAGCCATATTGCTTGTCTATTGTTAGTTTTCACAGTGTAAATCTTAAGGCTACTCAGTCTTACACTCCTGTTATCATTATCACATTTTTCATCTGCAGGATATTGATTAGTGCTCAGTTTGAAACTGTAACTTGACTTTTTATCTTTTTCTCTTTCTTGTGCAGTCCATTTATTTATGTCTGCTCAATAAGCATTTTGGAGGTGTCTTACTTAGCTGCATTTTCTGCCAGTTTTACCTTTGAAGCTGCATTGGTCTGGTGTATGTGAGCCCCTGCCAAAACGTTGACACAATTTGTTTGGCCAAGTCATTTTCTGTTTAGACATTCCAATTTTAGAACCTAGGAGAGTACAGCACATCACAGGCCCTTCGGCTCACAACATTGTGCCGACCCTTAAACCCTGCCTCCCATATCACCCCCCCCCCCACCTTAAATTCTTCCATATACCTGTCTAGTAGTCTCTTAAATTTCACTAGTGTATCTGCCTCCACCACTGACTCAGGCAGTGCATTCCACGCACCAACTACACTCTGAGTGAAAAACCTTCCTCTAATATCCCCCTTGAACTTCCCTCCCCTTACCTTAAAGCCATGTCCTCTTGTACTGAGCAGTGGTGCCCTGGGGAAGAGGCACTGGCTGTCCACTCTGTCTATTCCTCTTAATATCTTGTACACCTCTATCATGTCTCCTCTCATTCTCCTTCTCTCCAAAGAGTAAAGCCCTAGCTCCCTTAATCTCTGATCATAATCCATACTCTCTGAACCAGGCAGCATCCTGGTAGATCTCCTCTGTACCCTTTCCAATGCTTCCACGTCCTTCCTATAGTGAGGCAACCAGAACTGTACACAGTACTCCAAGTGTGACCTAACTAGAGTTTTACAGAGCTGCATCATTACATCGCGTCTCTTAAACTTTATCCCTCAACTTATGAAAGCTAACACCCCATAAAGTTTCTTAACTACCCTATCTACCTGTGAGGCAACTTTCAGGGATTTGTGGGCATGTACCCCCAAGATCTCTCTGCTCCTCCACACTGCCAAGTATCCTGCCATTTACTTTGTACTCTGCCTTGGAGTTTGTCCTTCCAAAGTGTACCACCTCACACTTCTCCGGGTTAAACTCCATCTGCCACTGCTCAGCCCACTTCTGCATCCTATCAATGTCTCTCTGCAATCTTCGACAATCCTCTGCACTATCTACAACACCACCAACCTTTGTGTCGTCTGCAAACTTGCCAACCCACTCTTCTACCCCCACATCCAGGTCATTAATAAAAATCACAAAAAGTAGAGGTCCCAGAACAGATCCTTGTGGGACACCACTAGTCACAACTCTCCAATCTGAATGTACTCCCTCCACCATGACCCTCTGCCTTCTGCAGGCAAGCCAATTCTGAATCCACCTGGCCAAACCTCCCTGGATCCCATGCCTTCTGACTTTCTGAATAAGCCTACCATGTGGAATCTTGTCAATTTTGTTCATGCTTATTTTCATTCCTGACTGCAACTCAATTGTACCCGCCTGCTATTCCATGAAAACAGTTATTTCAACTGCTGTAAGTTGTGCTTCAGTTAGAAGCCATTTTGAATACCTTTTTTTTTGTGAAATTCTGTAAACTAAATGTATTATTAAGCCCATCATAAGTACAAATCTGCACAGTGGCAAATACATACTTGAAGCAGCATCATAGGCACATTGTTCAAAATTCAAAGTTCAATGTTCAAAGTGCATTTATTATTATTATTATCAAAGCATACATTTACACCTTGAGATTCATCTCCTTACAGGCAGCCACAAAACAAAGAAACCCAGTAGAACCCACTTTTAAAAAGTAGAATGTCAAACACCCAAGGTGCAGAAAAAGAAATCATACAAACCATAAAAGTAAGCAAATTTAAAAATAAATTATGTACAATTTTTTCAAGAAAACACGATTAGAACAGAAACAGCCGAAGTCTATTTTAGTGTGATGTGCTCATGGTGTTGCTAATCTGCAGTGATTAAGGTTTTGTCAGTTGGTTCAAGGACTGAGTGGTTGAAGTGAAGCAGCTGTGGGACTTCAGGCTTCTGTTTCTCTTGCTCAATGGTAGCTGGAAACCTATGACAAAGCTCATATGGTGGTAATCTTTGATGATAAATGGTGTCTTTTTGAGACAGTAACTCCTGTTGAGCTATCAATTGCTGACAGGAATGTGCTTGTGATGTTTTGAGTATGTAACTTATTCCTGGAGCTGAATGGAGATGGCTTACCGGTGCCTTCCAAAATCAATAGAATCAACTGTGCTAAATATACTTAGGACACATGGAGACTAAATGGGGTGAATTGCACTTGAAAATTATTTTAAGGGTTGCCTTCAGCATCTGTAGAGAAGCAGTCTATAAACTGCCCATGGGAATGAGCTGCTGAATTGAAACCTAGGAAGTGGAAAGTGAGGGTCTCTGTTAAAAATAATCTGTAATGTTAGCAGAGCATGTTGAGGACCATCATTTGTTGTAAATGTACCTGGTTATCAGTGCTTCAGTGCAGATATGTTGGTGATAAATGGCAAAGCACACTGTGAAACCTTTCTTTATGTGGATGACCACAGAGGTTTTTGTTTTTGATGACTTTTTTGTCCCACTGTTCTAATCATTGGGCAATGACTTTTTTCCTACAAACACACTTACAAAATAAGAATAAGTGTGTTCTTATCATACTGATAAGACACCTTTAAACTCAGTATACCAGGATAAAAAACCAAGCTATATTTTCTACAGCCTGCAGCAGTCGATAGACATCAATAAATTGAGAGTAGGTTAAGGATTATAGTTTTCAAAATTGCCTGCAGTATGTCACAACAGTTCAATAATCTCTTATTCAACAGGATATAAGGATTGCTGAGGTACTCAAAGTTTGCAATTGGTGTCTTATTTTAGTAAATATATCCGTTTTGAAGAACAGATGTCTTCAATTTTGTTCTGTGCTGAGATTCTGTTTGAAAAATTTCTCCCTGGGTGAATAGGATCTACAGAACACTCTTCCTGCCCATTTTCTCATCTTCAATAGTGTTCTCTTTTGCATATCCTGTTCCATTCTCATCATAATATTTTTCTTGGAAATACCCAAATATTTTAGAATCAGAATCAGGTTTATTATCACTGGCATGTAATATGAAATTTGTTAAATAGCAGCAGCACTTCAATGCAATACATAATCTAGCAGAGAAAAAAATAATAATAATAAATAGACAAGTAAATCAATAACATATATTGAATAGATTTTAAAAAGTGCAAAAACAGAAATATTGTATATTAAAAAAAAAGTGAGGTAGTGTCCAAAGCATCAATGTCCATTTAGGAATTAGATGGCAGAGGGGAAGAAGCTGTTCCTGAGTCACTGAGTGTGTGCCTTCAGGCTTCTGTACCTCCTACCTGATGGTAACAGTGAGAAAAGGGCATGCCCTGGGTGCTGGTGGTACTTAATAATGGACGCTGCCTTTCTGAGACATTTCTCCCTGAAGATGTCCTGGGTACTTTGTAGGCTAGTATCCAAGATGGAGTTGACTAGATTTACAACCTTCTGCAGCTTCTTTCGGTCCTGTGCAGCAGCCCCTCCATACCAGACAGTGATGCAGCCTGTCAGAATGTTCTCCACGGTACAACTATAGAAGTTTTTGAGTGTATTTGTTGACATGCCAAATCTCTTCAAACTCCTAATGAAGTATAGCTGTTGTCTTGCCTTCTTTATTCAATATGTTGGGACCAGGTTAGATCCTCAGTGATCTTAACACCAAGGAACTTGAAGCTGCTCACTCTCTCCACCTCTGACCCCTCTATGAGGATTGGTATGTAGTCCTTCATCTTATCCTTCCTGAAGTCCACAGTCAGCTCTTTTGTCTTACTGACGTTGAGTTCCAGGTTATTGCTGTGTCACCATTCCGCTGGATGGCAATCCTCAGTCCTGTACAAGTTTTATTTGTAACTTGAAACAAGTTCATTGTAGCATCAACAAAACTCCGTCAGCACTTGTAGCCATAGAAAGTACCAATTAACCAAACCAATTAATCGCTTCTAAAATGACTGAGCTTCCATCTAATGAAAGTTTCACACTATTATAATGCCATCTATTCTTTATACTCCAATGTATGGACCATTAATGTGCAAGCAGATTCTCTTCACAATATCAAATGTAATTTGCACTTAAAATGTAGAATGTTAGTTATAGAATCATAGAAAAGTACAGCACAGAATAAGACCCTTTGGCTCATTTAGTCCATGCTGAACCATTTAAACTACAGGACCAAAGCCCCCCATACCCTTCCCATCCACTTACCTATCCAAACTTACCTTAAATGTTGAAATCAAGCTCACATGCACTGCTTTTGCTGGCAAATTATTTTACACTCTCACCAATTTCTGAGTGAAGAAGTTTCCTTTCATGTTCCCTTTAAACTTTTCACCTTTCCGCCTTAACCCTTGACCTCTAGTTGTCGTACCACACAACCTCAGCGGAAAAAGCCTGCTTGCATTTACCCTATCTATGCGCCTCATAATATTGTATCCCTCTATCAAATCTCCTCTCAATCTTCTACATTCTAAAGAATAAAGTTCTCACTTATTCAAACTTTCCTTATAACTTTTGTCCTTCAGCCCTCGTGACATCCTTGTAGATTTTTTCTGTACTCTTACAAACTTGCTTATGTCTTTCCTGTAGGTTGCTCTCAGCACTACCGAATAACAACTGCCAGACATCCCAACATCTATGGGGACAAAGTATATTTGATCCTACATACACTCACAGGGACTGACTAATAAATGTTTCCCCTCGATCTGGATCTTTGAAGCTAGAAGGTGATTGAAACTAGAAGGTTTTGGGAATAGCCTTTCATGGGCAAGGCCACCAGTTACTGTCAATTGCAATTACCTTTGAAAAGAAAATGCTGCATTTTATTTATTGAAGACGTAAAGAGTTGTTTTGACCATGGATATTGCAATGTATTCGCAAACCAAGATAATGCACAACTCAGAGAGCATATTATTGGTAGTCATTTTAATTAACAGCTGTCTTTTCTTCTCCTAGATAGAAAAAAAAGACTCTATAACTCTATCATGGATTTGGTAGGTGGTACGAAAGGAGCATTAAAGAGTTGCTGCAATGCAACTTATATTTGGTACACACTGCATATATTGTGGTTGAATGGAGTAAACATATTAAGGTGAAAGATGAGATCCCCATGATAAAGGTCGTCTTTGCCTGGATGAAATCATTTAATGCTGTTTGCTTCTCAAGACAATTAGGGATCATTCACACTTTCTTGTGGAATAACTTACCAGAGTAGGTCAGAACTTTATGTCTAACTGCAAGTGATTACTCCCAAGACCTGCACAATTGCCTGGAAGTTCAATACTCGTACAGAAATCTCGAATTATCTTCCTGCTGTTCAAATGTTTTGGCTCCATTTTCTTGGTGGAGCCCTAATATGTTGGAATTCTCTCGGAGAAATATTGTGTGAATGGATCTGTTCAATCTGAGCCAGGTTAAATCTGGAACAGGAGCACCAAGCCCGGCCACAAGCTGGAGAGGATAAGAATGCAAATTATTTCTCTTCGAATTAATGTTTGAATTGTAATTTTATTTTTATAATAGTTTAATACTATTCATTTTCCCCATTGGAATATTTTGCATGCGTTTACATTTTCTAAGCCTGGAAGTGTAGCTCCATCCACCCACTTTGCGCACAGGTCTCCATTCCCCTCATCTGATTCCAGCTGTCCCTCATCTTTCTTTCTCCCTTCTCTTCTCCACTAATGGTTCCCATTCCCACCTCCTTTGCTGAATCCAGCTCCGATAGCACATTGTATTCCCTCTTATCTCCCTTCAGTATTTGTCTGCCATTTTCATATTTCCCTCCCCCATTCTTGTTCCATCTCTTATTCGTTTCTCTTTTTCCTTTCTTTCTTGTTTGTCTCCATCTATAATTTGTCTCTATACTCATTTATCCCTCCTCAGTCCACCAACGAAGGCAGAATCCTTTCTTACCTCTCTTTATTTCGCTCTTCTATGCTGAGGATTTCACCTCTCCACTCATAGTTCAGATCTAGGGTTTCAATCCAAACCATCAACAACTGATGTCCTCCAACCAATGTTGCTTGGCCCTTTGAGTTCCTCCAGCAGATTCTTTGTAGCTACCCTTCATCCTGGCATTATCATTTTAAGTGTTATTTTATTTCAAAAACATCTAACTAAACATATCAGTAATGCTTTATGCTTTTGTGTATATTTATTTTGGAAAAGGAGCAAGTAAAAATGAGACATTCCCTAATCCGCTTCTGGATGACAGTGAATATTTTTCAGCTGGAGCATTTCTCAAAGGATCATGTCTGTCACTTGTAAGAGAAACTGTTGGTTTGACTGTTCAATAGGCAGACTACAAATGGGAAAAATGGCTTCTGTTTTGCTTGAATGTCACATAAAATTTGTCAATATAGCCCACCACTGATATAACATGTGGCAATACACTGAAAGGGTTCAAATGCATATTCTACAGAGTTGTTGCAGAAACTTAACTGTTGCAGAGGAATTTATTGCTCACATTCCAAGTCATCTTTCCAACTGCTTATTGGAGCCAGCCATGGAACAGATATTTTATACACATAAGCTCCTTCTGTATCGACACAAGAGGTACTGCAGTTGCTGGAACTATCCTGAGGTCAGGCAGCATCTGTGGATGGGAATAAACAGTCGATATTTATTCCATCCATAGATGCTGCCTGACCTGAGGATAGATGAAGGATCTCAGCCCGAAACGTTGACTGTTTATTCCCATCCATAGATGCTGCCTGACCTGCTGAGCTTCTGCTTTTGGGACGTGCATGATGAATTCCGGTCTATCATTGCCTGTACTTAAAATGGGATTGTGCTGTGTTGTTTTTTGGCTCACTGTTCACATCTCTGAATTCCATTAACTCCATGCAGAAAATAATTAAAACCCCAGTTGGCTGATTGTTTTTTTTGTGGAGAGCTCTCTGCCAGCCGTCAATGGATTAAATGCAAAAATGCATTTAGAAAAATAGGAGCAGGTGTAGACCAATTGTCCCTTAAACTTGTTCCATTAATTCTATCATTCATTATTATTATTTGTTTATTTAGAGATATAGCATGGAACCGACCGTTCTGGCTAAACGAGCCTCACCATCCTGCAACACACCTATTAGCGTAAGCCTAATCAAAGAACAATTTACAATAACCAATTTACCTACTAACTTAAATGTCTTTGAAATGTGGGAGGAAACTGGAGCACCCAGTGGAAACCCACACAGTCACAGAAAGGAATGTAGAAACTTGTTGCAGATGACATTGGAATTGGACTCCAAACTCTGATGCCTCAAGCTGTAACAGTGTCGCACTATCTGCAATGGCACTGTTGCGACCAGATTTATGGAGACTCTTCTGTTCCAGTTCTCTGTAGCTCTCAATATTCTGATCTTCCAAAAAATATATTTAACTCTTTATTAAATAAATATAGACTTTTTGCCATTACAACCCTGAGCTACAGAATTCCAGGAGTTCAATAGTTTTTGTCAGGAGCAGTACCAATACAACTTTACTTTAAAGGACTACCCCATAATTTTCTCTTGCTGGAGACGCTCCTGTAAATGAAAACATCTCAATACCTCTCCTTCAGTTTCTTTGTTAGTCATTTATTATACTAACATTTTATGTTTGGTGCTCATCTGTCATGTATTTGCCCAGTCACTCCACCTATCTATATAATAAAGCAGATTCAAATATCTTCTTTGCAAATATCTTCAGTACAGTTGGCATCTACCCATAAGGATGAGAGATCCTTAGTTAATTCATTTTCCAAGAAATGGGCATCATAGACAAGGTCAACTTTAATGCACTCTCTTAACTGTCCATGGGGAGTTGGTGGAGAGATATCTGCTTAAACCACTGGTGAAGAAACTTCCACCGTTGAAGTGTGCAGGACGGGACTGTGAATACGTGCCCCCTACAGCATTCCCGCCCGGGGAGGGCGGGATCAAGAAGGCTTTAAAGCGAGGCCGCAAAGTTTGAATAAACCTCTTTTGTAACTGCAGCTCACCGACTCAGTGTCATTATTGCAGCGCTGCGGTAGCACACCACTACAATTGGTGACCCTGACGGCCCAAACGATATTTGGGCCGGAGATGAACGACGCCACATATGTTCATGCAGTTTTGTTAAAACTGCCAAGCTTCTGGACGCTGTGACCTCACCTATGGTTCCAGCAAGCAGAAGCCCAATTCCACATTCGGCAGATAACCTCGGATGCCACACGTTACTACTACGTGGTGAGCTCCCTCGACCAGGAGACAGTCGCCCAGGTTGAGGAGTTCATACAATCACCGCCAGCGGGCGGCAAATACACAGAATTCAAAGCCTTGCTCATAAGGACTTTCGGACTCTCACTGCGCGAGGGAGCTGCCCGCTTACTGCGCCTGGATGGTTTGGGGGACAGGCCACTGTCGGCTTTGCTGAACGAGATGCTGTCCCTGGCCGGAGGTCACAAGCCCTGCCTCATGTTTGAGCAGGAATTCCTGGAGCTGCTGGCCAAGGACATACGCCTGCTGCTGTCCGACGCAGATTTCAGCGACCCCCCGGAAGGTGGCGGCCCGAGCAGATGTGCTGTGTAAAGCCAAGAAGGAGAGTGGGGCATCCGTCACACAGATCACCAGGCCACGCTCTCAGCAGCAAACCAAACCAGGCCTGGCCGCAGAGCCCGCTAACCCCAGAGGCAGGGGTGAGGAGACCAATGAACAATGGTGCTTCTACCACCAGCGGTGGGGCGCAGAAGCCCGCCGCTGTAGCCCGCCCTGCAAGTTCCCAGGAAATGCCAGGGCCAGCCACCGCTGATGGCTATGGCGGCTGGCCATCGGGATAGCCTCCTGTATGTCTGGGACAAGCGGTCGGAACACCGCTTTTTGGTCGAAACTGGAGCCAAGATCAGCATCTTACCTCCGATGAGTTACGACACCCGCAACAGAGAACTGGGTCCCACCCTGAGGGCCGCGAACGGCAGCACAGTAAGGACCTACGGCACCCATACGGTGTGGCTGCAGTTCGGCTCCAGCTGGTTCACGTGGGACTTCATATTGGCCGCTGTAGCCCAACCGCTTCTGGGTGCGGATTTTTTGTGAGCTCACAGCCTACTGGTCGACCTGCCCAGGAAGAGACTGGTCCACGCCAAGACCTTTCAAACGCTCTCCCTGGGTGAAGCCCAGTTGCCGGCCCCACACCTCGACTCCATCACGCTGTCCGACAACGACTTCACCAGAGTCCTGGCGGATTTCCCATCGGTTCTGGCACCGCAGTTCACGGCAGCCATGCCCAGACACTGTGTACAGCGCCACATCCCGACACAAGGACCATCCAACTACGCCCGTGCTCGAAGGCTTCCCCTGGACAAGCTCTGACTGGCGAAGGAGGAGTTTAAGAGGATGGAGGAATTGGGGATCATTCGGCGGTCTGACAGCCCATGGGCCTCCCCCCTGCACATGGTGCCCAAAGCAACAGGGGGCTGGAGACCATGTGGAGACTACCGCAGGCCGAACGAGGCTACAACACCGGACCGCTACCCTGTGCCACACATTCAGGACTTTGCAGCAAACCTGCACGGCGCACGGATCTTCTCCAAGGTAGACCTCGTCCGGCGATACCATCAAATCCCGATGCATCTGGACGACGTCCCCAAAACGGCACACATCACCCCATTTGGCCTTTTCGAGTTCCTCCGCATGCCGTTCGGCCTAAAGAATGCCGCACAGATGTTTCAGCGGTTAATGAACGCGGTGGGAAGCGACCTGGACTTCGCTTTCATCTATTTGGATGACATCCTCGTAGCCAGCAGCAGTCGTCAGGAGCATCTGTTCCACCTCCGTCAACTCTACGCCCAACTGAGTGAATACGGCCTGACAATAAACCCGGCCAAATACCAGTTCGGGCTCGACACCATCGACTTCCTGGGCCACAGGATTACTAAAGACGGGGCAACCCCTCTGCCCACTAAGGTAGATGCGGTCCGCCATTTCCCCCGACCCAACACAATCAAAGGCCTTTAGGAATTCGTGGGTATGGTGAATTTCTACCACCGCTTTCACCCTTCAGCTGCCCGAATCGTGCGCCCCCTGTTCACCCTGATGTCAGGTAAGGGCAAGGACATTACCTGGGATGAGGAGTCTTCCGCTGCTTTCATTAAAACCAAAGAAGCCTTGGCAAATGCCACGATGCTAGTGCACCCCAGGATGGATGTCCCTACCGCCCTCACAGTGGACGCATCCAACACGGCAGTCGGTGGAGTGCTGGAACAATTCATCGAGGGTCACTGGCAACCCCTGGCGTTTTTCAGCAAACACCTACGACCACCTGAGCTCAAATACAGTGCTTTCGACCGGGAACTGTTGGTGCTATACCTGGCAATCCGTCATTTCAGGTACTTCCTAGAAGGTAGGCCCTTCACCGCGTTCACGGACCACAAACCGCTTACCTTTGCATTCATGAAAGCATCCGACCCCTGGTCGTCCTGCCAGCAGCAACATCTGTCCTACATCTCCGAATACACGACGGATGTCCGGCATGTCTCAGGAAAGGACAATGTCATGATGGATGCATTCTTCTGCCCTAACATCCAAGCCTTGTCCCAGGGGGTAGACTATGAAGCACTGGCAGAAGCACAGCAGGCAGACGAGGAGATCCCTAGTTACAGGACTGCAGTCTCCGGTTTGCAGCTCCAGGACCTCCCCGTAGGCCCAGGTGAGAGGACCCTACTCTGTGACATCACCACCGGCCAACCCCATCCTGTCAGCCTGGTGGCGGCACATTTTCAACTCCATTCACAACTTAGCGCACCCCTCCATCAGGACAACCATCTGGATAGTAGCCAACAGGTTCGTTTGGCACGGACTCCGCAAGCAGGTCAGTGAATGGGCCAAGGTGCACAGATAGGGTAAGTGTAAGCAGGCTTTTTCCACCAAGGTTGAGTGTGACATCAGGGGTTAAGGTGAAAGTTGACAAATTTAAGGGAACATGAGGGGAAACATATTCACTCAGAGGGTTGTGAGAGTGTGGAACGAGCTGCCAGCACAAATGTGCATGCAAGCTCGATTTCAATGCTTAAGCGAAGTTTGGGTAGGCATATGGATTGCAGGCGTATGGAGAGCTGTGGTCCCAGAGCAGGTTGATGGGAGAAGACAGTTTAAATACCTCAGTATGGACTAGCTGGACTGAAGGGTCTGTTTCTGTGCTGTACTTTTCTAGGATCCTATGACTATAAATGTAATTATAAACATCTACTGTATCTCCACCCCCCCCCCCCCCCCACCAAAGCATTTGATCCTCAGTTCACACAAACTGGAACATTCTGAACAATCATTTGCTAAGTTGCAGGATCTGTGCAGATTTAAAGGAACCATAAATTCAGCAACAGCAGATATAAGGAGAGATAAGCAGTGCTTCTACTTTAGGATAGATGTGTAGGCTTCAGAAGAGTACATGATTAATTTAGAGGGTTGTGGCCAGGATGAAGGAGCTATTACTATATTTATACAGCATGGACACAGACCCTGAGACCTGTGATCCTTTGCTGACCATCAAGAACCCGGGAATATCCCCAGATTAATCCCTTTGTATTGTCCCCATGTTCCCATTAATTCCCACCAGATTTGACCACTCACTTAAACACAAGGGAATTTACACTGGGCAATTAATTCTCTCGACACGTCCCAACCTTTAGGATGTGGGATGAAAGCAAAACACTTAGAGGAAACATATGGGGTGCACTGTGAGGACACACCAGTTTTGTGGACGGACTCAACACATAGGTTAAGCTAAGCAGGGGAGATGAGATGGAATTACTTAGTCATGAATAGCTTGGATGGTGGAAGTACAGATATTTTCCCCATCTGGTGAATGTGTTTTATTTTGAGCTCTTTTATTTAAGGTGATTAGCCAAAAACGATGCAGTGGCTTTATCACTATACAGTTCTTCATGTTCCAAGTGGTTTAAGGATGGGACTCACTGCCTAAACAGAGAGTCATAGAAAATTACAGCACAGAAATAGGGCTCTTGGCCATACTGAACTGTTTAAACTACCTACTCCTATCGACCATTGCCCTTCATATCCCTCCCATCCAACCTTCTCTGAAATATTGGTTTCCAAGAATGGAAGCAGATAATAGAAACAAATTCAACTATATACTTCAAAAAGAAATTGGATAACTACCTGAAGGATAAAATAATTGTATGATAGGAAAGAGTCAGCGAGTGAGACTAAATTGATTACTGTTTGAAGCACCAGAAAAGGCACAAGGGACTGAACGATCTCTCCCTGTGACATATCATTCTATGATACAATGACTTTCATACTTCTCCCATGTGGCAACCAACTGCTGTAAAACTAGATAATCTGGATCTCGATCCCATATTATTGGATCTTTGACTTTGCGCAATAAGTTAATCTGGACTCTGAGACAATATAGTCTGTCTTCTGCTTTTATATTCATTGGTTTTATTCCTCCTTGGAAATCAGCGCAGTCTGGCTAAAGCCACCTTCTATTCACCTTCAAAGGAAATTCACTTACCGACACAATGACTGAATAATGCCAAAAAAAATCATTCTGGATTCTAGAGGGTTATATTTGACCTTTTGGTATTGGGGAATAAATTCTTGAAATAAACTGTCACACTTCTTCAAGATTTGCAAAGCCACATTTTTACGTAAAAAGAAATTAGCTGGAATGCAAGTTTTACACTTCCAATAATATTGAATTGATGCCCTATTATTTCCTTGTTTAGAACTCTTAGGGACAAGTAAATAATCTATAAAAAAAAACAACATTTCTCTCTTTGTTATTTGTTATCTTTTTATATGAAATCATCCTCTTATAGCAATATTTGCAGTCATTAACACGAAAAAATAATCCTATGTCATTTACATGGTGCTTATCTATAATCTGTCCCAAAGTGTAGATGTAATCAGTAGCTAGTTTATTAGGTACTTCCAGCACCCAATAAATTAGCCACTGAATGTATGTTTGTGGTCTTCTACTGCCTCGTTCCATCCACTTCAAGGTTCGATGCATTCAGAGATGTTCTTCTGCATACAACTGTTGTAACATGTGGTTATTTGAGTAGCTCTCGCCTTTCACTCAGCTTGAACCAATCTGGCCATTCTCCATTGCCCTCTCCCATGTTCACCCACTGAACTGCAACTCACTCATTCTCTGTCAACCCTAGAGACTGTTGTGCATGAAATTCCCAGGAGATCAGCAGTTTCTGAGATACTCAAACCACCTCATCTGTCCCCAGCAATCATTCCATGATCAAAGTCACTTAGATCAAATTTCTTTACCATTCTAATGTTTGGTCTGAACAACAATTGAACTTCTTGATTATTTCAATGTGTATTTAGCTGCTGCCACATCATTGGCCGATTAGATATTTGCATCAATGAGCAGGTGTACGTGTGTAACTAATAAAGTGGCCACTGAGTACATTTATTTACCGAAGTTCAAAGTCCACTTATTATCAAAGTATGTATGAATTATACAACCTTGAGATTTGTCTCCTTACAGGCAGCCAAAAAACAAGAAATCCTAAAGAACCCATTTTTAAAAATATGCACAGAGAGAGGAAAAAAAACCAAATCATGCAAACAAAAAAGCAAGCATCAGCACACAGAACAAACTGAGTCCATAGACACGAAACCCAGAGCAGCCAGTGCAGGCCCACATCCTCAGTGTCAGTTCATCGCACAGTGGAGCAAAGTGTCACAGAGCTTACAGACACGAAACCCGGAAAAGCCGGTGCAGGCCCACAGCCTCAGTGCTGCAGAGAGCAGAGTAAATGTTGCGGAACAGTGAGTGGAACTGGCCCAGCCCTCACCTCCAGTCCTGACATCCTGCCTGGTCAATTCATCCAGCCCAGCATTTAAATCGTTCAAACATCAGGTTGTCTCTCGCACTAGGACCTGGGCCACGTGGCATCGAAAAACTCTGGGCCTGGAGCCCACTGCCATGCTCCAGTCCTTGCCAATTTTAATATAGCTAATTTGGGCAACCAGTTTCCACTGATAAAGTGTAAAAATAATTATAATATTCAAGTCCAGCTATTCTTTTTGAGTTATATTCATTGAGAATGATATATTGGTTTGGATATTTTTTGATCTATGTTCAGTATCTTTTCTACTTATGTGCACATTCAGGTGGAACATTTGTTTAACTTCTCATTCAATGGAATGAGTTTCATTGTTCTCACGGTTACCACTACTGGTACAAACTTTTTAGCTCAGATTAACTAATGGCATTTAAATAACTCAGTTGGTATAGAGGGATTAAAACTTATCCATCCAGTTCTCCAAGTATCAATCCATTGTTTTATCCCAGCACATGAGGCTGCAGATGCTGGAAAAAGGACTTCTGGGTCCTTTCTGACGAAGGGTCTCGGCCCGAAACGTCAGCATTGCTTCTCCCTATAGATGCTGCCTGGCCTGCTGCGTTCCACCAGCATTTTGTGTGTGTTGCTTGAATTTCCAGCATCTGCAGATTTCCTCATGTCCGGATAAACTTAATGGGTCAAGCAGCATCTGTGGAGGCAAAGGGGCAATCAATGTTTTGGGCCGAGACTCGGCATGAGTTGCACTCAACCCAACAAGTTTGCCCAGCATTTTTAATGCACTTTAAACTGGAAAATGTTGGCTGCATCCCAACTCCCCAATCTGATATAAAAGTACCCAGCAGATATAATGAAAAAAGTGTGTTGTGCTAACATTCATCAATTTTATTAACTGCTAATAGGGTATTGATTTCAGTGCACTCTCTATTTTTTCTCCATATTCAAAAGTAATTATCTTCTGCAAATGATAGAGAGCATTTTTTTCTACACCTGATACCCACAATTACGTTTGAAACTAATTTTGTTTAAGTTGAATTGATTTCTTGAATGTTCAGTGATTGTTGAGTTTTCAGCTTTTTGCTTCTCCTTGGGAGACTTTCTCTCTTCTGATGTATTTTTGCCCATCTCAGTACCCTTGAATAATGTTTTCAGCTGGTTGCAGAAAGTAAAAAGTTATTTTGCTGTCCATCCTCTCTAATATTGTTTCATTCTCCATCTGAATTTGTAGGTATGTAGAAAATAAAGCAACTGGACCTAGGTGTCTCAGAGACGAATGATGAATTTTTATCACCTTATGGGAAAAATAATAACACTGCAATATGATTGATCCATTTCTCTTGCCCGGAACCTTCTCCCTGGTTACTCCCAGGCCATTGAACTTGTTCAGCACAACTTATTCTTGGATTTGAACTTTAGGAAAAGAATGACTAAAGAGTGACATTTTACTCCAAAGAACAAACCCAGAATTCTGCTGTGATGGGTCAGTTCTTCCGACATGTCTGCTTTCATGCTTTTTCCTCTGCGTGACTCTTGCAGCTTTTCCAAGAATATACTTTTCATTAAAGGACACTTGCTCCATGTATTTAACATTAAACTCTACCTCTCATAAAACTCTCCATTCCCCACCCCATCCCTCCTTCATTCTGCAATAACACCTGCCCAAGACTCCAGCTCCAAGCCTATAAGTGCATCAAAGACGGAAATTCTAGATATGATATTTTCTAAAATAAGAAATAAAAGTCAGCGTCACAAAATGCAGCAAAGCAATCCATACAATTAGTTCCACAGACGCAACTGTACAATGAATGGGAAAAGTACTTTCATTTATGTACAACTTTAAGGCATATAACTACAAAGGATTATCTTGCATTTATTTCCCTTTTGCAAAATAGTTGCTGTTTTATTTTATTTTATTTTTTATATTTTCATTTTTTAAAAATATTTTTATTTTTATATTTTATTTGTTTATTTCCATAACATCTACTTTCATAGCTCAGCGCTATTAACACAAAGTGAAGGTGTTGCTTGGAATACAATTGACTCCTGAACTGAAAGGAAAGGACTAGGAAAAGACATCAAAGTGAGAGAAGTTCAACTGCATGAATGATTTCCTTTTCTTCAAACATCCTCCAAACTTTCCATTAATTGTCTTAAATCTTTGTCGATCTACCTGCAATGGATCTACACTCTTCCTATTCATCCTGAGACAAGGCTCATGTCCCACCTGACATTCTGTAAAGTAGCTGAACACAGGATTTCTAGCTGGGCAGCATACGGAGAGTATTTGCACAGTTGATTTGTAGGAACCTTCTATGATATTAAGTAAAAACCACCGTCAGAAAAGGAAAATCTTCTTGATTCGCCACCAAGATTTTGAAAATTTAGATGAAGGAGGTTTTGTGCATGGGTAATATGACAACTGTATGAATAAACTCCAGTTACTATTTCTGTCATTTTTGGGAGGTTTAATGAAATACATGGTTATTTTTACTGGTTCTTTCCTGACTGCAAAGTATTTCTACTTTGAACATACATTCCTCAGATCCAGATGAGAAATTGCTTACTAAAGATTAGAAGTTCATAGCTAACTCCATTTGATTAGGACCAAATTAAAATTTGTTGCCTCTGAAGTATGAGTAATTGAGTAATTCTGTTATCTCCTGGAGTCACACATGGAAGTGATTCATGATGAAACTTTACAGTATATAATGCTAAAACATATTAAGGTATCCATTTGATCTTTTTGCTTTGTTTTAATGTTTTAAAGCTCAGCTTTACAACCTGTTTTTATTGACAACAGGAATCTACATTTTGTAGTACTTACATTTTAACTGATTGACATCATTTATATCATCCTTAATTCTGAGATACTGAAATGCAGATAAACCAGTAAAGTACTTAGTCCTAATAGAAAGCTTTTACAAACAAGATTGAGTGCTGTAAATGATGTAAAATTAGGTATTGTATTTGATGTTTGCATTGATTATATTTGTCTGCTACTCAGTTTTCCATATAGTTTTCTGTCAGATAAAGTATTCTGAAGCTGAAGTATATAATACACAAAAGGTTTGATTGAATTTCTATTTTAAGTAAGTTATTGATTTACCTTATCAGAAAAAATGAGTTGTTTCATGACCTGCCCGTTTTCCACTTTTTGATTTATCACCCAGAATTTTTCATCAGAATGATTAATTGATTTGTATAATTGGCATCCACTTTTGTTTTTTATTATAATGCATGTTGTAGGTTTAAATAAGCTTGTCAATATCTCAGCACTCAAGTAATACCACAGAGAGCTAGCACAAGTACCTTCAGTAGACCCTAAAATGCTTTCCTTCTAGGTCATTCAGAATGTCTCATCAAGTATTCTGAAATGGTGCAGAGATATTAATATTTCAGAACCCTGTTATGTGAAAGTATGGATCTCAGTAAACACTGTCTCTGATGTTCCCCACTTTGGGTACAAGTTTAAAATTGTCATTCAAAGGGAAGTGAGGATGCTGAAGGTGATGCTTGTCATCACCTTTTTCTATATCTCTGTGGAGATTTCAGTCTAAATGTTAATTTGTTGCAGCCTACTGAAATAAGTTTAGAATTGTCATGATGTGCTCTGGCAATTACAGAACTCAGGTGTGGAGGAAAGACAGACTCCAGTGTAGAGATGGTGATTTGAGTTTATTCATAATCACCTTGCTGGCTAAGCCGAGCGACACTGTGGGACATAACAATCTCAAAACGAGGACCCCGCAATTAGTGCTGATCAGGTGTCCACTTGAATTCTTGAACCTATCACAATCAATTTAACAAATTTAAAGAGAAAACACCAGGAGACTGCATTACAATGAGTGAGTTGCTCGAGAAAAAAAGAAACACAAGGAGCTCTAAATGATTAACAACCTCCGTTATACAACAATGAAGCTACTCAGGTGCTCTAAAAAGGCCCAATGCTCTCCATCTCTCTGCACAAGCCTAAAGAGCTCATGACAAAACTGAAGCTTAAAACCACTTATTTCATGTTTTCTGGAATCGTTTTCTTTAGTGCAGTATTGGGAAAAAAAAAGGTCTCTGAAATTAGGTCATTAGGTCTCTGAAATTTAGGAAAATAAGAAATCAGATTTTTCCTGAAAGTCATAATGATAATTAAAGATTTCCAGTAAATATGATGCAAGCAGCAGGAATGGAACATGGTGCATTGCTTCCTTATGTGGCACATGCAATGCAATGAATATTGGGATTAAAATGCTCTTCACTCATCAATTAATGCTTTCCCTCTCTGCCAATTTTAAGTTCAATTTATTAATTTACCTTATATTTGAGTGTTTATTTCATAGTGCAAATATGCATAGATTTGAAAAATAATTGTCATCTTAGATTTTACTAAACAGAAGCGGAAAATTGCTTTTGTCTCATTTCTCTCGGGAAGGCTGCGATGAGCCACTTAAACCAATGCAGTAATTTAAGTAAAGCTCCTCCCACAGTGGTGATGGGCAGGATGTTCCAGGTTTAAATCCCATGATAATGAAAGAGGAGTGTCATGCATTCAAAATGATCTAGTACTTGGAGAGGAAGCTGCAGGTGGTCCGATTTTCATACACATCCTGCCACAGTGCATTGTGAATTTTGGTTTTGGGGAAAACAGGGCAGGTAACTGTAATGCATTTTGTTGATAATAAGCACTTCAGCCACTGAACACAAATTAATGGTTAATGAGTGCCCACTCAAGTGGACTGCTTTGTCCCGATGGCGTTGACCTTCTTCATGTTTATTGGCCTTGCACCCATTAAGGCAAGTAGACAGCATGTCATCAATCTTCAATTTTAAATTGTGGAAAGACCTTGGAATGTCAGTAGGGAATAACTCACCTCCAACCTCTGGCCTGCTCTTGTAACCAGCTGGTCCAGCTACATCAGTTCATGATTGACCACATAAAAATAATACGTTGATATGAAATGGTAAGAAAATTATTTTTGACACAGTTAATAATTACATGAGGGAAACTTTTCTGTAATGACCAAGATAGAACACTTCCTTCTTAACGCTCAGTATCATTAATGAATAATGAACAGTTGATGATTTAGAGGATGCAGAGAATACACAGCTCGATGAAAATTATTTTTCATAAGATGTGCAGAAGTCCACTTCACTGGGATTGATACTGTAATTTTGTGAGGTTTTATTTTGTAAATCTATTACAATCCAAGCCAAGTCACTTGAAAAATATTCACAAGTAAACTGTATAATTATAAATATGATATTATGTCTTATTGTGTCATTTATTATGTCATTGTATTAGTACAAAAAGATAATGTTCTTATTTTTAGTACATTGGAACAATGCTGATCATAAAAGCAAGACAAATGATGCAGTGTGCCTGTATCTATAGCTGCAGAAAATAAGGCCATTAACTATTCTAACCAACAATTTGATGAGCTTTTCAGAAACATGATTTATTTAAATAAAAACATTCAGCAGTAAAAGGCTTCTGAGTTCAACACTCCAGTTTGCACTGTGCATCAATCGAACCTCCAAGAGGACCATGGCCTCGTTGTTAGGTTTGAAGGCCCATGTGCCTCAATGACCTGGACAGCTACATTGGTTGGTCTTGGTATGGTCACCCATGCCAATCAGGTCAAAGGTTAGAGGCCAGACTAAGAGTGGTCCACTGGTCCTCCAGGTTTGGGGGTTCAGCTGAGGGCTAATAACTTTACTGGTAAAACAAAATAGTTAAGGAAACTGTGCTGTAGTGTTCTCTGACTCCGACTCTATGTAGCTGAATACAAAATTAAAGTGCACGTTCTGTCACCAGAGATCACAATCTCAAAACTACACTTGTACAATTTAAAAGGATCTGCTTCGAGGTTTTGGGAGGAGGGGTGGAGATATGTCTCTATCAAAGGAAGAGTTAAGATGCTCTTTCCCTCCACTACCCTATAGGTCACCATTGGGCAAGGGTGTAGCATTTGTTTAGCTCCTGATCAGGGTCACACAAAACCATGGGAACAGGTGGTAGATGAACGTATGAGCAACAAGTGCGTAAGTACTGGTTATGCAACCATTGATGCCAGCCAGATAACCCCTGAAGAATATTGATAATGGATGTGGTCACCCATCTGCAAAGACACTGCCCAGAAGAAAGCAGAAGCAAATCACTTCTGTAGAAAAATTTGCCAAGAACAATTATCATCAGGGGACCATGGTCACCCACGTCATATGAACAAACACAGGGGTTAGTTGCTGGATTATTTCCACTGGAAGCTGGTCCATTGTTTCAACTTCTGTTTTCAGGATGGTGTGGGTGGCATTTATTTTTCATCACCCAATGTTCCTGAGAACCTGGTAGTGAGTTGTCTTCTTGAACTTTCATTGGAAAGGACAATGCTGGCAATTATGGAATGGGGCAAGCCGAGGTCACACCATAAGGACTGCACCAATTCTGTTTAAGCTTTCCCTGCAATGTTGTTTGATAGGAAGGTCCAGCATCTGGACCAACTTTCAAATGAAGGAAAAGCAACAAACTCCCAAGTAAGAACGTTGTGGGAAACTGGAAGGTTATAGTGTTCCTTTTCATCTTATGCTCATCCTCCTTGGAGGTGGTTGTTGTGGGCTTGGGTGTTGCTAACAGAATGGCTTAGAAAAAAAAAGCAGTACATTTTGTTCATTGTACACAGTGTACCATTGAAGAAAGCAATGAAAGTTTCAAGATGGATGGAATGCTAATCAAAAGCAGTGCTTCAAGTCAGTGCCTAACACCCTGGCAGAAATCATAATTCATCCTCTCTACTGCAATTCCTGTGACAGCTTTATTTGATCCCTTTATCCCACCTTCAGAGACAGTGTAGTTAACGATCATATCAGAGAAAGTTTGTATTCCATGCAGCCATTGCCATTCTCCTAAGCTGGTGTCTACCAGCACCGGTACTCTATCAGATTGATGGCATACCCCATCTTGGACAATGACTCCTATCCACTCCATAATGTACTGGTTAGGCCCAGGAGTACATTCAGCCAGAGACTCATTCCACCGAGATGTAACACTGAGCGTCATAGGAAGTCATTCCTACCTGTGGCCATCAAACTTTACAACTCCTCCCTCGGAGTGTCAGACACCCTGAGCCAATTGGCTGGTCCTGGACTTATTTCCACTTGGCATGATTAACTCATTATTATTTAATTATTTATGGTTTTATATTGCTATATTTCTTCATTATTCTTGGTTGGTGCGGCTGTAACGAAACCCATTTTCCCTCGGGATCAATAAAGTATGTCTGTCTGTCTGTCTGACTCTTGTTCAAATATCGCCACGTTCAGCAATTGTCTGATCCCTTAGAGAATCACACAGTCCAACTGCTGAAAGGACATACAATGTTGTCCCACCTCTGAATATTGTAGTGATTCATCTCAGATTTGAAAGATAAAGGATTCCTCACTCTGTACCAAATATTATTCCAAGACAATTGTTGTGTTTTTCACACTGTCCTCAGCTGTGATTGATATGAAGGAGGAGTCTTCCAGTTAAGATGCCACTACTGAATGTGTTTGACAGCTCACTGGTAATTAAGAAATCTGACTAAAACTTAATTTAAAATAGTTTTTCCTGAGGTAAATTGCAGTTATTGGCAAAAACAGTGAAGGGGTGAGCAATACTTTGAATCTACTGAGTATGAAAGGTTGTTTAAGATGTACAGAATATGATAGTTACATAAAATGAGGAATGTGACTTAGAGCAGGTAAAATTTTCTGATACCAGAATGGACATTGACAGTTTATTTGAAATTGAGTATGAATTACTTCCAGATGTAAACCACATTCTGCTTTTGTGGATCCAAAGGTGGCTTACAAGACCAATGTGAGAAACATGGACTATTTTAAAGATGATGTAATTAATGCCAGCAAAGGCCAGTGGATAGTTTATATGGTTTTCTGCTCCTTTGCCAATTTCAGTGGGACTTTGGTACATTCCTGATCATTGCACTGAGGTTTGTCATACTCCCTTACCTCTTTACTCCTTCACTTCGAATGGGACTGAAGAACATTGAATATTGCTAGACTGTTCAATGACTCTGGTTTGATGTTCTATATTCTGTGTTTTTATGCAGTTAGTGGTATTTGTTCTCTTTTTTGCACATTGTGTGTTTGATGTTTTCTTTGAATGGGGTCCTTGGTGCTTCTTTCTGTTGTGGCTGTCTGTGGGAAGATGAATTTCAGGGATGTATATTGCATACTTACTTTGATAATAAATATAATTTGAATCTTTGAGTCATGGTCCAGAGATCAACATGTTGTCATACACGTGTGAACAAAGCATATGATTGATAAAAGTGTTACTTTCTTTACTTTTTCCCTTCTTCTCAAATTCCTCCAATTCAAACAATTGGGATTGCAGATCCTGCACCCAGAGCAGAATCTGGCATCATTACAGAAAACACTACTTGAAACAGTTAGCACGTCAGGCAGAGCTGGTAGAAACGGAGTTAACGTTTCAGATCAAAGACCCTATTTTAAAATTGCACTTACTTCAGATTATTGGCATCAGTACTTCTGCATTTTCACAAAACAGTGCTTACTGTCAGAAGTCTATCATTCTCCAAAACATTAGCTTTATCCAATCCTTTGAACTCCAATAACTCCGGTAATGCCTTCACTCTCCGATACTGGACTGTAAGTGAAAAATAAACTTGCAACAAACAAAACCGGTGGAGCCTCCACACCTCTGACTGGCAATAACAACGTTGCATCAAAAATAAAAATGAGAACTGCATCACAGGTCGCGGGCTTGGTTTTTATACTGTTTGGAACATGCCATCACATGACATAACATCATCCCATTGTCCCGCTCAAACTGTGGGTACGTAACACAGTCCAAAGACATATCAGTTCAACATTGTGAATTGTCCTGTGATTAGGCTAGGATTAAAATCAGGAACTTGCTGGGCAGCACGGTTTAAAGAGACAGAAGACCCTATTCTGCACTGTTTGTCAATAAGGAAAAATAATGTAAAGTTGTTTATATTGATATAACAATACATAAATGTAATAATCATAATAATTATTATTAATTAATCATGTTTTATTAAAGGCTTAACATATTGATTTGTTGATACATTTATTATGAATGTATTGACCTTTTGATCTACCATTATGGACTGGCTTGAAGTGTTATCTACTCCCCTGTAAGGCTGCTCAGAGTGAAATTCTGGGGTCTAATTCAGTGTCATCTTGCCTTTGTGGCTTGGTGATAGTTAGATGTTTAATGTGATGAAGTTATTTGAAATGTGTAACTCTGGGAAGGTAGAGAAATTGTGTCCTTATTGCTGGCAGACATATTCCTTCTACAAAGATGCCATCACCCCAAATTACCTGTTAGAAGTGACAAGTAAAGATGTGTTTGCTTCTGCAATGTCCTCAAATTCCAACTTAATCTAAGTATGGCAAACTTCTGATATGTACATGTTTTTATTTCTAACCAAGACAATATTATAAACATAGTTATTTTTAAAGTGTTCCCTCGTTTCCCTTTCTATCTATCCAGTCATGAACATTGACGCCAATGACATTGGTAGAAATGGGAAAGAGGTCCTGTATAGTGAGTATAGGGAGTTAGGGAAGAGGCTGATGAGTTGGACTTCCAAGGTAGTAATCTCTCGATTACTTCTGATAGAATGTGCTGGTCAGGACAGAAATAGGATGACAGTACAGATGAATGAACAGCTGAGGAAGTGGTGTAGGGGGCAGTGTTTCAGATTTCTGGATCATTGAGATCTCCAATAGGGAAGGTATGAGCTATACAAAAAGGATGGGTTACACCTGAACCTGAGGGAGACCAATACTTCGAGGACAGGTTTGCCAGAGCCGTTGGGGAGGGTTTAAACTAATTTGGTAGGGGGATGGGAACCGGAGTGATAGGGCTGAGAATGGAGCAGTTGGTGTACAAGTTGATGCATTGTATAGTGAGACTGTTAGGAAGGACAAGCAGATAATAGGGCAAAACTGCAGTCAGTGAGATGAATTGATGTGCTACATGGGGGAAAAATTGAAAAGGGTGATGAGTACAGGACTGAAGGTGTTTCATTTGCATGCAGTGTATGGAATAAGGAAGATGATCTTGTAGCACACTGAGATTGGCAGGTATGACATTGTGCATATCAGACCATTATGGCGGAACGAGGATCATGATTGGGAGCTTAACATCCAAGGATACACCTTGTATCAAAAGGACAGGCAAGTAGACAGAAGTGGCTGGGGTAGCTTTTTTGGTGTAAAAAGCTAAATAAAATCCTTAGAAAGAGAGGACATACTATTGGAGTGAAAGGAGTAGAATTTTTGTGGGTAGAGTTAAACTGCAAGAGTAAAAAGACCCTGATGGGAGTTGTATACTGGCCCTTGAACAATAGCCAGAATGTGGGATATAAATTAATAATTGTTCAGCATGGGCCAAAGAGCCTGTTTTTGTGTGTAGTGCTTTGTGACTATAAAATAGTGCAGTAAAATCATGGATCAGGACTTCCTTTGATAGATTATAACATGTTGTGAAAAAGCAGGAAACCATTCATATCTCTCAATTGCTTTACATCATTTGAGCAATCAAATTGTAACAATATATCAGATAATGTATAAAATGGGAGATTAACCTTTAAAGAGAATTACTTAAATATGTACCTTTCAGTTTGAGATATCAGATTCAGAATTAGGATCAGATTTAATGTCACTGCCATATGCCATGAAATTTGTTAACTTTGCGAAAGCAGTACAATGCAATACATGATACTAAGAGAAAAAAACTGAATTAAAGTATGTAAACTGTATGTGTTTTTATATATATGTAGTGCAAAAAAAAAGGAAATAAAAAAGTAGTGAGGTGCTGTTAATGGGTTCAGTGTCCATTAAGTAATTGGATGGGAGAGGGGAAGAAGCTGTTCCTGAATCATTGAGTGTGTGCCTTCAGGCTTTTGAACTTCCATCCTGGTAGTAGCTAGGAGAAGAGGGCATGTCCTGGGCAGTGGGGGTCCTTAATGATGGATGCCACCTGTTGATTTTAGACTCTGTGGTCAGAACTGACTTCCAGTTGTCACTTTTGCTGACCCCCGAGTGATAAATTGGACATATGTTTTAGATGTGAGATGAATTAATGTTTTTCGCTGGTGCTGGTTTTAAGATTGATGTCTTGTCAGAGGTAGTAATGTCACTCAGTTGGGAAAGGTGCATTTGTATTGCACCACTCATGTTCTCTTTTAGGACATCTAAAAGCATTTTACAGACAATCAGGTACTCTTGAACTATGGAGACTGTTGTAATGTTGCAAGAACTACAGCTAATTTCCGAACTGCAGGTTTCGACAAACAGCAGTGTGACAACAGATAATATCTTCTAGTGATTTTGTCTGATGGAAAACATTCATAAGAACACAAGAGATAACTCCTGATTCTGTTTTCAAATCAAATCCATGTGATATGTTCATTTCACCTGTTAGAACAGAGAAGTATGCAGTCTGAAGTAAAGAAAAAACTACCATCAATGCAATATTTCCCTAGTTCTGCGTTCATCATTTTAAATTACTAGGATCAAGGTAAGATAAGACAGCTTTCCTGCTGAGATATAAAAAATGTGCTCCATGGTGACATTGAAATAAGACCATAAGTCCATAAGATCATAAGATCCCTTATGGCTGACTTATTATCCCTCTCAACCCCCATTCTCCTGCCTTCTCCCTATAACTTCTAATGCCCTGACAAATCAAGAATCCAACAACCTCTGCTTTAAATATACTCAATATCTTGGCTTCCATAGCTGTCTATGACAATGAGTTCTATAGATTTACTATCGTCTGGCTAAAGAAATTACTCCTCCTCTCTGTTCTAAATGGATGCCCCCTTATTCTGAGGCTGTGTCCTAGGCTCCCCCAAAATAGAAAACATCATCTCCACATCTAGACCTTTCAATATTCAATAGGTTTCAATGAGATTCCCTGTCACCCCTCAAAACTCCAGCATGCACATGCCCAGAGCCATCGAAAGCTTTTCATATGTTAACCTTTCATTCCCAGAGTCATTCTCATGAATCTCCTCTGGACCCCCTCCAATGCCAGCACATCTTTTCTTAGAGAATGGGCTCAAAACTGCTAAATAATCCTCCGTGTGGTCTGATCAGTGCCTTATAAAGCCCTAGCATTACAACCTTGCTTGTATACTCTGGTCCTCCCAAGCTATATGCTAAAATTGGTTTTCCATTTCTTACCACTGACTCAAATGCAAGTTAACATTTAGAGAATCCTGCACATGGACATCCAAGTGTCTTTGCTCCTCTGTTTTCTCAGTTTTCTCTCTGTTTAGAATATAGTCTCAGCCTTTATTTCAACTAAAGTACACGACTAATCATTGTATTCCTTCTGCCACTAATTTGCTCATTCTCCCAATCTGTGCAAGTCTTTCCGTAGATTCCATAATTCATATGAATGAATTATAAAATGTGTAGGCTCAGATTTTACAGCAAACCGTTCCGAAATTTGAGACTACTAATTATGCACACACAATTCAGCGTAAGATTTTCTAATAGCTTGTCACTGGGAATTTCCTGTCTGTTTTGAGCTATCATCACAATATGAAGTTCTAAGAATTCCCTAAAATGTGGTGGAAAATCTGCTCTAATAGCTGTCAAATCAAAGATTCACAGTATATTTATTATCAAAGTATGTATGCACTATACAACCCTGAAATTCATCTTCCTACAGCCACAAAGCAAGGAAATACCATGGAACACATTCAAACAAAACATCAAACGCCCAAAATGTAAAAATAAGATGATGCAAATGACAAAAAAACACAGAATATAGAACATCAAAATCATCAAAAATAAAAAGCATCTTCATTCATTTGTCAGACAGGAACAGTGGGAAGAGAAATTGTCTTAATTTATTTATAGAATTATTTTAATTACCTGAGTTCACTTAATTGTTTTTACTCATTAAGTAATTTTTATATATTATTAAAAAGAGTTCTTATTTTATGTATAATTTTATTGTTTTAACTGGTTTCACATTAATGGTGTATTCTGAGTATAACAAATATTATTGGTTCACAGCTGACCTATGCAGTAGAGATCAGTGTATATTTGCACAGAACATTATTTACTTGATTTATATTTACAAGCAAATAAATAAAATAAAACATTTATTTCCCAGATTTGTTAATATTCATAAAGTCTACTTGAAGGAAATGTTTCTTATTCTGCAACACCATTCTCATCCTCAGGCATCCCAGAATTACAACAGCTTATCTCTGAGATAGACACGCAATAACTTTGAGGGCAACTGAGCAATGGAACCACAGGCAAAGTAATCACTAGTCAACCTAGTTTTGTTATTGTTTGCTGAAACAAATATTGTCCGGGACAAAGTAAGAAATCCCTTCTCTCCAGTTAGGGTGGTAGCACTTCTGACATTTTGTGTTTTGCTGTGGATCCAAAATTGATGCGGTGGCAGAGAGTGATTGTTGAGAGTTGTTTCTCAGTCTGGAGGCCCACTGTGCCACAGGGGTTAGTGCAGGGATAATTTTTGTTTGTAATTTTTATAAAGGAGTTTGTACAGGAGTGAGGCATATCAGTCAGCTGGCTGAATGGTGTTGCAGCAACAACCTTGCACTCATCATCAGTAAGCCCAAGGAATTGATTGTGGACTTCAGGAAGGGGATGTTGAGGGAACACACACTAGTTCTCATTGAGGGATCAGAAGTGAAAAAGGGTGAACAGCTTCCAGTTCCTTGGTGTCAACATCTCTGAGGATCTATCCTGGGCCCAACATATTCATGCAAGTACATAAAAGGCCTGGCCGTGGCTCTATTTCATTAGGAGTTTGAGAAGATTTGATTTGTCACCAAAGACTCTAGCAAATTTCTACAGATGTACCATTCTAACAGAATGCATCACCTTCTGGTATGGAGGGTCCACTGCACAGGATCGGAAAAGGCTGCAGAAAGTTGTAAACTCTGCCAGCTCCATCATGGGCACTAGCGCTAGCCTCCTCAGCATCCAGAACACCTTCAAAAGCTGGCATGCGTCATCAGCCAGGATATGCTCTCTCGCATTGCTACCATCAAGGAAGAGGTACCGGAGCATGAAAGAGCTCCTTTCCCTCTACCATCAGGTTTCTGAATGAACTATGAACCATAAACACTAGCTCAATGTTTTTATTTCTCCTTTTCTCCACTTATTTAAGTTAATGTATATATACTTATTGTAATGTATAGATTTTAGTTTTTATAGCTTTTATTATTATGTAGTGCAATATACTGCTGCCACAAAACAACAAATATCATTGACAAAAGATCTGGTGCTTCCTCGGCATATATAATGAATAAACCCTTCTCAGGCTTCGAGCCAGGTATAGGTATCGATTATAACCAGCATTTCACTTTGCCATCTTCTTCGTGATTGTTATGACATTAGCATGACACTAACACGCTCGGGGAGTTTTGAAGTTCAATTCAGGCGTGATTCTGTAAGGAGTCTTAGCACATCCTCCCCGTGGAATGTGTGGGTTTTCCTCAGCTCTTCTGGTTTCCTCCCACAGTCCAAAGACCTACCAGGTAGGTCAATTGATCATTGCAAATTGCACCATAAGGGTTGATCGAGTTTGACAGGGGTTTGCTGTGGTGGCGTGGCTCGAAGACCTTTAAATAAATAATCCGCCAGTGATATTAAACCTGATTCCGATTCTGATCTGGTGTGAATGTACAAAGCAAGGTTAGCAGGTTAGTGGATGATGTTCAAATAGTGTTATGGATAGTGTAGAATGCTATGAAAAACTACAGGGAGACCTTAAATAGCTAGGTATGTGGGCTAAAGACCGGTGACTGGGTTTCAGTGTGAGGTATCACACCAGGCTAGGATTTGCACTCTGAATTTTAGGCCCTGGGCAGTATTATGAAGCAGCATCATGGGTAGATAGGGTGGTGATGGAGGTGTTTGGCATGCTGGCCTTCATCAGTCAGGACACTGAGTATCAGTGTTTACAGCTGTCTAGGACATTGGTGAGGCTACACTTGGATTATTGTCTTCAACTTTGGTCGCAATGTAATAGGGAGAGATTTTATTAAACTAGAATGAGTGCAGAAAAGATTTTTCCATGAGGATCCCCTGGACTTGAGACCCTGAGTTACAAGGAAAGGTCACATAGACTAGGACTTTATTCCATGGAACACAGAAAATTGAGGGGTGATCTGATAGAGGTATATAAAATCATGAGGGGCACAGACCGGATGAAGGACCATAGTCTTTTTTCTCAGGAGGGGCTTGCTAAAACAAAAGAGTATAGGTTTAAGAGAGGTGAGGGATTTAGGAAAGACTTCAGGTGAAGCATCTTCATGCTTCTTCATATCTGGAATGAGCAGCCAGAAAAATGTATCTGAGGCAGATACAATAGCAATATTCAAAAGCCATCTATATACTGTTTGTACATAGACAGGGGAAATCTCGAAGACTTTTAGCCAAATATGGATAGATGGAACCAGCTCAATGGGCAACACAGTCAGCATAGACAAGTTAGTCAAAGGTTCTGGTTCTCTGAAGTATGACTCAGGGACTATAATCCACAGAACTAGAATGAGATAGTAAGCCACTCTTGACAATGAAAGACTCCATAAAAAGAAACACCTTCCTTTAGTTTGCAAAGCATTTCTCAATATAAATAAGCTTTTCAGCTCTAAATCAACTTCTTGGCCTCAAAACTCTAAACTAAATCTCTACGGGTTTCGGTCTTTTTTTGGGTTATTTTTACTGCATGGGGGGTTTATTGTGGTAAAGCTCAGAGTGTTGATATGATGACTCTTTAAACCACCGTTATACCCAACAGCTTGCATGATGTGAGGGGGAGACTTCTAGGGTACATGTTCAAATCACACACTTGCAAAACGCAGCTAAAGCTTCTACTAAAGTTCTTACAGGAACTCCAGAATACTTTTCATTGAATAATTCATTGTTCTACAGACATACCTAGTAACTTCTAAGTACATTATAAATGATTGACCATGGTGTAGTGCATTTGGATTAAAGAATGTTGTTTGGTGATTGAAGGGAGAAATTTGTACCTGGAGCAGAAGGGCTAAATTTGTATCAAAGTAGATATTAGACATTGTATTCCACTTTAAAAATTCAATGGTACCAAATTGGTTACATTGCACAGTACTTTGACACCAATCCATGAAGTGTGGGGCTCTCCGGATTGGAAGTAAAAGTTGTGGTTGGACAAATAGTTAAAGGCAAAAAAAGAGGTTAGAACAAATGCATCACTTTCAAGTTTTGCAGCATTTTTGTATTTGGTGGCCTAAAGAACAGAGCTGCAATATTCCACAAAAAGCTGTCTGACCGTCTGAATATTTATAGTGCTCTCTGTTTTATTTTAGATATCCAGCATTTGTAGAGTTTTGTTCTGCTTTTAGGGTAAAAGATACCTTCTGGTCCAATGAGCCCAACCTGCCCAAACACAGCTGTAGCAGTAGTTAATAGTGTTACTCTTATGCCACTTAGTTAGCCACTTCCACATACAGTGCAAGTAGAGTTGTCTATAAAGTTCGGTTGGACAACCTGCATTCTGGAGTCCTGGTGTGTTCGGCACTATCCGTCAATAATGAATTCAAAGTCACCCACGTGACCAATTAACTTACTAACACGTATGTCTTTGGATTGTGGGAGGAAACCCAAGGAAACCCATGTGATCATGGGCAGATCATACAAACTCCTTACAGAGAGTGGCCAGTCTGAAAAATATCACAAAACAATTACCATCAACAGATCACTTGCAACACCAGAGGAAGCAACACACTGGAACATTGCTACACCACTGTCAAGAATGTTTACTGTGCGATTCCATGCCCTCACTTCGGGAAGTCTGATCACCTGGCTGTACTTCTACTCCCAGAGTATAGGCAGAGACTGAAGACTGCAGCATCAACAGTGAGGACCAAGAAGGTTTGGACAAGGGAAGCACAGGAGCACCTATAGGACTGCTTTGAACCGGTGGTCTGGACTGTATTCAGGGATTCCCTAACCCTAATGCCACAGTTGTTACTGACTTCATTAAAACCTGTGTGGATGAGTGTGTGCTTACAAAGAGTTACTGTGTGCTCCCAAACCAAAAGCCATGGATGAGCCAGGAGGTACATCATCTGCTGAAGGCTAGATCTGTGGCATTCAAGACCGGCAACTCAGGTCTATACAGGAAAACCAGGCATGACTTGCGGAGCAAACATGAGGAAATCTGCAGATGCTGGAAATTCAAACAACACACACACAAAATGCTGGTAGAACGCAGCAGGCCAGGCAGCATCTATAGGGAGAAGCGCTGTCGACGTTTCGGGCCGAGACCCTTCGTCAGGACAGATTTGGTATGTCCTGACGAAGGGTCTCGGCCCGAAATGTCGACAGCGCTTCTCCCTATAGATGCTGCCTGGCCTGCTGCGTTCTACCAGCATTTTGTATGACTTGCGGAGGGCTACTTCAAGAATAAAGAGACAATTTCAAACGAGGTTGGAGGTGACATCAAATATACAATTCTGGCAGGGTTTGCAAGACATTACTTTCTACAAAGTGAAACACAATAGCATGAATGGCAGCAATTCTTCACTACCAGATGAACTCAATGCCTTCTATGCTCACTTTGAAAGAGAGAATATAACTACAGCTGCACCTGTTGACCCTGTGATCTCTGTCTCAGAGGTTAATGTTAGGCTGTCTTTAAAGAAGTTAAACCCTTGCAAGGCAGAAGGCCCGGACAGAGTACCTGGTAAGGGTCTGAAAACTTGCGCCAACCAACTGGCGGGGATATTCAAGGACATTTTCAATCTCTCACTGCTACGGGCAGAAGTTCCCACTTGCTTCAAAAAGGCAAGAATTATACCAGTGCCTATGAAGAATAATGTGAGCTCCCTTAATGACTATTGCCTGGTAGCACTCACATCTGCAGTGATGAAATACTTTCAGAGGTTGGTCATGACTAGACTGAGCTCCTGGCTCAGCAAGGATTGGACCCACTGCAATTTGTCTATGGCCACAATAGGTCAGAGGTAGATGCAATTTTAAAGGCCCTTCACACGGCCTTAGACAACCTGGACAATACAAACACCTATGACAGGATGCTGTTCATCGATATAGCTCAGCACTTAATACCATCATTCGCATAATCCTGATAGAGGAATTACAGAACCTGGGCCTCTGTACCTCCCTCTGCAACTGCATCCTTAACTTCCTAACTGAAAGACCACAATCTGTGTGAATTGGTGATAATATCTCCTCTTCGTTGATGATCAATACCAGTGTGCCTCAGGGGTGTGCGCTTAGCCCACTGCTCTACTCTCTCTATACCTGTGACTGTGTGGCTAGGCATAGCTCAAATACCAGCTATAAATTTGCTGATGATACAGCCATTGCTGGTAGAATCTCAGGTGGTGACAAGAGGGAGTACAGGGACGAGATATGCCAACTAGTGGAGTGGCGCCGCAGCAACAACCTGGCACTCAACATCAGGAAGAGAAAGAACTGATTGTGGACTTCAGGAAGGGCAAGATGAATGAGCACATACCAATCCTCATGGAGGAATCAGAGGTAAAGAGAGTTTCAAGTGGGTGTCAAGATCTCTGAGAACCGAACCTGGTCCCAACATATCAATGCAGTTATAAAGAATGCAAGACAGCGACTACATTAGGAGCTTCAAGAGATTTGGTATGTCAACAAAAATACTCAAAAACAGTGATAGATATACCATGGAGAACATTCTGACAGGCTGCATCACTGTCCGGTATGGTGGAGGCGGGGGGGGGGGGGGGGGGTGCGGAATGCTACTCCACAGGACCGAAAGCTGCAGAAGGTTGTAAATTTAGTCGGCTCCATCTTGGGTACTAGCCTACAAAGTACCCAGGACATCTTCAAGGAGTGCTGTCTCAGAAAGGCAGTGTCCATTATTAAGCACCCCTAGCACCCAGGGCCTGCCCTTTTCTCACTGTTACCATCGGGTAGGAGGTACAGAAGCCTGAAGGCACACACTCAGTGATTCAGGAACAGCTTCATCCCCTGTCATGCAATTCCTAAATAGACATTGAATCCATGAATACTACCTCAATTTTTTAATATATATTTCTGTTTTTGCACTATTTTAAATCTATTCAATATACATGCATATACTGTAATTGATTGATTTTCTGCTCTTTCTCTATATTACGTATTGCATTGAACTGCTGCTGCTAAGTTAGCAAATTTCACGTCACATGCTGATGATAATAAACCTGATTCTGATTCTGAGTGTAGAATTGAACCTGGGTTGATGGTGCTACAGTAGCATTACACTAACTGCTACACTAATGTGCTGCCACTTTTATCTCCAATGTTTCATATCTCCTAGTTCTACCACTTTATTTCATCTCTCTTCTGTAGTGCCATTTGTCTCCTATTTCATATCCCACTCTATCTGTGTTCACCATTTTCCTAGCTGACACCAACACCAGATATCTCATTTCACTCTCCAGACATTTGCTTAGTCCTCTTTCGATATGACACCAAGTCATTGGATATATTTATGGTAGAGGGTGATAGATTCTTGATTACTCATGTCATGAAGAGATATGGGGAGAAGGCAGGAGATATGAGCTGAGAGGGAAAATAAATCAGCCACGATGAAATGACAGAGTAAACTTGATGGGCCAAATGGCCTAATTCTGCTCCTATATCTTATGGTCTTTTGGCTTATAGTTTTATAATATCCCTTCCTCTAACTTAAAATATATTTGATTTGTAACTTTTCTCAGTTGGAATGAAAGGCTATTGACCTGAAGCAATAACTATTTCTCCACAGGCGTGCCTGAACTGCCAAGAATTTCCAGTGTTCACTGCCTTTGATTTCAGATTTTATTTTGATTAGTATTGGGGCATTAGGCATTTTGCCCACATTAAGGACTTAAATGGAGAGAGCGCATTTCGTTCAAGTTTCTTGATGCATTAATGAATGAAAATGAGGTGTTTCTTTTTTTTACATCAATATGTTGAAGAAATAAGACCACAAAACCATAGGAGCAGAAGTAGGCCATTCAGCCCATTGAGTCTGCTCTGCCATTCAATCATGGGCTGATCCAATTCTTCCAGTCAATTCCACTTTCACCCCACACCCTTTGATGCCCTGGCTAATCAAGAACCTATCTATCTCTGCCTTAAATACACCCAATGACTTGGCCTCCACAGCCACTCATGGCAACAAATTCCACAGATTTCCCACCCTCTGACTACAGTAATTTCTCTGCATCTCAGTTCTAATTAGGGAAAAAGGCTTCTATGGAAATGCTATTATATAATGGGAAGGAGGGATTTGAGAATCCTGTTGCAAGTAGTTATTTCAGAAAATGTGATCGTAATTCAGAAGCAATTTACATTGAGCTTCAAAATAATATTGTTCAGAGTGAAATGGAGCTCAAAATCTAAACACTAAAAACTACTACGATTTGTGAACAAGAGAAAATCTGCGTAAGCTGGAAATCCAAGCAACGCACACAAAATGCTGGAGGAACTCAGCAGACCAGGCAGCATCTATTGAAAAAAGTACAGTCAACATTTCCGACTGAAACCCTTTGGCACGACTGGAGAAGAAAGCTGAAGAGTAGGTTTGATAGGTGGAGTGAGGGGAATTGTGGATTTATGTAGTTTTGTTGATTGGGAAAATACATTAAAAGATATGAATATGGATAGGCATAACTTAAAGTAGTGATACATAACTTGCGGGAAAAAAGCCTGGAAAAACCTAACAGGAAAGATGTGTCTAAGAAGGAAATAATTATATTATTAAATCAATGGAAGAGGCTTTTAAAGTTGTCAGAAATAGTATTAAGCCAGAAGATGGGGAATATTTTACAACTCATCGTAGGAAATCCATGAAACTGGTAAGGATCTGAGTGGTCCATGAGTCAGTCCTTATCAGGGGACCAGAGTTGGAGATGGTCTGGAACTTTAAATTAATCAGTGTTATAATTTCAGAGGATCTGTCTTGGGTCAGCAGTTAAGCAGCAAAAAAGTACAACATTGCCTCTACTTTCTTAGAGTTTGTGAAGATTTGGCATGTCTTTTATAACTTTGACAAACTTGCATGGATGTGTGATGGAGAGTACACTGACTGGTTGCATTACAGCCTTGTATAGAAACACCAATACCTTTGAATGGAAAATCCCACAACTGGTGTTGGATCTGGACCAATCCATCACTAGTAAGGCCCTCATTACAATTGAGCACCTCTACACAAAACACTATTGTCGAAAAGCATCATCAGGGTCCCCCATACCCAAGTCAAGTTCTCTTCTTACTGTTGCCTCAAGGGGAAATGATTAGGTTCAGAAACATTTATTACCTCTCAGTCATCAGTGTCGTGGTCCCATCTGGCAATTCCCAATTACCTCTTTAATTGAGCCTTAAATCCCCTTGCCTGATTTCCAATCATTCCCAATTCAGCAAATTACACACACCTGCTTCCTGTCTGTAAATGCAGGATAAAAACCCTGGAATCACAACATGGGACTACTAGAGTATACTAGCTGGCACCTTTTTAAAAATAAAAAAAAAGTTTGATAAGTGGTTGTTTCCCTTACTTTTGGTTGGCTGGTTTGCTAATATTATGAATTTTATTAATTTATTTTCTTTCCTTTCCTTTCCTTTTATTCAGCCTAGTAGTTTGAAAGGGCTAGTTTGTAGACTATGGCTGTGAGGGAGGGTTGAGATTAAAGGAGAAGGGGGAGAGACTGGAATACTCCAGGAGTAAGGGCAGCCAAAAAAGAGGTGCATCAAGTGAAAGACCTGATGTAAAAGGGGACAACAAATTGAGGAAAATGGGTGACCTGGAGGAATTTGTAGCTCTGTATAAAATTAAAGGTCAGAAGGAAGGGGAAGGAGGATTTAGAGTCCTTAATCCTTTGAAAGTGGCAGCAGCATTAAAGAACCAAATAGGTTAAGGATTCCAGGCCAAGATTTTATATAATGGGTTGCTGAAAATTTGTTAAAAAGATGGTGGCCAATATAACAGTGCTAAAATAGTGAGAAAATTGGTTGTGAAAGTGGAGTGTATTACCCCAGAAGAAAGGGAGTTGGGGGGGGGGGTAAGTGTATGGTATTTGTTCTGGCATTACTGAAAAGGAAATTTTGGACAATATTAAAGGTGGTTGAGTGATTGAAGCCAAGTCATTAAAATAGAGAAAAGGAGGTGATTAGGATTCTCCTGTCCTGGTTTTTGCAGGTGATATTCTTCTAACTAGAGTCTATCTTGGGAGTATGTCTTATCAAGTTAGAGAATATATTAGACCTCCTTTGTGCTGTTATGATTGCCAGAGATTTGGACATGTTGCTGGTTCATGTTGAAGTAAAAGAAGATGTGTGAAATGTGGAGAGGATCATGATATTAAAGTGTGTAAGGTAGTGGCACTGAAATGCAGTAACTGAGGGGACCATGTAGTGGTGTTCAGAGGATGTGTGTATTTTATCAAGGCAAAGCAGATTCGGGTTGTTAGTAACTAACAAAAAATATCATATGCTGAGGCAGTAAACGAAGTTGATAGAGAACAAAGGATAAGTAAAGAAAAAGATTGGAATGATGGGGAGTCAGCACATTCTACGTTCTCCAACTATGGTTCCTTCAGACATGTTGATGACTAAAGAGTCTTTTTTGGTGTTTGTTGTTGATGTACTGGTTGGAGCTTAAACTGCAGCCAAGAGGTCAGATATGCTAAAAGTAGTTGTTGGAACTGCAGAGAGGTTCCTTGATGTGAAACAGGTTTTACTGGAAAAATTACATGAGTACATGACAGACAAGCAATCACTGAATACTTCCCAGCTGTTGGCGTGAGAGTATGGGGGAGCTTTATGTGGATGAAGAGGCTGATAATCTGTATTTGGATATTTTTAACATTACAATGGAATGTAAGAAGTTTAATTGTAAATTGTCAAGAATTTAAAAGGTTTATTGAAACTTTTAAAGATAAGCCTGATTTGATCTCTATACAGGGAACATGGTTAAAGCCCCATTTAGATTTTGTGATCCCTAGGTATAATAGTTTGAGAGCTGACAGAATGGGTAAATCTGGTGGAGGGTGTGCAACTTTCATAAAAACAGGACTTCCGTTTAGAAGATGATTTTAAATCTAACCTTGAAATTGTGGCTGTGAGTTTTGGAGCTCTTGTGGTCTAACAACTTTGATTAACTGCTATTATGCATTTAATATGATATCAGAGTTTGATGAAATTATGAATAAGGTAAGATCCCCAGTAACCTGGGAGATTTTAATGCCCATAATCCTTTGTGGGGTAGTGAAAGTAAAGATAGTAATGGAGCGCTGGTAGAGGAGTTTCTAGATAAATACAACATGGTACTTCAAGTCAAGTCACTTTTATTGTCATTTTGACCATAACTGCTGGTACAGTACATAGTAAAAATGAGACAATGTTTTTCAGGACCATGGTGTTACATGACACAGTAGAAAAACTAGACTGAACTATGTTTTAAAAAAAACACTGAGAAAGCTACACTGGACTACAGACCTACGCAGGACTATGTAAAGTGCACAAAAACAGTGCAGGCATTACAATAAATAATAAACAGGACAATCGGGCAAGCTGTCAGTCCAGGCTCTGGGTATTGAGGAGTCCGATAGTTTGGGGGAAGAAACTTGCATAGTCTGGCCGTGAGAGCCCAAATGTTTTGGATCCTTTTCCCACACAGCAGGCGTGAGAAGAGATCGTATGAAGGGTGCATGTGGTCCTTCATAATGCTGTTTGCTTAGTGGACGCAGCATGTGGTGTAAATATCTGTGATGGCGGTAAGAGACCCCGAGCTTCTCAGCTGACCTTACTATCTGCTGTAATGTCTTGCGATCTGAGATGGTGCAATTTCTGAACCAGGCAGTGTTGCAGCTGCTCAGGATGCTCTCGATACAACCCCTGTGGAATGTGATGAGGATGGGAAGTGGGAGATGGACTTTACTCAGCCTTTTCTGAAAGTAGAGATGCTGCTGGGCCTTCTTTGCTATGGTGCTGGTGTTGAGGGACCAGTTGAGATTCTCCGCCAGGTGAACACCAAGAAATTTGGTGCTCTTTACCGAGCTACCGAGGAGCTGTCGATGTTCAGTAGGGAGTGGTCGCTCCGTGCCCTCCTGAAGTCAACAACCATCTATTTTGTTTTCTTCACATTAAGAGACAGGTTGTTGGCTCTGCACCAGTCTGTTAGCTGCTGCACCTCCACTCTCTAAGTTGACTCATCGTTCTTGCTGATGAGACCCACCACAGTTGTGTCATCAGCGACTTCTAAATGATAGAAGGCCTGCAAGATTTAATATTGTAAAGAGTACTTGTAGCCACTTGGACTTATCAATCACTTTCTCAAACTTAGCCAGGATTGGGGAATGGGATGGTATGGACAGGTACACACAAGGAAGTGGTCACTATTCTATATTATGTAGATTTGGTAGAAATTTGATAGAAGTTGAGGAGAGGTATAATTTTTCATTGGCCTCGTGGGATGAGTACCAGGTGAAAGATTTCAATATAATAGAAGAGATTGATAGTGAGGGCTCCATAGACAAGTGGAATGAATCCCTCTGTTCTGTAATTCATAAATTGCTCAGTTGCTATTCCACTAAGGAATGTTGCTAAGGCTCGAGCATTAGTTCCATGGCGGAATAAAAATTGTGATATAGCAATAAGAAACAAAAACATAGCTTACAGGAAATTAAGTACCCAGTGTTAGATAATGTTAAGGAGTATAAAAAGGAAAGAACAATAGCAAGGAGAGTAATTAAAAATGCAAAGAGGGATAGTTGGAGAAGATTTTGTGGAACCCTGGCCCTGAGACACCTATAAAGCAGCTATGGATGATCATTCACAGAATGTCAGGGGTATATAGAAAGCCATCTATCCCAGCTTTGCTGGAAGGAAATTTTGAAGCTGTAACCAACAAGGAAAAGGCTGATATTTTTGTAGAGGTGTTCCAAGTTTTTACACAGTTCTGGAGAGTCAGGTGATTTGAGAAGGGAAATTATGTTAAAGGAAAGTTGGAAACTGGACAGGAGCTTAGATGATAACAGCTCCATGAATTTGTTTTTCTCCCTACAGGAATTTCAGGAAGCTGTCCAAACAGGTTCAAACACTTCTCCTGGTAGGGATGGACTGTGTTATGAATTGCTTAAGCATTTGGATGACTCTGTATTAATAGAAATGCTAGCTTTGTTTGATTCAGTGTGGACAGAAGGAAAATTACCAGTAGAATGGAAGCATGTGGTGGTAGTTCCAGTTTTAAAGCCAGGTAAAGACATATCCAGTCCTAGTTCTATAGCCTATAGCTTTAATGTCAGTGCTTTGTAAAACTATGAAATGAATGGTCGCCAACAGACTTGTTTATTTTTTTTAGAAAATAAGGGACATTTTGCTGCCTATCAAAACGGTTTAGAACTGGAAGATCAACAATGGAATCTGTTGCCCTTTTAGATCACGATATTAAAAGATGTTTCAAAATAGAAAAGTGATGGTAACTGTATTTCTAGATATTGAAAGAGCATTCGACTCGCTATGGAAGGATGGTTTATTAATTAAACTCTATGATGTGGGAATTAGAGGTAGAATGTTTAATTGAATCAAAGGTTTTCTTAAGGAAAGGACAATTCAAGTAAGAATAGGCAGAACAAGCTCCAAGTCAGTTAAAATAGATAATGGTACCCCTCAAGGAAGCATCATTAGTCCAGTTCTTTTTAACGTCATGATAAACTATATCTTTGAGCAGGTTGGGACAGGATTTGGCAAATTGTTTGCAGATGGTGCAATCTGGAAAAGAAGAAGAAACATCAAGTATATATTTAAGCCGGTACAAAGGCTATAAGATCAGTTGAAAACTGAGCAAACAAATAGGGTTTCAGGATTTCTGTTTCTAAGTCCAAATATATGATTTTTGGCTTTAGAAGAAAGATTTCTGACTGTGAATTGTGTCTATATGATTCTCCATTAGAAAGAGTTAAGGTATTCAAGTTTTTGGGTGTCTGGTTTAATGAAAGAATTACTTGGAGGGTTCATATAGATAAAACAATTGGAACGTGTGAGAAAGTTTTAAATTTTATGAGAAGTATTGCTGGATGTGACTGGGGAGCAGGGTGGGAAACTATGTACTTAATATATCTAGCTATGATTAGATCAGTAATTGATCATGGTTGTATTGCTTATGGTTCTGCTGCTACGGCAGTGCTTGAAAAATTAGACTGTGCAGTCCAAAGCACTTAGACTCTGTTGTGGAGCTTTCAGAACAACATCAGTCCCTGCATTATGTATGGAGATGGGAGAAGCACCTCTACACTTAAGAAGAGTTAAGTTGGGCCTGCAGTATTGGGCAAAACTAAATGGCTTCAATCACAGCTGTCCATCAAAATGTCTTTTGCAGGAGATGTCGGAGCGCCAAAGTAAAATTAAAAGATATCCATTTTTAGATTTGGTTAATATCTGGGTTGTGAAATTGAAACTGACTGAGGCAGACATAGCTGACCAAATCTGCTTGCCACCCATTCCTTTCTGGCTTTTGCCAGAAGTAGGCCTATTCCTCCTCCTCCAGCTTCAAGGAAGCAGAGCAATTTCAACAGCATCAATTGTAAATGAATATTTAATAATAAATGGGGATCTTATCTGAAGATTTTTACCAATGGCTCAGTGGACTCAGAGAGCAGTAAGGCAGGATTTGGGATGTACGTGTCTCAACTTGGAGTTGAGATTGGTCACTGGGTTTCAGATGGTGTTTCTGTCTTTGCAACAGAATTATTAGCAATCCTCTGGACCTTGTGGTGGATAGAAGACTCTCGACCCTGCAGGGTCATCATCTGTCTGGATTCTGCTGCTGCATCGGGCTGTAAAAGGGAATAAATCAAAAGCTTGTCCTGACATAGTTATTGAGATTCTCTTAGTTTTGTTTAGAGTAGGGAAGATGAGTAGTGAAGTTAGATTTACATGGATACTTGGGCATGCAATTATGGATGGTATTGCAAAGTCTTCCTTACTGAGTAGGCAAGTAGGAATTAGAATACCCCTAGGAAGAGCAGAATTGAGAGGTAGGATTTAAAAGCAAAGAGAAGAAATGGCAAGAGGATTGGAAAAATGAATTGAAGGGAAGGCATTCCTTTTCTAGTAACCCTCTAGTTAAAAAAAGGTCTCAGACTATTACTCTCTCTATCATAGAGCTATGGTGAAATTAACAAGGCTTAGGTTGGGGCATTGTGGGTTAAACTATTACTTAAAGATAGTAGGAAAACATCCAACTGGATTATGTGACTGTGATAGTCCAGAGACAGTTCAGCCTGTTTTGCTGAGTTATAATTGATATAAAATTGAAAAGAATATTGTTCAAGAGGCTTGCAAACAAGCTGGATGAACTCAGCAGGTCGGGCAGCATCCATTGCAAGGAGCAGTCAGCGTTTTGGACAGAGACCCTTCGTCAGGACTGAAGAAGGAGGGGGCAGGGGCCCCATAAAGAAGGTGGTGGGGGGAGGGGGGAAGGTGTCAGGTGAAAAACCAATCAGAGGAAAGATCAAGGGGTGGGGGAGGGGAAGCGGGGAGGGGATAGGCTGGAGAGGTGAAGAAGGAATGAAAGAGGAAAGTACTATGGGTAGTAGAAGACAAAATCATGAGAGAGGGGATAGGCAGCTAGAAGAGGAGACAGAGTGAAAGTGGGATGGTGGAAGGGAGAGGGAGGGAAATACCAGAAGTTGGAGAATTCAATGTTAATGGGCTGGAGGCTACCCAGATGGTATATGAGGTGTTGCTCCTCCAACCTGAATTTGGCTTCATCATGGCAGTAGAGGAGGCCATGTATGGACATATCCGAATAGGAATGTGAAGCAGAGTTGAAGTGAGTGGCAACCGGGAGATCATGTCTGTTGTAGCCGATGGAGCGGAGGTTCTCGACGATCAGTCCCCCAACCTACGTCGGGTCTCGCCGATGTAGAGGAGGCCGCACCAGGAGCACCGGGTGTAATAGATTACCCCAACAGACTCTCAAGTGAAGCATTGCCTCATCTGGAAGGACTGTTTGGGGCCCTGAATGGTGGTAAGAGAGGAGGTGTAGGGACAGGTGTAGTACTTATGCTCGCAGGGATATGCTTTCTCATATACTGTCTGGGTAGCCTCTAGCCCCTTGGTATGAACATCGAATTCTCCAACTTCCGGTAATTCCCTCCCTCTCCCTTCCACCATCCCACTTTCACTCTGTCTCCTCTTCTAGTTGCCTATCACCTTTCATGATTCTGCCTTCGACTACCTATCATGCTTTCCCCTTTCATTCTTCACCTCTCCCTATCCCCTCCCCCAACCTCTTGATCTTTCCACTGATTGGTTTTTCACCTGACACCTTCCACCCTCCCCCCACCTTCTTTATAGGGCCCCGCCCCCTCCTTCAGTCCTGATGAACAGTCTCGGCCCAAAACATTGACTGCTCATGTCAACGGATGCTGCCTGACCTGCTGAGTTCTTCCAGCTTGTTTGTATGTCTTGATTTGACCCCAGCATCTGCAGTGTACTTTGTGTTTATTGTTCAAGAGGCTGTCTGATTTAAATGTATTTTGTATTTTAATTAAATCTTTGTGTTTTGCCACTAAGAGAACCACCATCTGACTGGAAAAATTTATTTCTGTTTCTATATGTGACTAGTTTATATTTGAGAATTTGATTTTCTTGAAATTCTATCATTGTACATCCTGTGGAGGTCAGTAATATGCCTATTTGTGTCTAAACTGCCAGAAATAGGAGGAGGAATTGCCAGTTTGTTGGTCAACTCGTATGAATAACCTCATTTTTTGGTTATTTAGGACTGTCAGCTCTAAGTTCTGCATCATCTCCTAGATTCTCTGTGAACCTCGTCTCTGTATAAAGACTGCCTGTATACTGGCTATCCATTTGCAGTGTGGTGCTAATGCCTGATGACTCCGTTTCAGTGCCTGTGTCCTGCAATCTGGGTTCGTCACCAGCCATGTCCTTGTGACAATCAGGCCCTTCATCCAGAATCAGAAATGGGTTTAATGTTACCGGCATGTATTGTGAACTTTGTTAACTTAGCAGCAGCAATAAAATGCAATACATGATGTAGAAAGAAAAAAAATAAGTAAATCAATTACAGTTTAATAGTTAAATTAAAAATAGTGCAAAAGCAGAAATAATTTAAGAAAGTGAGGTAGTGTTTATGGGTTCAATGTCTGTTTAGGAAGCTGTTCCCCCAGACTTCTGTACCTCCTTCCTGAGTGCAAAAATGTGAAGAGGGCATGTCCTGGATGATGGGGATCATTAATGATAGATACCCTAATGATGAGGCACCACTCCTTGAGGATGTCTTGGATAAAATGGAGGCTGCTATCCATGATGGAGCTAAGTTTACAATTTTGTGTAGCTTTTGGTCCTTTGCTGTAAGTCCGACCCCCCCCCCCCCCATTACAAACAGTGATGCAACCTGTCAGAATGCTCTCTATGGTACATCTATAGAAGTTTGAGTGTTTTAAGTGACAAACCAAAGCTCTTCAAAATCCCAATGAAAATATAGTGGCTGTCCTGCCTTTATAGCTGCATTGACATGTTGGGGCAGGTTAGATCCTCAGAGCTTGACACCCAGAAACCTGAAATTCCTCACTCTCTCTACTTCTGATCTCTCTATAAGAATTGGTTCATGTTCCCTCATCTTACCCCTCCTGAATTCCACAATCAGCTCTTTGGTGTTACTGATGTTGAGTGCAAGGTTGTTGCTGCTGGCATATCTTGCTCCTGTACACCCTCTCATCTTCATCTGAGATTCTACCAACAATGGTTCTATCCATAGAGGACGGTGGGCAAGTTATCCATGAAGAGTAACTTCATGCAACATCACTTGGCCCATCACTGAACTGTTGGTATATGGGTTCACTTTCAAGTATTATTTATCTCATTCTCCATTAGTATTGCTTATTGATTATTATTATTATTATTATTATTATTATTATTTATCTTCCTTTCTAGTTGCACAGTCTATTGCTTTTTGCACACTGGTTGTTTGTATATCCTTTTGCATGTGGTCTTTCATTGATTCTATTTGGTTTCTTCTATTTACTGTCAATGCCCAGAAGAAAATGAATCTCAGGGTTATATATGGTGACATATATGTACTTTGATAATAAATTTACTTTGAATTTGGAAAGAATGAGACTAAAGTGGCAAGAAACAAAATTTGGATAATGAAAAGTATATAAAAGGGAACATATTTGTGAAAGCAAATGAAGGTTCCTTATAGTTAGACATAAGAGTATTAATAATAGGAAATAAGGAAATTGCAGAGTGGTAGTAAAATTCTGTACTTTGTATCTGAATTCATATGATCAGAGTTCATTACTGATCTCCAGTTGACATCCATGCAACTATGTGAATTGCTTCTGGATGCACCTGTTTTTCTTCCATATCTAAGAGCCTTTGAGTTGGTGTAATGTTGAATCAGGTTCATGAATCAAACAAGTAAGGCAGAAAGCACTGAGCACAAATAAGCATATCAATCATTTATTTGTAAAGAGTAAAAATTCAAACAAACATTCATGTTCCCTGAGTTACAAACACTACAAAATGTACATTCAGCAATAATACTTAGTTAGACTTGCATGCAGAGCATACCTTCCCAAAGGTCATGTGCGCTGCTTGCCTTAAACAAAGAGGGAGAGAGAATGAGAACACACTTCTCACAAATGCCATCTATATACCCAGGATATTTGAAACTGGATACCAGGTGGCTAATCAAGTAGCTGCAGTTTCTAAACTAACTAATCATGACGGAAGTGACTTTCGACAATCAGAATTAGCCACACCCTCCACTGGACAGTTGGTTAGTTAATTGGCACTATAATTTGACACTAGTCTCTAGGAGAGTAGTAGAATCTGAGAGAAATTGATGGAAATATTGGGGAGGTTGAAGCATGGTTATCATTGATGGTTGCTCAGTTAGTCAGTCTGACAAGCCTGTTTCCATGCTTTATAACCCAATGGCTTAAAGACTAAACCCTGGTATCTCTGGCAGGACTGAAGGAAACTTGTATCAGCAAAAAATTGGTATTAGAAAGTTGGTGAAAAGGAAAACTGATATCATAGGTGCATCTTCCAAAATTGTACATGCCCTACAATGGCATTTATAGATTGGGGAATAGCAAATTTGACATCACTGTTTAGGGAAAATAAGAGTAAAATCTGGTAACTACTGGACAATTAGCATGATGTCCATAGTTAGAAAAATGTTTATATCTTTATTTAGAGGTACAACATAGAAAAGACCTTTCAAACCACATTGACCAACAACCCCAAAAGGATTTCCTAATAGTGTTTTATTCCCATCTGTTTTGTATTTAATTGTTCTCACATTGAAATCTAATTGCCTCTGATAACAGATAATTGCAATCTTTGGTTTCTGCAACAAAGCATCTGGCAAGTCACTCCTGCTGCAAGCAGACAAAGTCTGCGTAGTGGTTTTGAATGCTACTCTAGTAAGCGATTTGTGATCATGTTTATTTTGTAACGCTAGAATGAGCAGTAAAATAAAATGCATCACATCTTTTCCATTACTTAAAAATACTTGAATGGGTTTATAATATTGTGCAGAGCTGCAAGTACAAATCAGCAATATGTCATCATCATCAGTATGTGCCATGTTGTATAATGTGGGTGATCATGGTCCTTTGACCTACATTCTTACTGGCAAATTTTTCTACAGGAATAGTTTGTCATTGTCTTCTGAGCAGTGTCTTTACTAGACGGGTCTTTACCAGCCATTATCAATACTCTTCAAAGATTGTCTGTTTAGTGTCAGCTGTTGTGTAACCAGGACATAATATACACTGACATCATTGACCATCCTGCACCTGCTCCCACGGCATCACATGACCCTGATCAGGGGGTTAATCAGGTGTTACGCCTTGCCCAAGGGTGACCGCAAGACTAGCAGAAGGAAGGAGTACCTGATGCCTCCTTTGGTAGGGATACCTCTCCACCCCACCACCTGCATCAAAGTATATGATGAGCAATAAAGGACCCAGCGTCAATCCCTGTGGTGTTCCACTGGTTACAGGCCTTTGATCTGAAAACAACCCTCCACTACCTCATACATCCAAACTAATTTTATTTCCAATAAGCCATATTACTGTGGATCCCATGTATTCTAACCTTCTGGAATGTGAAATTCATGATCCAATTATCTGATGGTGTTTTTAGATATCTGCTGTTTAGAAGATATTTCACCAAATCTCACTAAACTTGTTTTGTGTAATATGAGATTCAGTGTAAAACATATAAAGAATTATTTTTCTCTACCCACATACACTAAAATATAGTTGGTTAAAATTTTTTTGTTTATTTGACAAATAGCAAATGTCATTGAATATATGCTTATTAGGAATTTCAAAGTAATTATGACTGACTGCAAATACCTCTTGTAATAATACTATAGTGTGGTTTAGCTATGAAACTAGACTATAGGATAAGACAATAAGATACAGGAGCAGAATTAGACCATTTGGCTCATTGAGCCTGCTCTGCCATTTCATCATGCCTGATCTATTTTCCCCCTCAGCTCCAATTGCTAGCCTTCCCCTCCCCCAACCCCTATATCCATTCACATCCTGATTAATCAAGAATCTATCAACCTCTACCTTAAATATACCCAATGACTTGGTCTCCATAGCTGCCTGTGCCAACAAATTCCATAGATTCACCACTCTCTGGCTAAAGAACATCTTATCTAATTAACTAATATCATTTCTAAATTCACAGATAGCTGAACAAGCTGAGGAGAAAAGCAGAAGATTTGGATCCTGATTTTGACCATAACCCATTGAAATTTATTCTATCTAGGATAAATGAAATTCACTGCTAACATTTCTGGTTTCCTCTACAATGTTTTCTTGCTGGGGTTTAGCTGTTGAATGTTGGATTAGACTACTGTGTTCAAGCTATTGCAAAATGAAACTGAGAAGGAAAGAAATTCAACCTCTTTTTTTTATACAAATCTCATATAAGAAACAAAAAAAACTACACTGTTACTTCTGTTTAATAAGAAATCTTCATCAGTGTGTAAAAATGGCTTGCCTATAAGGAGGGTAACAAGGTAGCAGATGGCTGGGAATCCGCAGAGTGGCATATCTTCTTCAGAACTTAAAAACAGTCGTGAGCACTCCAGTGGTGGTGAAGCACTGGACCTGAGCAGAGACGTCTCCAGGGTAAGTGGCATTAAGCACATTATTTATTTAGAGAGACTGTGCTGAGCAGGCCCTTCTGGCCCAGCAACACACCTAGTTAACACTAGTCTAATTACTGGACAGGGGTGTATGGGGTATCCAGGGATAGGTAGCGCTCTGGTGAAGGGGCTTGTCATGTCCATTCCAGGGCAGCTCACTCACCTTTGGTCCCCACCGGACCCTCAGCTCTCACCTGTGGTTCCAATTTGCTGCCTCCATGTGACAGTGGCCACATCACAGTATAGCACTTTGACAAGTGGCCTCATACTCTAATGGGATAGGGGCACACGTGTCCTACCAGACAGGGCGTATGAGATCTATAGTGAGATCCAATGGCTAGGAAGGTGGTACTGAAATGCTCCATGGAGAGTGAAAGGCATGACAAGGCACAGAAGATGTCATGGTCATCCATTGCAACAAAGGAAGACTCCAGTTTGTGAGTCTTGCTTGTACCACTAGACCTGGACTTCTGAGGTCGAGAGAGTGGAACTGCCCCAGTGCAATGGCTTTTCCACTTCAAAAACTCTCCTGCACTGAACTCCAGTCCTCGTTGGATATGATGGACAACCATCACCAATTACAGGACAATTTATATTGACTAATTCACTTACTAATTGGTATTTCTTTGGCATGTGGGAGGAAACGGGAGCACCCAGAGGAAACCTACACAGAACATACAAGTTCCTCACACACAGCACTGGAATTGATCTTCAGTCTCTGGAACGCTCTGGGGTGTAATGATGTTGTGCTAACTACTACACTACTGTGGTGCCCAGCTGCTGGTCCATTATTTACAACTAAAGCTGGAACTAAAGCTGATTTACAACTAAAGAGGCTACAGGCCTCTACTCTTTTAAGAAGCTGGCCTATTTTCAGGGTCAAAAGTCCTATCCATACACAATGTTAACTTTTTTTACATGAAGATGACTACAATTAAGGAAAATATAAGAAGTTCCTTGTGGCATTACTTGAGAGAAGTGACTACGAGGAAGGACATATCTGAGGAAAAAAATGCTTAGTTTATTTAACTAATTCACAAGAAGCCAACTGTGCAAGAACCACCGAAGAGGAAAGAGGAGAGGCGGGTCTAGACAGAAGCGGATTTTCTCATCCATTCTCCATCTTTGACATCTGGCTTGCTCGTACGTCAGTTAGCTTCTTCTGGGATCAGATATTCTTCAGGGGTTCAGAGGGAAATCATCTAGCGTTCTCTGAGACAAAAGGCTCAGTCTGGCTTTTGAGTATTTTTCTCAGAATAAAATGGAAGAAGGTCTGAAGAAGGAATCTAGCAGTCAGCCTCATTCCCCTATTTAATGATTTTTTTATCTGGAGATCATTCATAACATGTAAATGAAACTTCTGTTCTTTTAGAAATACTTCCAACTTTCAGAGAATATAGCTTCACCAGAACACGGACACATCTAAAGTGGTCACATGAAAAAGCATATCACATATACACAACAGTTGCAGTTGAAAACATGCACATTATAAAGTGAGAGCTGAAGGATATTCCTTTTTAAGTTTAAATGTCCCTGCACTCAAGACTAGTAGCACACTGCATCTTGCTTTTTCATTCACACTACTCGTTGTTGGTGGTTCTGCACTGCAGTGGTCTGTGCCTGCATCTTGAAACCTGCTTTTCCTTACATCACCTACATTCTACTTGATTTTATGAGCTTTGCACATCAGACATTAAATCATTTTAGACCGTAACTATGAACAAACGTGAAGTGTTTCCTTTCCCATGCAGCTTGTGTAAATGTGAAATATTAGAAACTTTTCCACCCACAAGCCACCACAAGAAATCACGTTTAACACATTTCCAGCCATTTATATTTCCAATCCTTATCCATACAGCTCTCCTTGAATTCAAGCTGCTGACTCTAGACTGATGATGTGAGTGTATGATGGAATCCTGTTCAGTATATGCTTATGTTTTTATCCATCATGTACATAATAGGTGACTGTCAGAATCACTTTATGTACAAATACCCCTGCCCCTAGCATCATATTTTGTACATACAATCTACCTCTGTACAGTATATGAGCTAATTCTTATACATACTGCCACATTCAGTTATTTATACATTGTGTTTTATAGGATTGATTTTATATTTATTGTCGTTTCTATTATTTTTGTTTTCTTCATGCTTATTCTGCTGTTTGTTTTGCTGCATCAGACCTGGAGTGACAATCATTTCATTCTTTTCTACACTTGTGGACTGAAGAATGACTAAACAAACTTCGTAACAGAGGTTGTTGCCAGGCTTATTTGAACTGGGCTGTGAATGTGAAATTCTGTTTCTTTAACCCAGGAGAGGTATAGACCAGGTGGGCCCAGGTGCGGAGGAGAACAGAGATGAGAATGAAGTTGAACAAAGAACCTTTACATGAGGATTGGTTTGTAGAGAATGCAGGTTTGGACTTCAGAAACACCACACACAAGGTAGGTTAAACTCAAGACTAAGCAAAGAGAAACAAAATGGAGGGAACTCAAATAGAGAAACAAAACAAGGCACATATGCACTGATAACTAAATCGAGACACAGGTGAAAATAATCAAGTAATAACCAGGCAAGGAGATGGGAACGAATCAGTGGACTAGATAGAAAAGATTTTATTCAGGAGCAGGAGACATGAAAGGTGGGGCTGATAAATATGCTGTGTGGCAACTGGAGACTGCAAGTGACTGGGTTGATCAGATAGAGAATCTTGAATGGTCTGATGTACTCTGGCAGCAGTTTCCCATTTAACATCCCCGTCAATGCCTAACTACCAGAATCGCCTCTTGAACTCCAACACACAGAGGAAGATCTTTGGTGGAGAGCTGGACTCTTTGACCAGGATGGAATGAAGGAGCCAGCCACATACAGCATTTGACATGTCTCTGTTGTCGCAGAGGCCAGCAGCAGACCTGCCCAGGCTTTCTTTCACTTATGCTGTCAACAACAGACCAAATGTTCAGCAAATGGGATTCTCACCTCAGACTCCTGCTCAGAAAACCAAGGGGGTGCATAATCAAGTTGACACTCAAGGGGACACATACCTGTAGAAGAGTGGTGCAGAATGTAATAAGCAAACTCTGCCCAGAGCAGATGATCACTCCAAATGGATGGGTTGTCTAACACAAGGCACCCTAGGGACTTCTTTAGGTCCTGGTTGGCCTTCTCTGTCTGCCCATTGGACTGAGGTGAAATCCCAGTGAGAGGCTGACTGTAGCTCTAATGAATACCTTCCAGAACAAAGAGGCAAACTGAGTGCCTTGGTCAGAAGTAATGTCTCGGGGGAAAGATGAGCACTCTAAGTACGTATTGCAGCATAAGTTCAGGCTTCTTCTGAGCTGTGGGAAAATTGGGCAGGGGCACAAAGTGGCAGGCATTGGAGAATTTGGTTCACTAGCCCTGTAATCACGGTGTTACCTCAGGATGACAGCAGATCGGTAATAAAGTCCATGGAAGTATGGGACCAGGGACTGGAAGGAAAAGGCAGTCAGTGTAACAGGCCCTGTGGACAAAAACTGAGTTGTAGTTGGTAACTACATATGTTTTAACATCCCCTGTTGATGCCCCACCACCAGAACCACCTCTTGATAAACTCCACCATTCACACAGTCCCTGGATATCCTGCAATACATGATACATGTCTCCAATACAACAGGTCTGAACAGACAGAGTTAGGGACGAACAGCCGACCCAATGGAGAAGGTGATCAACTTCTGTTTGCTTGAACCATGTAACGATAAAATCAGAATGGTTGAGAAATCAAGCCTGACATGAACTTAACTACTTTGCCTCTTGAATATGGGTCAGATTGTTGTGGTTATCCAGACCACAAGTGTATGTTTGGGCCCTCCAGCCTATGTCTCCACTCTTCCAGAGCTAATTTGACTGCCTACAGCTCTCTATCTTCTATGCCACAATTCTTCTCCATAGGAGGGAGTCACCAGGAGAGGACAAGGTTGCATGCCATTCAGAGATTCAGTTTAGAAAAGATGGTCGTCCCTTGCAGCAACTCAAAAGCCATGGTCATCAGTGGCAAGTAGTATCGCTTCTTCATTGTGATCTTTTTGAGGCCAGATGTTAGGGCATACAGATGTAATTGTCCATGGCCACCCTTTCTGGAACTGACAAAGAGTAGAATCATCCTTGGAGAGGGAAGGTTGTCTCCCTTTTCTGACTAAAAGCCTCTAGCAGGTCTGCATACTCAGTAGAAACTTGGGACAGCCCAAGAGATTTGAGTAGGCAGCCTGGAAGAAGTGGATAGACAGGCAGAAAGGCAGCAAGAAGATCATACGTGGAGTGTACGGTGGACAAATCAATTTGTGGGTGTGGAGGGCTACGATCAACAGGAACTCAGGAGAATGAACAAGGTGGAACTGGATAGTCTCAGTATACTGTTCTGCATGTAGACAGGTGGAAGCAGTGAGGTGACCAATTCTGCCAGTGCCCAGAGGTCTTTTGCCCAAAGCCGCAGATTGCTGGAGACAGGCTAGGGAACTCCGAGATGTCTGGCTAAGCTGAGGTCCATGAAATTGCCTGCCGTACGAGAATGATCAATGATTGTGTCAATGTCTTGAACAAGGTCTCTAGCTACCAATTCATCTTTAATTTCACCTGACAGCCGACGGTGGAACGTGGCTGTAAGAGCTTTACTACTCCATCCACTCTCTCTCGCCAGGGTGCAGAGTTCAGTCGTGTAGTCAGGACATGGACCTGCTGCAGTTTGCCTATTGCCATAATATGCCTACAGTTGGTAACAATCTCACTGGCTCTCCACTTGGCCTTGGATCACCTGGACAATAGCAATACCTAGGTCAGGCTGCTGTTGATTGATTACAGCTCAGCATTCAATATCATCTGACCTTCCGTTCTGATCAACAGGTTCCAAAACCTGGGCCTTTGCACTCCATCTGCAAATGGATACTTGACTTCCTCACTGGGAGTTGGCATCAGTGCAGATCGGAAATAACACCTCCTCCTCACTGTCAATCGACACTGGTGCACCTCAATGATGCATGCTTAGCATTGTTCTCTTTTTCTTTCTATATCCATGATAGTGTGGCTAGGCACAGCTCAAACGCTGTCTAAAATTTGCCAATGACAAACCTATTGTTGCTGATGACACAGCTATTGTTGGCAGACTTTCAGTTTGTGACGAGGTGGTGTACAGGAGCAAGGTAGATCAGCTGGTTGAGTGGTATCGCAACAAAAACTTTGAACTCAGCATCGGTAAGACTAAGGAATTGATAGTGAACTTCAAGAAAGGGAAGTCGAGCAAACACAGACTAGTTCTCATCGAGGGATCAGCAGTGGAAAGGGTGAGTAGTTTCAAGTTTATGGGTGTTAACATTTCTGAATATATATCCCAGGCCCAACATTTTGATGAAATTACAAAGAATTCACCGGCAATAATTCATTAGGTGTTTGAGGAGACTTGGTATGTCACTAAAAATTCTTGTATCTCATTATGATTCCAATATTCAGGGAGGAGGAATGTCAGAGCCTGGAGAAATCTGACACCACTCGGTGATCAGACCAAAGCATGATATTATTGAATCTTGAATCTGGTATCTGATTACATTGATCTAATATATAGACTACTATTGCAGAGACTAAAATGTAGATGGTGCTTTCAAAACAGCTGAAAAAGAAATAAGATGGCAGATGCTGGAACTGAAATAATGACCAAAATTTTGAAAGAACTCAACGAGTCAAGAATAGAATAGAACTTTATTGTCATTGTTCAAGACAACAAAATTGCAGTGCTACTCCAGTCCGTGCAAAACAGATATTTCTTTAGAATTCCCATATTTACATGTAATAAATGACATTGATAGTCCATAATTTTCAAAGGCCATTGGGTTTCTCCCCCTACAGTGTTCCCTAACTCCACATCTCCCACCACAACCCTCTCACCTCCTTTCCTGCCATATTTCCACCATCTGCTCCAATCTCCCATTCTCTGCTCCGACTGATCAAACCTCACCATAGCTCTCAGCTCCCTTCACCCACACCTGCGCATCGGTGCTTGACATGATGTCAAGCTCCTCTACTCATGCTCAATTTTATTCTCACTAGAAATCTTCAGTGCCGACAGTCTATTCTCTCGTCTCCCATGTTCCCAATCCATCAAATCCCTCCTGACCATCCCCTCTAACTCTTACCCTCCCTTGATCTAATCATTGTCAATCGTCTAATTGACACTGAATGCTGTGATTGCTCTATACACATCTCCCACCCACTCCACCTGTCCTGATTCGATCCTGCAGCAGTCTACTCTCTGCAAATCAGACTTACACAGACAAGTCTTGTGCAGTGGTGATCTAGTGAAAAAAACTATGATCTTACAGTGGCCAAATTTTGGCACTCAGGCACATCCACGTAACTGTGGATCATCCCACCAGCTAACAGCATCTCTCCGATTGTCAGAGATCTCATTTCAGCAGATGTTCCCTCCATAGCCTCTATCCTGGCAGTACCCCAGCCCTGCATCGCCTGCTTCTCCCTCTTACCCAAGATCCACATGCTGGTCTGGCCCTTTTCTACAAAGCCTGTTTATGTGTGAAAGTCACACTTGTCCACATTCTCTACTGCAGTTTGGTACCGCACCTTTTCCAAAATCAAGGTATTCCAAGTTACATGAAATTCAAAATCAAAACTGCAAATGCTGGAAGTTTAAATTAAAATCAAAAAATGCTGGAAGAACTTTGCAGGTCAGACAACATCTGTGGAAGGAGAAATAGGCTGTAGGCATTGCATCAGAAGCAAGAAAGAAAAAGCAAGTTAGGCTAAACAGCAGAGAAGATTGACGAGGGGATGGGTGGAACAAAGCCAATGTGTGCAATATGAACAGTTAAGAACCTTTCACTGTTTAATATACAATATTACTATTGTTGTGATGTCTAGGGAATGTTGTAAAGTCAGGCCTATTGAGACTGTTAGTTAGGTCGGAATATACAAATGAATAAAAAAGGAAGATAAACACAAATGGATAGTCCTGATACAAACAGAAAGAAAGAGCAAGTCGGAGAATTCAATATTGGCTCCTGCAGGCTGCAGTGTGCAACTGTAAAAACTAGATGCTTTTCCCCAGTTTATATTGTGATTCATTGTAAGAAGACCACAAACAGAAAGGATAGATTAGGATGGTGAAGTAAAATGGTAGGTACCTTCTGAAGATTGAATGAAGAATCTTGGCAAAGTAGGCAACCAGTCCGTGGTTGTTGAGTTGCATGGTATCCCAAGCTGCTTTGCTCAGAGTTGACTGTCACTTTTAACATTGTAAAGTAACTTCAACTCATGTTATTCTGTTGCCTCTGTGATATAGATCATTGCTGCGATTTTTTTTCTAATTATTACTAGATGTTAGTGATTATGTGCTCATTAAATATTCCAAGACTTCTGACCATTGAGAAGATACTTTGATGCACCCCTCTTAGGGCAAAGATAGATGATTCCACATGAAAATTCATTTGCCACAGTTTGCTGATCCATTCTATCAACATCACATAATAAATTCCTATCCTCACCTGAAATTTTGTCTTCATCAGTAAACTTTAATATTCAATTCTCTATTACTTCTTAAATTGAGTAAACTAATCATAAGCTTACAAACAAGAGAAAATCTGCAAGTGCTGGAAATCCAAGAAACACACAAAAAATACTGGAGGAACTCAACAGACTGGGCAGCATCTATGGAAAAAAGTACAGTCGACATTTCGGGCCAATAACCTTTGGCAGGAGTGCCAAGAAAACCAGTCCTGCTGAAAGGTCTCAGCCTGAAACATCAACTGTACTCTTTTTCATAGATGCGGCCTGGCCTGCCGAGTTCATCCAGCATTTTGTGTGTGCTGCTAATCATAAGCTTCATTTATCATACTATCATACAAACTGCTGGAGGGACTCAGTAGGCTAAGCAGCATCTATGGAGGGAGATGAACCGTCGATGTTCCAGGCTGAGACATTTCTTCAGGACAGGAAAGGACTGAGGCAGAGCTAAGATGTTGCCAGAGAGCAGCTTCTTTGAACTCACCTGTGAAAGCAGCTTAATCCCATCCCTTTAACGTCTCACTTCTGCTTCTCAAGGAGGATGGGGTTCTGTTGGAGTCCATGATCCACAGCTGCACTCAAATTGCAGTTCTTTACAGCAATGGTTCCTGGTCCCGGGGCTCACCGACTGATATTCCAAGGATGCGGCCTGGAAGATGTGCATATCTTCGGGGCAAAGTGTTGCGACCCTGTGGACAGGCTGTTTCATTGCTAGTGTCACGGACAGAGGCAGTATACGAGAAACGGAACGTTGTGAACAGCTAATTGGCTGTCACAGACCTCTGTACTCGCATGATATCTCTCTCTTTCTCTCTCTATTCTCTTTCTATCTTTCTGTATCTCTCTCTCTTCTCTCTAGCTCACTCTCTCTATCTCTCTCCCTCTTTATCTCTCTCTCTATCTTTCTCTCTCTCTCATTTGCTGATGATACTCAAGTCGGTGAGCTCAGAATAAAAGTGATGTGGCAGACTTTAGCATCATAATCAGTGAGTTGTTTTATCTTGCAGTGGGAAGGCTGACACCTCTCACTGGGAGAAAGAGCGCCTGTGGCATGTTAAATTGTTGGGTGAACAATTAATTTTTATTGTATTGCAGATCATAATCTCTCGTTGAGCACCTTCACTCCATCCATGGCAACAGACAGGATCATCTGGTGGTCAGCCATTTCAATTTCTCACAATGACATACCTGTCCACAGCCTCTTCTACTGTCACCCTAAGGCCATATACAGGTTGCAGGAACAGCACCTCATCTTCCTTCTTGATCTTCTCCAATGTGACATGTCAACATCAATCTCTCTAACTTCTGGTAACCACGTCTCTCTGTTTTTCTTCCACAACCCACCCCGCCATTTTATTTTTCCTCATTCCTTTGACCCTCTCACCAGTTCTCTTCTGCTGACCCACCCTCACAGCCTGTCCATCATCTTCCTCTGGTTCACTACCTCCTTCCATTTATTCCATGGTCTTCTGTCCTTTCCTATCAGATATCTTCTTCTACAGCCTTTTCCACCTATCACCTCCTAGCTTCTCACAGCATTTTATTTCATGCCCACTCCTCACTCATCCTCATCCACATCCCCCCCCCCCCCCAACCTGGATTCACCTATTACCTGCCAGCTTCTGCTCCTTTCCCTCCCCCTACCTTTGGCCCTTTCCCTTCCTGGTCCTAATGAAGTCACTTCCCTTTATGGATGCTGCCTGACCTTCTGAGTTACTCCAACATTTTGTCTGTTGCTCTTTACTTCCAGCATCATTTGTGTCTTCGCTGTCAGTAGCAATTGCCTTCCCGGAAAAAAAAATAATTATTTTTAAGAATCTGCAAGCACAACTCCCTTTACTTAATATATTCCAAGCTTCTAAACCTGCTGCCAAGCTCACTAATAATCTTTGTTTTGCCTGGAGTTATTTGTACCTGATCCAGTCTTGCAAATGATCTACTTGACATTTGGATTTGGTTACACAAGTGGCCTTTCTTTTGATTCTCAAAATCATATTTTGACTTGATACTTTTCAGATGGTTCCAAAAAGATCAAAATATTGCTAAGAAATATCTGTACTATCTGCAGCCATTGGATTTTTTTGCCAAATTTCTTTCCTTTTTTTTCTTATTTACTCCATTTTTCATAACTACTATGAGTTTGGGAGGTTATTATATATGGATTATCATCTATTTGTATTTATACCTTGACTTATTAATTATGTACTCTCAAACTCTCTGTATTCATGTTTCTTTTATGTTTGTTTAAAATTATTAAAAAGATTTAAAAAGAGAAAGATTTTTGCTAAATTCCCCATCTTGTACGATAACCCAAATAATCTCTTTCAGATCCCTTTCCATCTTTGCAATTCTAGCTTTCTTAAATTTAGAATTAAAAATATAGCAGCTATGCTTTGATTAATGAAATTGTTCCTGTAGTAATCTGTTTATCAAAACCAGTTCCAAATGCTATCAAGAGAGAATGTTTACTTTTTATTTTCTGTAACATTTAATTGATATACCAAACCCCTTTGAAGAAAACCCCATTTGAAAAACAAATCTAACAGTATATTCCACCAGTGCAATACATGTCAAGGATTCTGATCCACAGATATATAATCAACATAAAATTCTGTGCACTCAATTTTTAATAAATAGTTTAGGCTTAAAACTGTGAAATCTGACCTCTACATCTAAATTCCCAATGCAGTTTCTGTTTGTGAAGTTCTGGACATAAAATTGGCTTCATTCATCATTGCCTTCAGATGCTCTTTCTGTCTGAAAGATCTAAAAGCTAGGTGGCTGTCCTACTAATCTAGTAAAAATGACTGTGTGCTTTTTTCTTCCTGAAAAGGAATAACGTTAGATATTTTTGGTACATAATTTACATTTTCCTGCATGTGGTGATTCCTAATTTAATTCAAAGAAGTAGTATGTCTGCATATATTAGCAAATAATGAGTATTTTATCATATTTAGCTCACAAATAGTATGTGTTTCTTTACTGATACTGTAAAATATAAATGCAAGTTAATTTGAAAATGAATCTGTATTTTGTTCATGCTCATTTTAATATTCCTTATATTCTTATTGCACTTCAGTTTTGCTTTCTATTTAAATCAATGCAAATGTGAGAGTTCATGATTCTCTATTATTTGAAAACTTTACAAAGCGAAGACGCTTTTAGTGTGAACGACCTAGATAATTGTTTTGGCTATTTGACATAATTGGTGCAGAAGGGTTCGGAATTTCAAAGTCATTTGTGAATTTTGATGCTTTCATAGATCTTTGTGCATTGAGCAGATAGTTCTAAGATGATAGCACTCCTGAAAAAACAAAGCATTGCGACCTGCCCTAAAATAATATCTATAATTCAACTAATATGAGCATTGTATGCCAATGTGGATATCAAGAAGGAATTGATTCAGAGATAATTTACACTAGATAACTATGTTTAAAGTAGTCCTTTTCTTGATGTTTCTGTGGTAGATAAATTGATTTAGTCTGCTTATTATTTGGTGAGATATGAAAATCCCAAAACACTACACAAAAATAGCTGATATCATGTGATCACAATTGAACTGATCTAATTGTTATTATTGATCTGCAGATCTGGTACAAGCTAGACTCCCAGATTTAAGATAACTAGAAATAAGTAAATCGTTCATTTTTTCAGTTTTGAAATCAAATGGAAAATCTGACCTTAAAGGTATGCACTTCAATCTTTGTCATCACCTAAGTATATTAAAACGTGCATCACAGGCTAGGACAGTTTGTTCAGAAGCTGATGCACTAATAGAATTAGAGGGCTAATAACACCAATAAAATGATGAATTGCAAAAGCTCATTATACCTGAGAAACTGTCTTAGTTCATCTTGATACTGTATTGTACTTTCTGTGCAAACTCTGATCCCTGCCATATTGATTTACAGGTATCCAATTTACTGACTAGTGTCAGCATCGCCGATGAAATGACTGATAGTATGCTCTGCATAGGGGAGGTGGCTAACTTTAACTTCAAAACGTAAAAATATAGAAAACAGGTGCAGAAGTAGGCCATTTGGACCTTTGAGCCTGCACTGCCATTCAGTATGATCATGGCTGATCATCCAACTCAGAACCCTGTACCTGCCTTCTCTCGATACCCCCCGATCCCTTTAGCCACAAGGGCCATATCTAACTTCCTGTTAAATATAGCCAGTGAACTGACCTCAACTGTTTCCTGTGGCAGAGAATTCCACAGATTCACCACTCTCTGTGTGAAGAAGTTTTTCCTCATCTCGGTCCTAAAAGGCTTCCCCTTTATCCTTAAACTGTGACCCCTTGTTCTGGACTTCCCCAACATTGGAAACAACCTTCCTGCATCTAGCCTGTCCAATCCCTTTAGAATTTTATACGTTTCAATAAGATCCCCCCTCAATCTTCTAAATTCTAGTGAGTATAAGCCTAGTCAATTCAGTCTTTCTTCATATGAAATTCCTGGCATCCCAGGAATCAATCTGGTGAACTTTCTTTGTACTCCCTCTATGGCAAGAATGTCTTTCCTCAGATTAGGGGACCAAAACTGCACACAATACTCTAGGTACGGTCTCACCAAGGCCTTGTACAACTGCAGTAGAACCTCCCTGCTCCTGTACTCAAATCCTTTTGCTATGAATGCTAACATACCATTTGCCTTTTTCACCGCCTGCTGTACCTGCATGCCCACCTTCAATGAGTGGTGTACAATGACACCCAGGTCTCGTTGCACCTCCCCTTTTCCTAATCGGCCACGGTTCAGATAATAATCTGTTTTCTTGTTCTTGCAAGAAAAGTGGATAACGTCACATTTATCCACATTAAATTGCATCTGCCAGGAATTTGCCCACTCACCTAACCTATCCACATCACCCTGCATCCTCTTAGCATCCTCCTCACAGCTAACACCTCCGCCCAGCTTCATGTCATCCACAAACTTGGAGATGCTGCATTTAATCCCCTCGTCTAAATCATTAATATATATTGTAAATAACTGGGGTCCCAGCACTTAGCCTTGTGGTACCCCACTAGTCACTACCTGCCATTCTGAAAAGGTCCCGTTTACTCCCACTCTTTGCTTCCTGCCTACCAACCAATTCTCTATCCACATCAATACCATACCCCCAATACCGTGTGCTTTAAGTTTGCACACTAATCTCCTGTGTGGGTCCTTGTCAAAAGCCTTTTGAAAATCTAAATATACCACATCCGCTGGCTCTCCACTATCCACTCTACTAGTTACATCTTCAAATAATTCTATAAGATTCGTCAGACATGATTTTCCTTTCACAAATCCATGCTGACTTTGTCCGATGATTTCACCTCTTTCCAAATGTGCTGTTATCACATCTTTGATAACCGACTCTAGCATTTTCCCCACCACCGATGTCAGACTCACCGGTCTATAATTCCCCGGTTTTTCTCTCCCTCCTTTTTTAAAAAGTGGGGTTACATTAGCCACCCTCCAATCCTCAGGAACTAATCCAGAATCTAAGGAGTTTTGAAAAATTATCACTAATGCATCCACTATTTCTTGGGCTACTTCCTTAAACACTCTGGGATGCAGACCATCTGGCCCTGGGAATTTATCTGCCTTTAATCTCTTCAATTTACCTAACACCACTTCCCTACTAACATGTATTTCCCTCAGTTCCTCCATCTCACTAGACCCTCGGTCCCTTACTATTTCCGGAAGATTATTTATGTCCTCCTTAGTGAAGACAGAACCAAAGTAGTTATTCAATTGGTCTGCCATGTCTTTGTTCCCTATTATCAATTCACCTGTTTCTGACTGTAAGGGACCTACATTTGTCTTGACCAACCTTTTACTTTTCACATATCTATAAAAGCTTTCACAGTCAGTTGTTATGTTCCCTGCCAGCTTTCTCTCATAATCTTTTTTCCCTTTCCTAATTAAGCCCTTTGTCCTCCTCTGCTGGTCTCTGAATTTCTCCCAGTCCTCAGGTGTGCTGCTTTTTTTTTTGCTACTTTATAAGTTTCTTCTTTGGACTTGATACTATCCCTAATTTCCCTTGTCAGCCATGGGTGCACTACCTTCCCTGGTTTATTCTTTTGCCAAACTGGGATGAACAATTGTTGTAGTTCATCCATGCGATCTTTAAATGCTTGCCATTGCATATCCACCGTCAACCCTTTAAGTATCATTTGCCAGTCTATCTTAGTTAATTCACGTCTCATACCTTCAAAGTTACCCTTCTTTAAGTTCAGAACCTTTGTTTCTGAATTAACTATGTCACTCTCTATCTTAATGAAGAATTCCACCATATTATGGTCACTCTAACCCTTCCTCATTGCTCAATACCCAATCTAGAATGGCCTGCTCTCTAGTTGGTTCCTCGACATGTTGGTTCAGAAAACCATCCCGCATACATTCCAAGAAATCCTCTTCCTCAGCACCCTTACCAATTTGGCTCATCCAATCTATATGTAGATTGAAGTCACCCATTATAACTACTGTTCCTTTATTGCACACATTTCTAATTTCTTGTTTAATGCCATCCCCAACCTCACTACTACTGTTAGGTGGCCTGTACACAACTCCCACCAGTGTTTTCTGCCCCTTAGTGTCATGCAGCTCTACCCATATCAATTCCACATCCTCCAGGCTAATGTCCTTCCTTTCTATTGCGTTAATCTCCTCTCTAACCAGCAATGCTACCCCACCTCCTTTTCTTTCCTGTCTATCCCTCCTGAATATTGAATATCCCTGGATATCCTTGGTCACCCTGGAGCCATGTCTCTGTGATCCCAACTATATCATATTCATTAATAACTATCTGCACATTCAATTCATCCACCTTGTTATGAATGCTCCTCGCATTGACACACAAAGCCTTCAGGCTTGTTTTTACAACACTCTTAGCCCTTATACAATTATGTTGAAAAGTGGCCCTTTTTGCTTTTTGCCCTGGATTTGCCTGCCTGCCACTTTTACTTTTCACCTTACTACTTTTTGCTTCTACCCTCATTTTACACCCCTGTCTCTCTGCACTCGTTCCCATCCCCCTGCCACATTAGTTTAATTCCTCCTGAACAGCAGTAGCAAATGCTCCCCCTAGGACATTGGTTCCAGTCCAGCCCAGGTGCAGACCATCCTGTTTATACCAGTCCCACCTCCCCCAGAACTGGTTCCAATGCCCCAGAAATTTGAATCCCTCCCCCTTGCACCATTTTTCAAGCCACGTATTCATCTGAAATTTCCTCCTATTTCTACTCTGACTAGCACATGGCACTGGTAGTAATCCAGAGATTATTACCTTTGTGGTCCTACATTTTAGTTCATCTCCTAACTCCCTAAATTCAGCCTGTAGGACATCATCCCGTTTTTTACCTATATCGTTGGTACCTATGTGCACCACGACCACTGGCTGTTCACCCTCCCATTCCTGAATGTCCTGCAGCCGCTCAGAGACATCTGTGACCCTTGCACCAGGGAGGCAACGTACCATCCTGGAGTCTCGTTTGCATCTGCAGAAACACCTATCTATTCCCCTTACAATCGAATCCTCTATCACCATAGCTCTCCCACTCTTTTTCCTTCCCTCCTGTGCCACAGAGCCACCTATGGTGCAATGAACTTGGCTGCTGCTGCCTTCCCTGATGAGACATCTCCCCCAACAGTATCCAAAACAGTATATCTGTTTAGGAGGGAGATGACCTCAGGGGACTCCTTCACTGTCTGCCTACTGCTACGCTGTCTAGTGGCCACCCCTCCCCTTTCTGCCTGTGTAGTCTTTACCTGCGGTATGCCCAACTCACTGAACGTGCTATTCACGACTTTCTCAGCATCGCGGATGCTCCAGTATGAATCCAATCGCAGCTCCAGACGCTCATTGCCGTCTGCCAGAAGCTGCAGCTGGACACACTTCCTGCACACATAGTCGTCAGGGACACTGGAAGTATCCCTGATTTCCCACATGCTGCAGGATGAACAAACCACGGGGCCGATCTCAGCTGCCATGACCTACCCAATACTTGCCTCAACTTTTGAAACTTTCTCCTTTGAAAGGAACTTACCCGGCCTTACCTCACTTGGAGTGAAGCTCGTCCTCAGCCTCTGCTCGCCGAAGCCTCTCGAGTCAAAGCCTTCCTACTCTGTCTCCCTCTACTCCGTCGCCCGCTCCATCTACTGTTCTCTTTAAATACTCCTCACGGTCCGACTTACATGCGCTTGCGTAGTTGTGCCCCCGTTAAACTGCCGAAGAAAAACTTGTTTTACAGAGCTCTTAAACCAAGGAAACAAGACATGTTATTTAATTGTATGTGGCAATGACGCTAAAGAGAAAGGCAATTACACATGAAGAAACTCAAAAGATTGACCACAGCAGCTGTATCATTGTGAAATAATTTTACAGCCATTATTGAATAAATAACGTACTGATATTGAAAGACTTTCACAGCAGGTTTGAATACAATCTTCCTACAACTAGCATTTAGAACTTAATCCATTTTCTTATCTGCCAGCAAGCTACTTAAAATGTACTTGGTAGCTCTGCTGCAAGTCTATGCTGCAACTTGATGGGGAATCTGAGTATACAGAATTGTCCTCAAAATTTTCCATTTTCTTGCATTACTGATGTATATATTGATGAAAGAAATCCTGAATAGAATGGTTTCAAATTCATGGATGTCTTTGATATTATCTGCATATAACTGTGCTGGTTCCAGTGAGAGCTTTATTTAAGATTTTACTCATAAAAGACCATAGTGTAACAACACAAAAAAAAAGATTTATGGGTGAAACAGTGATCAGAGCCAAGTTTCTATATTGTTCACACAGAGCTTCTTTAAAATCTTTGTCATGGAATAAAGGAAGCACTTTCTAAAACTAGATTTGAATTATTTATGCTTTTAATGAGATTCTTATCACTTTGGGAGCTGTTAAGATGGGAACAGGGGAGCTACAGTGAGAAATATGATTGTACTCGCAACTTGTCCTACACAATAACATTTAGTACTTTGCTCTTGCCGAGCTGAATACATCTGAAACACTCCGCACTCCCCACTCTCTCGATCTGTCGGATGCCATGCCTGCAGAGAGTCTCAAATATGCATTAAATATGCATTATCGATAGTTGGCAAAGGTTCTTTAGCAGCCACTCTTTGAAATTAAGTGGCAGGATGGAGATATTTCTCTACAAAAGGAGATGTAAGGTGCTCCTTCCCTCCACTAGCCTGTAGGTCACCTACTTAACCCCTTGATTATATACATGTGAACCAAGGGGGCAGGTCACAAGTCAGCTGCTTACAATGCAGTCCTAACATTTCTAACCCTGGTGTCTCCACCATAGTTCACCCCTCCATTCATGCAAATATAAGACTAATAACTCTCTCAGTACCTCTACAACTCTTAACGACCCTTATGTGACTGCTATACCTTTAAACAACTCACAGAGCTTATAAGCCAGAGAACTACCCACCACGGATTAGAGCTGAAGAAGTCTGTTGGATGAGTGGTGAAACGTCTTCTAGACAACACTGCAAGTCCAGCCACCTTGATTTACTACTGCTTGATATACAATGACCTGGATGACTGAGAACCGTCACAGACAGTCTCGGTTATGTGACCACCGGTGCTAGGGAGACAATCTCTGAAGAGTAGTGATAATGGCTGGGGCCACCCATCTTGTGAAGGCACTGCCCGGAAGAAGGCTATGGCAAACCACTACTGTGGAAAATTTTGTCAAGAACAATTATGGTCATGGAAAGACCATGACCGCCTAGGCCATACAACATGGCACATAACAAACTCATTGAAAGACAAAGGATTTAAGGTACCCTTCAGATTAGAGTCACATAGAACAGAAACAAGCCCTTTGGCCCATTAGTTTGGAATGAACTTCAAGCCCTCTTTTATAATGACACTAATTTATTTTCCCCACCTTCTGCAACTTCTTGCAGATTCTACCTTCCTTCTATATACTAGGGCTAATTTACGGAATTAACCTATTAATCCATTTGTCTTTGGGATATGGGAGGAACCTAGAACATCTGCAGGAAATTCATGCCCCCCTGGAATCACAGGGAGAACATACAAACTCCCATCAACAGTAGTGGAGGTCAGAATCAAACCCATGACTCTGTTTGAACCAGTCAACTAACTTCCTGGTTTAGTAATGGAAACATTAGCCCTTTTATGTCAGTGGTTGGTGCATCCCAAGAAAGAACACAATAGTGATTTGGATTCAGATTAGTTTATAGACAATGAGCCAATGAAATCCCTTGCTTCCGTGATGCTCACAGAGGAAATAATGCGCATGATAATAAATACGGCAATAATTATGACAACAAGTGTTAAACAGCAGAATAGTGCAAAGATTGTAGTGCACATCTAAGGTAGTACAAAAAGAAATGCTAATGTCACAATAACCTGAGAAGAGTACAAGAAGATAGCAACGTCACCAAGAAAGAAATGTGAAAGAGGTGGTTGCTTCAGAAGCCTAATAGTAGTGGGGAAGAAGTTGTTTTTAAGTCTGGACATCCTGACTTTTATCCTGGCATCTTCTCTCATAAAGTAGGAGAATTAAAAGAGAAAAGCTGGGTGGCAGACCCCTTAAGGATACGAGAAGATGGCCAGTCAGATGATAGTGTGTTTGATCACAGCAGCTTCTATGGGGTCAACCAAAGATGTTAGTCCTTGTTAAATGTATGTTTTATAAGGACTTAAAGTACAGCAGGTCTACCCCATCAGCGTATTGCTTGTTGGTGGAGAAAGTGAAGGAGCTGGACTTGGTACGAATTGCGTTGCTGCCTGTGCCAGAGAGGGATTGGTGGAGTTAGTGCGTGAAAGCAACGTGCAATCTAACAGTGAGTGATCATCTTAGTCATTTGTTCTGTGATTGCAAGACGCTGTAGAAGATTGTTAATGCGGAATGCTGCATCAGCGATTCATTGATTTACTGAGGAGAGTGGTGGAGCTGCGTGTCCACTGTCGTAGCAAGGACCAGGCCTCAAACCACGGTGTCGCCTATTTACAACCACCTAGGAGAGAGGCGTCAGAGTCGCTGTGTTCCACTGAAGGTGTTGTGACGCTGTGTCCAAGCTAGAGTCGGTGTTGTCCCCCATTGTTCGCTTGGCAGAAAACAAGATGTATCATGTTTGATTGCAGACTTCTGCGACATTCATGAACTCAGGGACTATATATATTTTGCATGACTACTTTACTGATGTCTTATATGTGCTTGCTATGTTGTATCCACTATATGTGCTTGTGCTGTGTGTGGCTGCTGGTACTGTGTTTTGTGTCTTGGACCCAGAGTAACACTGTTTTGTTTGGGTGTATTTGTGACAAGTTAAAGGATAAGATACTAAAGATCTGTTAAGTTCAAAAATTGTTTTAAACCAGTGCAAACACGTGTTAAAAAGGGCTAAAATACTAACAGGTATTTAACTCATTTCATTGTTTCTTTCATTCTTTATTGAGTAAAGTTAAGCCCTGATAGTATTATCAGTGATCTGCAGAGTAGCCTTGATCTGCTGGTCAGAGGTCGATTGCTTCTGTCAAAACCCACATACCCAGGGGACATCGTGATACTTTCTTCACTTAAGTAAATTCTCAACGAGGAAATCACATCAGGTCTTTGTCGTGATTATTTCTCCGTTTTTCAGGTATGTTGTTGGTTATTTACACTGTTAAAAGCATTGTGATAACTTTCTAATATGTGTAAAGTGCCAAGAGAGTGTTTATGTAACGTTTGAGTAAGTAAGAGTAATGTTTGCCGAGTATATTAAAGCGCGTGTGTGAGTGGAGCGGCCATCATTTTGTGTACCGATACTGCGTTTTGCTGCTTTGTGAGTTTACACGTGCATCTATGCAAATGCATTTTGCACAGTTGTTTGTGTATTATTTATTTAGTAACTTAAAGTTGTGAGAGTTTACTGAGCTAATGCTGCACATTATGCACCAGTAACAGTAGAGAAAATGTGAATGATGTCTTGGAAATACTATGTATTGCTGTAATTTACTGAGGGTATGTATTCTGTTGTGATCAATTTGTTGTGAAGATACATTTTTTGTAATTTGTGTATATTTTCTTGACTTGAGTAAATTCTCAATGAGGAAACCACATCACGTCTTTATCGTGATTATTTCTCCCCGTTTTTCAGGGGCGTAAAATATTCATGGGTATTTATGTATGGGTGAATGACAATTAAACTTGAACTCAAACTATTAGCCTTTCTGAAGCAATGTAGCATGCATATCACAGTCTGAATTTTCCTCCCATCCAGGGCAGAGCGGTAGATACAGGCTGGGATACTTCCAATAACTCATCAGTACAAGTCGGTTAGGAGGCAAATCTCAGGATTGTATAATGTTTACATACTTTGATAATACTTTGAACTTCGGAACTTTGAAGTCTTCTCAGGTACCCAAGGAATAAAGGAACTATCCACCTTCCATTAAACTAATGGATTGTTATACTTAACCAACAATATGTGGATTAAATAAATGATCAGACAAATTCTTAATCACCAGAGAACTAACAACACCTCTCATGTTTTTCACTGGCAGAGCACCTAATGAGTTTGGAACTGGAGTAATCATTCTAGTCAGCTGAAGGCAGCCAGCATCTATTAAATAGATGGTCCTTTGTATCTCCATTACATTATGAATGGTAATGAATTAACAGACATAAGATATATTGGAAGGCTCCTGATTATTTTTTTGTTGGTGCAGTTTCATAAGGTCTTGGAGAAGAAAATTAACAAGAGGAAGAAACGTGCCCTTTCATTCACTCAAATTTTTGCTCCAAGGATTCGGCTGTTACCTAGAAAACAGATTGCTGACTTGATGGGATCTCCAATGTAGGTCTCCTAATTCTCCATTGATCTCTGCTCTGACTGCATTTACTCATCTGCTAGTTCTCCTCCCCATTGCTTCAGCTTACTGAACTCTGCCTATGTCGAAGCATCACAACTTACACAGGTTAATAAGACTTCTTCCTCATTCAGGCAGGAAGCTTGAATGCTCAGCAGGTGAGTGAAAATGAAAAGAGAAATAAGTCAATGCTTTCTAATTTAATTCAGGTCTAGAAGAACCCTTCAAACAGAGGCAAGCTGCATGGTGTATTTACTAATAGTTATCTTAACTGGAGCCGTTAAGCCCTTCTGCTTTCAGTTTAATCTTGTCAAGCAGGCCACAGCAACGCTTGTTTAAAAGGAGAGCTTCACATTTCAGGCTTATTCTGACAGTCCAATCAGCGACAGGAGCAGCCCACAGCGACAAGGTTTCTCACAGGTTGGCAATGCCTGTTTAAAAGCACAGGAGGGACAAGTGGGGCAGTTATTGTTGGGAGTAGGCGCTTCAGGCTTTGGCTCAGAAGAGGCATTGGCTTTGGATAAACTTCTGTTAAGGATCCTTTATTTTTCTTCTCTTAAATGGCTGTTGTTTGCTCTTCATGCCAGATGTTGGAGTCCTGGGAGACCCAGAGTCTCACAGGGAAATACATCTGTGTGAAGTGCATCCAGCTGCAGCTCCGTGAGGACCGTGTCAAGGATCTAGAAGAGCAACTGGATGACCTTCAGCTTGTATGGAGAGTGAGGACATCATCATTCAGTGTTGCAGGGAAGGAGTCACCCCGAGGTTGCAAGAGGCGAGTAGCTGGCTGACTGTCAAGAGAGGTGGAAATGTGAATAGGCAGTTAGCACAGAGCACCCCTGTGGCCACTTCCCTCAATAATAAGTATATTGCTTTGGATGCTGTTGCGAGGGGATGACCTTCCAGGGGGATGTCATCGAGACCGGTTACTGTCACTGAGCAGAGCTCCATGATGCAGAAGAGGGGGCAATAGTGATAGGGAACTCAATAGTCAGGGGAACAGACAGGAAATTCTGTGGACATGAACGGGACCTCTGGATGGTATGTTGCCTCCCAGGTACCAGGGTCAGGGACATCTCAGATCACGTCCACAAAATTTTGGAAAGCAAGGGAGAGCAGCCAGATGTCTTGGTACGTATTGGTACGAGTGACATAGGAAGGAAAAGAAAAGAGATCCTGACAAGAGAATTTAGAGAGCTAGGCAGAAAACTGAGAAGCATGACCTCCCAGGCAGTAATTTCTGGATTACCGCCTGTGCCAGTGAGGGTAGGAACAAGATTATCTGGCAAATTAATGTGTGTTTGAGAAGCTGGTTCAGGGGGCAGGGATTCAAGTTCATGGATCATTGGGATTTCTTCTGGGGGAAGTATGACTTGTTTAGAAGTGATGAATTGCTTGTGAACCTGAGGGGAACAATATCCTCGCAGGTAGCTTTGTTAGAGCTGTTGGGGAGGGTTTAAACTAATTTGGCAAGGGGGTGGGAACCGGAGTGAAGGGACTCAGGATAGGACAGGTGGTAAAAAATAAAGATAGCATGCAGTCAGACTATTGGGAAGGGCAGGTGGATGATAGGACTTAACTGTAGCCAGCAGGGTGAGTATCAGTTCATTAGGGATGCAGAATCTAAAAGGGTAGAAAATACAATACTCAAAAAGTGTTATATCTCAAGGTAGGAAATAAGGTGAATGATCTTGTTGCACCATTACAAATTGTCACATATGATGTTGTGGCCATCACTGAATCGTGGCTGAAGGATGGGTGTAGTTGGGAGCTGAATGTCCAAGGTTACACGTTGTATCTGAGAGATAGGAAAGTCAGCAGTGGGATGGCATAGCTCTGCTGGTAAAGAACGGCATCAATTCAATAGAAATATGTGACATAGAATTGGAAGATGTTGAATCTTTGTGGTTTGAATTCAGAAACTGCAAGGGTAAAAGAATCCTGATGGCCATTATATACAGGCCTTCAAACAGTAGCTAGGATGTGGGCCACAGATTACAACAGGAAATAGAAAAGGTGTGTCGAGAGCTCTGTTGATATTCCCATGTCTAACCTTTGGTTTCCATTCCTTTGTGGGGGGGGGGGAAGGTTCTACCATTTTTCTGTTCCTGGGTTGAATCGTCAGCTTGTTGTCTGCAGCTGCTGGGTTGAGTCAGTGCCAGTGATCCCCACCTCACCCCCCCCCCCCCCCCCGCCATGATAGAAAAAGCTTTCACAATCCTCAGAGAGTGTAACATGACACATGGAACCCTTAAGCAATTTTCCTTAAAATTATAGCTCAACTTGTAGAGTAAACTAGAATGACCCAAGTGCAGTGCCACTTGACATTTCTACTTATTGCTCACTGCATCAAGGTTCAGTTGTGCCTGAGCCTTGGTCAAAAAAGACAAGATTTTACAGGTGGAAATATCCTTTTCTTTCCCCCCAAAATTTAAGGAGTACATGAGAGGACACATTTCAACATAGAGGGTTTGGGGACAAATATAAATGCAGGCAAATACAAATGCAATGTTTGAAGTATATTTTAACAGGTGCATGGAATTAAAAAGAAGAGCTTGGAAATATGTAGGCTAAATGCAGGCGAATGGCACTAGGTCAGGTAGGCACCTTGATCAGCATGTGCTGAAGACACCATCCTTGTATATTATAAGGAGATGATTCTATGTGCTTCCTGGTCCTCTTCTTCTGTATTTATTTATTTATGTATTTATTTATTTATTTATTTATTTATTGAGGTACGGTGTGGAATAGGCCATTCTGGCCCTTTAAGCCGTGCCATCCAGCAATCCCCTGATTTGATCCTAGATAGACTAATCACAGGACAATTTACAATGACTAATTAACATACCAACTGGTATGCCTTCGGAATGAGAAACCGAAGCACCCAGAGGAAATCCATGTGCCCATGGGAAGAACGTACAAACTTCTTACAGGCAGCGGCGGGAATTGAACCCAGATCACTGGATTGTAATGCATTGTGCTAAACACTATGCAACTGAGCCACCCCAATCATAGAAAATAGAACAGTACAGCCATATACAGTACAGGAACAGGCCGTATAAAAAGGATAACAAAACTAAACTTTTTGCCTTACAATTTCTATATCCTTCGATTTTTCTCACAGGGTCAACCACAAACCAGTCATTCACAACCTGCCCCTTCACCTGTCTTTGAATCATTCTGCAAATTTTGCAACAAAGCCATCAATCCCATCATCCAAATCACCGCCAAATAACGTAATATAATATCACTGGCAGCCAGCCAGAAATGGCTCCCTTTATTCCCACTCTTTGCCTCCTGCCAATAAGCCACTGCTTTATCCATGCTAGACTCTTTCCTTTAATACCATGGACCTGTAGCCTGACAAGCAGCTTCATGTGTGGCACCTTGTCAAAAGCCTTCTGAAAATACAACATCAACCGATTCTCCTTTGTATATCCTGCAGATTTGTCAGGCAGGATTTTTCCTTGAGGAAACCATGCTGATAACAGCTTATTTTATCATGAGCCTCCAATCCTTAACAATCGATTACAATATCTTCCCAACCACTGATGGCAAAGTAACTGGCCTATAATTTCCTTTCTTTTGTCTCTTTACCTTCTTGAAGAGTGAATTGACATTTGCAATTATCCAGTCTTCCAGGACCTTTCCAGAATCTAGTGATTATTGAAAGATCATTATTAATGCCTCCACAATCTCTTCAGCCACCTCTTTCGGAACACCAGAGTTTATACCATCTGGTCCAGGTGACTTATTTAACTTCAGACCTTTAAGTTTCTCAGGAGCTTTCTCTCTAGTAATGGTACCTTCACACACTTCATGACCCCTGACATCTGGAACGTGTCAGTTGTGTCATCTTGCCTTTAGAATACTTCTTCCTCTTTGGGATGTATATAATCCTGTGCCTTCTGAATTGCTTCCAGAAATTCCAGCCATTGCTGCTGTGCCATCATCCCAGTGATCTTTTCCAATCAATTCTTGCCAACTCCTCTCTCATGCCTCTGAAATTTCCTCAACTCCACTATAATGCTGATAATTCTGACATTAGTTTCTCCTTCTCAAATTTCAGGGTGAATTTGATCATATTATGACCGTTACCCTTCAGGGTTATTTTACCTTAAGCTCTCTAATCATTTCTGGTTCATTGTACAATACTGAATCGAGAATAGCTGATCCTCTAGTGGGCTCAACCATGAGATGCTGTAAAAAGCCATCTCCTAGGCATTCTAGAAAATCCATCTCTTGGAATCCAGCACCAACCTGATTTTCCCAATCTACCTGCATATGACTATTATAACATATGACCATGACTATTATAACATTGCCCTTTCGGCATGCATCCTGTTGTAACTTGTAGACCACATCCTTACTACTTTTTGGGGGTCTGTATATAACTCCCATTTGGATGTTGGTACCCTTGCACTTCCTTAGCTCTATCCACAATGATTCAAACACCTTTCAACTCTATGTTACCTCTTTCTAATGAGCTAATATCGTTTTTTACCCACAGAGACACACCACCCCCTTTACCTTCCTACCTGTCCTTTCGGTACAATATGTATCCTTGGACATTAAGCTCCGAGCTATAATCTTCCTTCAGCCATGATTCAGTGACTACAACATCATACCTGCAACTGTACTACAAGTTCATCATCCTTATTCCATATGCCACACTCATTCAAATTTAGCACCTTTAGTCCTGTATTCACTTGCTTTGATTTTTCCATCTTTAACATTTCAACTCATGCTATGTACTGCAATTTTGCCCTGTCATCAGCCTCTCGTTTCTAGGAGTCTCACTACACATTGCCTCTGTTTGTAAACCAACTACCTAATCTTCAGCCCTATCACTCTGGTTCCCATCCCCATGTTTAAACCCATCAAAACACCTCCGTCCAAGGTGCCCGTAAGGAATTTTCACCCCCTCAGGTTCAAGTGCAACCCAGTGTTTTTCTACAGGTCACACCTTCCCCAGAAGAGATCACAATGATTCATACATCAGAATCCCTGCCCACTGCACCAGTTCCTCAGCCACAGATGCACCTGGAAAATTATCCTATTCTTTCCCTCACTGGCAGACAGCACAGGCAGCAATCCAGGGATTACTATCCATGAGGTCCTGTTTCTCAGCTTTCTACCTAGCTCCCCAGAATCTCTCTTCAGGACTTCTTCACCTTATCTACATATGTCTTTGGTACCAATATATACCAAGACTTCCGGCTGCTCACCCTTGCCCTTGGGAATGCCGTGAACATGATCTGAGAGATCCCTGATCTTGGCACCAGAGGTAAAATGTACCATCCAGGTGTCTCTAGTGCTCCCACAGAACCTTGTCTCTGTTCCTCTAACTAAGGAACCTTCTATCAGCACTGCAGTCCTCTTCCCCTCTACTTTTCTGAGCCACAGTTCCAGAGACCCGGTCAGTGTGACTCCTCCCAGTAGGTGATCCCCCTCAGTAGTATACATTATTGAGGGGAAGGGCCACATATGTACTCTGCACTAGCTGTGTCTTTCCCCTCCTTCATCTGGCAGTCACCCTATTACCTGTCTTATGCAACCTAGGGGTGTCTACTTCCCTGTGGCTCCTGTCTATCACTTTCTCATTCTTCCGTACGAGTTGAAGGTCATCCAGTATCTTAATACGTTCTCTCAGGAGCAGCAGCTGGTGCAGATGTGTTTGTTTAGGAGACTGGGGGTCCCTTAGACTTCCCACATCCCACCTGCAATACAAAACACCAGCCCTGGAGTCATTCTCACTATACAATGCGCTAATAGATGAGGAGTGAACAAATAAGAACAGAGAAAGAGTAATTTACACCACAGTTTACCTCACCCAAGCCTGATGAGCCAAAGCCACTCTAAAGAATGGCTGCTCCACTTGCGTTTGAATTATTCTTATTTGCTCTTTCTAATGAATGCCTCTTGCAGATTGGTCACTTCTCAAAACAGAACCTGCCTTGAAACTCTGCCTTCAAAATCTCGATCACCGCCCTGATTGAAAAGTTTCTCTTTTTTTGCACCCCTGGTGTGGATTGTCCATCTCAGAGGTTGTGAATGGTGGATTGACATGGGTTAGGTGAAGGTAGAGAGGAAAGGACTGGCAGAAAGGATTTCCTGTTGTCACTCTTCTCATGAGTTAAAGAACATTTGGTCTACTGGCTGCCGGAGTGGTGCCAGAATCACCCGCCCCCCATGTTTCCTGGCAATGAATTGGACTCATGCAAACATTTTATTAACCTCCTGATTCTCCCATACAAAGGATAATATTATAGTAGCCATTTTTGCATGGGAGGAACCCAGAGCAGCTGGTAGGATACACTACCCCTGTTTACCCATTCAGATTCCCATGACTGCTGTGTAGAAGAGGGGAAAGAGCAGGGCTGGAAATGGAAGTGAGCAGAGAGTGAAGGTTTAGGACATGGGTTTCCAACCTTTTTATGCTATGGACCCCCACCATTAACTGAGGGATTCATGCATCCTAGGTTGGGAACCCCTGGATTAGAGCCAGCAGACTTGTTGGGAGTATGATGTTGGATACCAGAAAATTTTACGAAGTGGGATGTCTTAGAAGGCAGAAATTTGTGATTGGAAAGTGGTGAAAAATGAGATGGCTGGTTTGAGACAAGTGAAGAGCAGGTATGGCTCAGAGTATCTGTTTGAGGTTAGGATGTTTTGGAAGAATTCTTTTAGTATAGAACTGAAGATACAAGATGAAAAGAAATAATTTACTAATACTCTAATTTTGGCATTTCAAGATATGGACAATGTGGTCCTTACAATTCCTAATAGTCAGTACCATAGTGTAATGTTGTTGTAGAATGACTATAGTTGTCTGAAAGGACCATTGCATACGTATGTTGTACTTCTGACATAGGAAACAAGTTGGGAGTCTCAAAGTCCATTCATTGTAGGATGTAGCGCCTCATTGATATAAAATTACAGACACTATGTAATAGGTGTCACACCATCTAATAGTCAGCCAATTGTTAGCATCAATCGATTCTAGATCAGCAGTTATTGTATGATGCTAAACAACCATATTGGATGCATTTTATAAAATAACTCACAGAGAGCTTGCGGATATTTGGATGTAATACGTGGTGTCAGAAAGTAGCTTGTGATATTATGTCAACTTTAAGTGTGGCTCCACTTGGAAAACTGACTGGTGGTGGAGAATTTTGGGTGGCAGAGTGGAGATACATCTCTACCAAGGGAGTAGAAATAATGGAGAATGCAAGAAATAGGAAGCCTGGAGGCCCGTTATTATTTATGGATAGAAAATTAGAGTTAAAGTTTTGGGTTATTGGCCTTGCATCAGAACTGGAAATGATAGATATCAGGCAAGCTTTAAGTCTCGAAGACAAGGAAAAGTGACGAGAACAAAATGGATAATCCTGTAAATGTAGAACATAGGACAGGCCCTTTGGCCCACAATGTTGTGCTGAGCTAATTAACTTAATAATGCGAAATGGAACTAATCTCTTCTGTCTGCACATAGGTCCACATCCCTTCATTCATATTTAATGGCCTCTTAAACACCTCTATAGTATCTGCCACCACCTCCATCACTCTCCCTAACAGGCACCCACTACACTTTGTGTAAAAAAAACTTGCCTTGGAAATCTCCTTTGAACATTCCCCTTCTCAACCTAAATGTATTAGACATTTAGATCTTGGGACAAACTTACTGGCTGTCTACTCTATTGTACCTTCTCTTATATTTTTGGCCTCCCATAATTTTATAATATATGAAGACAGAGAGACTGAATGACACACATGGTGTTGGCTGAGAAAGATAACCAACCTTTCCAGCTTGTATTAGAATTGGACAGTTCTGATAAAGATTCATCAACTTGTAAAACTCTGTTTTGCCTAGAAAACAGAGTAGGTAAGTTAGGATTGATATAAGAAGTTTTTTTTTCCCCCACAAAATTCTGGGGGAAACTCAGCTGGCCAGGCAGCATCTAAGGAAAGGAATATAGTTGACGTTTCAGGCCAACACGCTTCATCAGGACTTCCAACATCCTTCAAAAGGACTTCCAACATCTGCAGATTTTCTCTTGTTTGAAATTTTTTCTGCAGTAGTTCTAGCTTCCTCATTAAATGGGAACTTTCTTCCCACATCTAGTCTGTTGAGCTCTGTAAGATCTCTTTTATTTTACACATTCTGGAGAATATCGATATTCACCTTCTCCATTTTTCAAGATTCAGGAGACCTCATATTCAATCCCCCAGAGTCAATAATTCTTCAGTCAATGCCAAACATATCCTTTTTTAAGGAGCAGAGGCAACAGTATTGTTTCTTAAAAAAATAGTCTGCTGTTTGAAAGATCCCACAGCTTCTCACTGAGGCTACGAAGTTAAAATTCTAATTAGGTGTGTTTAGGTTTATGACAGTTAGGAAATGGTGTTCAAGTGAAGTAAATATTTGGTACTGAGCTTAAAGTTAATTTCAGTGGCAAAAAATAAATCAGAATTTTCATAAATTGACAGGTATTTCATCATCCCCCTTTTAATTTCACACAGGCACATTTATTTGCTCAACTAAGTGTACCTTCAGGTCACAGAAGAGAATATTCATTTATTGGCAGATCTTCTTGTCCTGATTTTTATTATATCTGCGACGCAATCAGGTCAACTTTCAATGTACTGGCTTACAGTTGCCCATATAAAACAATAACTCTTAAACTCTTTTACCAATAATGCTCACTTTATTAGACATTATTTCCATATGATAATATATAAGATAAGGAAGGAAAAGCAAGATTAAATATAAAGGAAGTATTTGATTTGTCAGTGAATAGGTAGATAAAGAAAATAATAGAATGCACAAACAAGAGAAAACCTGCAGATGCCGGAAATCCAAAGCAACACACATACACAATGCTGGAGGAACTCAGAAGGCCAGGCAGCATCTATGGAAAACAGCAAACAATCGATGTTTTGGGCTGAGACCCTTAATCAGAACTAGAAAGGAAGATGAGAGGTCAGAGTAAGAAGATAGAATGCATTTTGTTTACTTTCATAATTGCTAGACTTTATAATTCATCTGCAAAATGTCATAAATTGAAGCCAATTTTGCAATGGCAGAGAATACTGTTGAGGTAATCAGGAAAATCACGTGGTTGATCTGGCAAATAAGTCAGCAATGACAGGAGTGATCCAGTGCTAAATGAATTAATATTGTTGTAATAGTAGGATTATTATTCATGTCATAACAATATTCTTATTGTGTTAAAACATGCTGTGAATAATTCAATGCACTCACTACCTTCTTACAATTAAAACTAGAAGTTCATTAACATTTTTATTGAATTACTTAACGATTAAAATTAATGTAAATACTAATTGATCTACCAAGGTTGTTAATTTTGACAATCAGTTTCCACTGATAAGGTATTAAAAATAGTTATAATATTAAAGTGGCATTTGCTTGTGTGGCCATTAGGCACGACACTGTGCTTAGAGCAAACAGTTTTTAAAGTGTCAGTTGCATGTGCTTATGTTTCAAAAAAGTGATTTCTGTCACTGAATAGTTGGCAAGAGATTAACAGTAAGACAATTCAGAAATGTTTTGCTCACTGAGGTTTCAAGCATTCAGGCTGGGAGATGCCAGAAACAGTCGGGAGTGAAAATAGTTCAAGCACGTAGGAGTAGTTGTTTGATAAGGAGATCCTAACTCCGGTCATAGCACAGAGATCTTGAGGAGAGACTTGGTGGGTGGCAGATGCTTCCAAGAAGTCATCGAGGGGGCACTCCCCTTCTCAGATATTTCATCAGTTTAAGCCCAACACATCCCCAGAGGGCTCAACAGTGCAAACCGATGTCCCATGTGCACCCCACCCAACTTCAAATCTGACCACCCATGGGTCCCTTTATGGCCCAGCTGCCGTCACTCCTCTTCAGCCATGACCAGTGGCTGCTCCGCTCGGCTGCTTCTGAGGGGTCTTCTGTAGCTTGCCATTGGCCCTGGCTACAAACTCCCAATCTCTTCAGCACTCTGACCAAGGGAGTAGCCACAAATCCTCTGCAGCCAAACTCCACTGGGAAAATCTGCACCTCCCATCCACCCTGCTTAGCATCTGTGGCTAGTCCAGCGTATCCTGCATGTTTCCATTCACATATCTCGCAGACTGCATCTTCCCAGGCACTGTGAGCTCTGAGATTACTACAGCCTTCAGACTGCCAGACCACAAGACCAAATCTGGTCTGAGGGTGGTAGTGACTATCTCTGGGGGGAGGGGGGGGGGGAAATTAACCTTTTGTCAAGGTGGACAGCCATGCAGTCACAAGCAGGCTCCAGTATGCCTGATACCGACCGTGTTACTGAGGGTGGCACCATCTGTCCTTGCTGGACAAAGGGGATGGTGGTTCTATCAGTCATATGGGGTTTAGAGTTGTTATTCAGCCTTTGTTTCTCTACAATGGATGCCAAACATCTGAGGACCTGGTTGTGTCTCCATGTGTACCTTCCTTGAGTGAAGTATACTTTGCAAGATGAGAGGATGCATTTGAGATTTGCAGTTCTTCCACAGAGTGGACTAGCTGGGTCTTCACCGAGCCACTTGTTCAGGTGTTAGAACAACATCATAAACAACTCTTATAAGGAAGCTAATCTTTCTTACTTCCTTTTCTCATTAGTCTTTCCAGCTGAATTTTCTTTTCTCAGTGTTTTCCCACCTTGTCCACTGTCCCTGTTTTGCGTGAGACACTGATCTTGCATACCTCATCTGCTTCCTCTGCCGCTGTACTTCCCCCAGCACCATAGCTTGCCTTTGCTTTTGTGTTGTCTCCTTTGGTCAAATGGGCCTACTTGAGCCTGTACCAAGGCCCCCTTCTTCCGGATCGCTCCTGGCCCACCATGTCTGCGAACCTGAGTGCCTGTTTTACTGACTCTGCTGGACACCACTTTCTCCCTGTTAAGGTCATGGGTGCAGTATCCTGGGCAACACTGTCACGAGATTCTGAGAGAGTCATCTCAAGCCTCCCTTGGACACTTGAACTCTTCAGTCAGCCTGACAGGAAAACCCAGAGCTCCTTTGCCATGCAGGTAGATGTTAATTAGCGATCTTGGTAGGCCCATCCATTTGTTAATGAAGGAATTAACTATCCTCTCCAGATCTTCAACATGAGTGGTGGGAACATCATACAGAGTCAGTGGCCACAACGCCTGAAGGAGCAATCCAAAGTGAAGGCACCAGAGCTTGATGTTTCCTGGCAGCAAGGTCTTATTGAAGGCTTTAAGCCCTTTGACAACTTCTTCTCTCAGTAATTTCACTTGATTTGTATCACTGAGGTTTACCTCATACAAACGCCCCAAACTTTTAACTGGTAATTCTGACACAGTAGGAATTATTTTCCCATCCACATGGAACTTACTGTTGACCAGCCTTCCCTTGACTATAGAAATGCTCCCTTACTTCTTTGATTTAATCATCATTTGGGCCCATTTGATTTTTGAATGGACCTTCTCAAGCAACCATTTGGTACATGGAATGGTAGTTGTCAGGGTGGTTAAATCATCCATAATTGCCCAGATTGGTGGTAGATGTAGTCCTGGCTTTAGTCATTCTCCTCCTACTACCCATTTAGAAGCTCCAATGATCACTTCCACTGCCAAGATAAAGGGCAGTGGAGAGATCGTTCAACCTACCATTGTGCCTAGCTCCATAGGCTCCAGGCTTTGTTGTACTCTGCAGTTATCAATTTGAATTGGAAATCTTGAAAGTAGGCTTTGACCAGGGTTGTAAGACATTAAAAATACTTATAATATTAAAGAGCGTACACTTGCGTGGCCATTAGGCACTACATTGTGCTTAGAGCAAACAGTCTTTAAATAGTATCAGTTGCATGTGCTTGTGTTCCAAAAGCAGTGATTTGTGTCACTGAATAGTTGGCAAGAAATAAATAGTAAGACAATTCAGAACTGTTTTGCTCACTGAGGTTTCAAGTACTCAGGCTTGGAGTTGCCAGAAACAGTCGGGAGTGAAAATGAAACAATTTCACTATTTCAACAAGTTAAGAACTATGAAGAACCTGGAAGTATAAACAATCATTTCGAATGTTACAATGAAAATGATGATTTAGAGGAAGCAATCATTGATAGTATTGTATGAACCCAGTCCATTATCTACAAGATCTGTCTGCACTGATTTTGTTCATCCAAAGAACGCAGTAGCATAAGCTATGTTCCTCCATTGTTAAGTATAATGAACTTATACACAGCTTTATAACATTGTAATAGTATTGATGGTGTTCTACTTTGTCCTGAATTTCATTTAACTACATGATTTGTTTCAAGTTTCAAGGTACTTTTATTATCAAAGTATGTACTCAGCATACAACCCTGAGAATCGTCTTTTCCAGACAGACATGAAACAAAGAAAACCGAGGAAGCTGTTCAAAGAAAAAAACTAATCCCCTATGATGAAAAAAAATCATGCCAACGGCAACAAGAACATCAACCCAACCTTCACATGCAAAAAAACAAACAAATCACGTAAAGAGTAATGAGAAAAGACAAGCGAAAACACAGTATATTAAAAACATAATGTAACCCACTGCGTCGCCTCAGGCTCTCTCAGCTGGTTCTTGTCTAGGGAAAGCAGCCTTCGGCCCCGCCAAACTGGGTAATCAGCTGGTGTGGATGCTGTGTGATATCCCTGCCTCGCCAAAGAAAAAAACAGGACACCATATGTGATTAAATGAGTACAACTTATAGAGGTTACTATAACTAAGTGATTAATAACGATTCAGTATATATGAAGGAAAAAAAATAAAGAAAAGGCACCAAACTTATCAAAGTCCAAACCACTTCGTGCACAACCATTGGAGCTCAATTACTGAAGTTTTCTGGCCACCATTTGATTCCCTCCAAACTCCTTGACTCGCAGCTCAGGACCATCCAAAGTGGTCAATCAAGCACATCTAGCTGCATCTCCTCTCCTTGGGGTACCTCCTGGCCTTGGACCCCTGCTTGGGGTCTGTTCCTCGCCCAGTTTACAGTATTGCGTCCTCTTTCTCTCAACCCCTCGCGCCGATCTCCCAAAAGTCCGCCAACAAAAGCTTACAGACTCAGAAGAAAGAACAACATTAATCCCAATTGGTTTACAAAGGAATACAATTCTCGTTATCAGTAAATTTTAACTCAAACAAGCTTCCAGCACTCTCTCGCAACAAAGAAGCATTCCTACTTTTAACAAAACAAAGAAGCCATTTTGTTTACATACACAGTAACAAAGAAAAAGAAGAAACCCCCTTTACACTCTCCCCCCACCAAATAAAAGTCATGTCCTCATGACCATTAAATAACTCGTCACCTTTCCTGCCAATGCACCCTAACCCAAACACAAACAGTGACATTTCCTCCCCACATAGTAAACCTCACGCCCTGTTCCTCAGGCGCTACATGGGGGTACAGAAACTCCATCAAAAGAGTCCAGTCAAAATACAATCAAACTACAATTGAACTACAGTCCAATCCCTAAACCGCAGATCCAGAACTTCACCACCATCCTCCAAACAACATCAAAGTAGAGAGAGACTATTAGAAAGCAGCAGCCTTCTCTCAAGAGCAGTGAGAGAGAGAGAGAGAAAGACTATCATACACAGACCTTCTCTGGCAGCAGTGAATGAGAGACTGGCAGACAGCATTGACTACTTGCTTGCCTTCTGCACTCACTTCAATGTTTCAATCCTCCTTGACACTTCAATTGGTGAGAAATGGAGCTAATCAGTGCTCGCAGGCTTCTTGGCCTTGAGGATGCTCACCTGATGGTAACTTCTCAGAGACAGCAAACTGTACAATTATTCAATTGGCTGAAAATCACGCCTTCAAACTGTAGATCAAATGTTTCAAGAGTACCAGGACCACGTTTAAAAGAAAAAGAAGACGTAAAAGAAGTTGAAGAAACAGTTTCATGGATTATCTGGAAGATGTCGCCTCAGGTATTATTGTTCGCTTGCATCATCTTGACAGAATTTGTTACTTAGTTAATGGTATTTTGTTTTTTCTTATACTATTTCCATGAAACTTTTGTTATTACCTTTTGGTTATTAACAAAGATGAATCCAAAAAAGGGCCTTCCCTTCAAAGGCCATAAAATGCTGAGTGTCAATGTCTCCTTCCAGTAAACAAATACCCCCCTTTCTCTGTTCTTCACTTTGACCTTTTACTTCTTCTCATCTGCATGTGGCTTCCCCCGGATCCCCCCTTCCTCCCTTTCTCCGATGGTCCACGCACCTCTCCTATCAGATACTTTTTTTTTCTCCAGCCCTTGGCATTTCCCGCCTGCCTGGCTTCACCAAACTCCTTCCAGCAAGCCTATTTCCCCCTCCCTCCACCTATTTATTTGGCATCTTTCCTCTTCCTGCTGAGGTAGGAGAGACTGCGCATACAACTGTTGCCTGAGTGCTTTACCAGTCACAGCTTTGTGAGAGAGTGGCAAAGAGCAAACCACTGTTGAAAAATACTCATGTGAAATTTCAGCAAGAGTTTGCCAGAAGGCATGTGGGAGACTCTGAAGTCAGATGGAAGAAGGGTCTAGAGTCTGATGAAAACAAAATTGAGCTTTTGGGTCATTAGACTAAAATACTTCCACATTTTTGTGGACTTGAAGAAACACTTTTGTATTACCCACTAGGTCCCATTTGCTCCTCATTTTCTCCTTTCTGATTATTGTATGCGAGTTCTGAATTTATTCCAACCTTAAAAGTTCAAGTTTCAAAGTAAATTTATTATCAAAGTACATATATAGTATGTCACCATATATTACTATGCTTGGCATACGCCAAACACCGCACATCATCAAAAACACACCAACCCTTACCGAGAAGCATGGTATTGGCTGCATCATGCTGTGGGGATGCTTCACTGTAGCAGGACCTGGAAGGCTTGTGAAGGTAGAGGGTAAAATGAATGCAGCAAAATACAATGAAATCCTGGAGGAAAAACTGATGCAGTCTGCAAGAGAACTGCGACTTGTGAGAAGATTTGTTTTCCAGCAAAACAATGACCCCAAGCATGAAGCCAAATCTACACAAGAAAGGCTTAAAAACAACAAAGTTAATGTCCTGGAGTATCAAGTCAAAGTCCAGACCTCAATTCAATTGAGAATTTGTGGCTAGACTTGAAAAGAGCTGTTCACTCATGATCCCCATGCAATCTGACAGAGCTTGAGCAGTTTTGTAAAGAAAAGTGGAGAAAAATTGCCGTGTCCAAGTGTGCAAAGATAAACAAGACCTATCCACACAGACTCAAGGCTGTAATTGCTGCCAAAGGTGTATCTACTGACTACTGACTTGAAGAGTCAGTATTTATACTTATGCAATCAGTTATTTTGTGTTTTATTTTTGTAACTAATTTAGATCACTTCGTAGAGATCTGTTTCCAATTTGACACAAAAGGGTCTTTTTCTGTTGATCAATCTCAAAACAAGCCAAATTAAATCCACTGTGATTCTATGTTGTAAAACAAAAAAAACATTAAAACTGCCAAGGAGGGTGAATACTTTTTATATGCACTGTAGACAGCTAGGGTACCCAAGACTTCTGCATAGTACTGTAGTAATTGTATGCAGTGTATTGTACTGCTGCCGCACAAAAAAGACAAATTTCTTGACATATATGAGGGATGATAAACCTGATTCTGATATGGAGCTGTATTGTGGGCTGAGAGTGGGAAGGGGGACAGGGAGAGAGGAATCATAATTGGGAAAAGGGGAAGGGAGAGGGGAGTGAGCAGGAAGCGCCAGAGAGACATTCTGTAATGATCAATAAACCAATTGTTTGGAATCAAATGACCTTGTCTCGTGTCTCAGGGTTGGGTTTGTCTGCATCCTCAACAGCCCCTACCCTGACCCATGGCACTCCTTCCCTGTAACTGTCCCACAGCCCTCCCAAGGTGCTTTGCCTTCACCATTCCCAACATCCTTTGTTCACACCAGTCTTACAAACCTGCTCTCTGCTCCACATTGACAAATACATTACTGTACAAGTCTTAGGCACCCAAGCTACATATATGTGCCTCAGATTTTTGGACGGTACTGTATATACTTTTTTATATTTGCATAATTTGTCTTCTTTTACACATTGGTTATTTGTTTGTGTCATTTTTCATCAATTCTTTTGTTTTTCTTTATTTTCCTGAAAATGCCAGCAAGAAGATGAATCTCAAAGTAATATATGGTGACATACTATATATGTACTTTGATAATAAATTTACTTTGAAACTTGAACTTTTAAGGTTGGAATAAATTCAGAACTCGCATACAATAATCAGAAAGGAGAAAATGAGGAGCAAATGGGACCTAGTGGGTAATACGAAAGTGTTTCTTCAAGTCCACAAAAATGTGGAAGTATTTCACTCAGGTTTGTGATTGTGTAGAAAAGGTAGTGACTTGTGGCAGTTTGGAGCTTTGAGCTGTGCCCATTTAGCATTCTGGTACTGATTGACAAGAACAAATTAAAATGAGGCAACTGCAAATGGAATGGCCATGGTCAGCATGGCCATCGTTGAAGCAGATGGAGTTAGAATGGAGATTTTGAGGCTTTTGTTCTTTGAAGCTTCAGTGAGGAGAGGCTTCAGTCAGAGAAGGCAAGAAAAACTGTAGGTAGATCTCTCCCCATTGTGCTTCCTTCTTTATATTTGCTCAGTTAGAACAGTGCAGATGCCAGGCAGAGTAGTGTAATGATCCTCTTGTGGGATGTGGGAAGGCAGGGCGACCTCCAGTGTCTCTGACCACTACAGCTGTGGGAAGTGCATCCAGCTGCAGCTTCTAACAATCCACGTTAAGGAGTTGGAGCTGGAAATGGTTGAACTCCAGATCATTTGGGAGGCTGATTTAATGATAGGAACAACAATATAGAGAGGTAGTTTCACCCAAAGTGCAGGACACAGGAAACTGGGTGACAGCCAGGAAGGGGAAAGGAATTAAAGCGACAGTGCAGAAGCCACTATGGACATCCCCTCAACAACACTTTGGATACTACTGGGGGGAAAGACCTAGCAGAGGCAAGTCACAGCGGTCAGGTCTCTGACACTGAGTCTGATTCTGTGACAGAGAAGGAAAAGGGGGAGAAAAGGTGAGCTGGGGAAATCATTAGTTAGAGAAACATAAAGGAGGTTTTGAGGATGAGAAAGTGATTCCCAGATGGCATGTTTCTAATGTAAATAGGAAGAGTGGCGACGTTCTACCAAGGGGATTCAGGGATTATGGTGCTAAATTAAAGGGCAGGACCTCCAGGGTAATGATCTCAGGATTGCTGCTGGTGCCACATGTTAGTGCGGCTAGAGAAAAGAGGATTATACAGTTTAACACCTGGCTAATGAGTTAATGTAGGAGGGAGGGCATAAGATTTTTGGATCTTTGGGCTCTCTTCCTGGGAAGGTGGGACCTGTACAGAAGAGATGGCTTGGGACTGAACTGGAAGGGAACAAATATCCTCAGGGGAAGGTTTCCTAGTGCTGCATGATGGAGATTAAACTAGAGTTGCAGGGAGGTGGAAGCCAGAGTGCCAGAACAGATAGTGGAGAGGTTGTGGAGACAGATGTTGTCAAGACCTCAAGCAAAGGCAGGAACCAGACTATTGAGCATGGTATGACTAATGTTCTGAGATGCAAGAAGTTATGTAGGAAAGGCAGATGAGCTCAGGGCATGGATCAACATCTAGAATTATGACATTGTAGCCATTAGTGAGACTTGGTTGCAGTAAGGACAGGACTGGCAGCTCAATATTCCGGGGTTCCAATGTTTAAAGTGGAAAGGATTAGAGGAAGAGGGGTGACGTGACTAGTCAGGCAAAATGTCATGGCAGTGCTCAGTCAGGGCAGACTGGAGAACTCATCTAGTGAGGCTTTATGGGTGGAAATGAGAAATAAGAAAGGTATGACAACATTCATGGGGCTATATTACAGACCACCCAACAGTCTGAAGGATTGAGAGAAACAAATTGGTAGAGAGATCACAGACTACTGCAAGATATATAAGGTTGTTATATTAGGTGATTTTAACTTTCTATCTGCTGACTGGAAATCCCATATTGTAAAAGGACTAGATGGGATAGAGTTTGTCAAATGTTTTCAGGAATAGTGTAGGGGAACATTTTGCATCTATTGATCACAATGGCATTGGTTTCAAAGTGAATATGTCAAAAGTTAAGTCTGGTCCGCAGGTTGAGATTCTAAACCGGATAAAGACCAATTTTGATGGAATCAGAAATGATCTGGCAAGTATAGATTGGGACAGGCTGTTTTCCAGCAAAGGTGCACTTGGTAAGTGAGAGACCTTCAAAAAGGAAATTTTGAGAGTACAAAGCTTGTATGTGTACATCAGAATGAAAAAGTAAGGGAGCAGGTGCAGACAACCTCGGTTTTCAAAAGATATTGAGGCATTGATTAAGAGAAAAAGGAGATGAATGGCAAGTAAAGGCAACTAGGAACAAATGAGGTGCTTATGGTGTATACAAAATGCAAGAAAACACTTCAGTAAGAAATCATGAAGGCTAAAAGAAGGCTTGAGGTTGTCCAAGTGGGCAAAGTGAAAGAGAATCCTAAGGGATTCTATAGATACGTTAAGAGCAAAAGGATTGCAAGGGACAAAATTGGTCCTTTGGAAGATTGGATTGGTAATCCATGTGTGGAGACAAAAGAGATGAGGCACATCTTAGATATCTCTTTTTTTGCATCTGTATTTACTCAGAAGATGGACACAGAAGAAGTGAGGCAAAGCGGCATCAACTTCATGGATACTATATAGATTACAGAGGAGGAGGTGTTTGCTGTCCTGGGGCAAATCAGGGTAGATAAGTCCCCAGGGCCTGACAAGGTGTTCCTTCAGACCCTGTGGGAGGCAATTTCAGAAATTCCTGGGGCCCTAGCAGAGATATTTAAATCAACCTCAATGACAGGTGAGGAACCGGAGGATTGGAAGATAGACAATGTTTTCTGCTGTTTGAGAAAGATTCTAAAATTAAACCAGGTAACTATAGGCTGGTGAGCCTAACATTAGTAGTGGGAAAGTTATTAGAAGGTATTTTGAGAGCTTGGATATAGAAGCATTTGGATAGACATGGACTGATTAAGGATAGTCAGCATGGCCTGTGCATGATAAGTTATGTCTAACCAATCCTGTAGACTTTTTTTGGAGGAACTTAGTAGGAAAGTTGATGAAGATAAGGCATGGACTTCAGCAAGGCACTTGTCCAGGACCGACATGGGATTTTGGTCAAGAAGGTTCAGTTACTCAGCATTCAGTATAAAGTAGTAAATTGGATTAGGCAGTAGCTTTGTTGGAGCAGCTGGAGAGTGGGAGTAGATGGTTGCCTCTCTGACTGGAGGCCTGTGACTAGTGGTGTGCTGCAGGGATTGGTGCTGGGTCTGTTGTTGTTTGTCATCTATATTCTCCCTTACTGCTGGCTGATTCAGCTCTTCAATTCAATGGAGCTTTTCAGATTTAGCAATGACCAATGTAATCAGAATCAGGTTTAATATCACCAGCATACGTCATGAAATTCATTAACTTTGCTGCAGCAGTACAATGCAATACATGATAATAGAAAACTGTGAATTACAGTAGGTATATATACAGTAGCAATGAGAGGAGGCCATGTCCTGGGTGGTGTAGGTATTTAAAGCTGGACACCGCCTTTCTGAATCACCACTCCTCAAAGATGACCCGAACACTGCGGAGACCAATGAAGCAGGCTAATTTGACAACTCTGCAGCTTACTTTGATCCTGTGCAGTAGCCCGCACCCCCCTCTCATTTCAGAAGATGATGCAGTGAGTTATAATGCTCTCCATGCTACATGTTGTATGAAGCATGCAAGCCATCACAATTTTATTGTGAATTGCGGGCAAACATGATACGAAGTGTTTCCCAATTCTGTGTTTTCACCAAATCACTGAAAATAAGTCAAGTTCTTGTTTGCTTTCTCAGAGAGAATCTCTTCAAATGTTCAAAGAATCTGGATGGTATCATTGCATCATTTGGGAAAAAAAAAGCATTTTCACACAACAACCACTATTGTTGCTGTTCGTTGCTTGGTGATGGTATAAATCCATATTTCAGATACTCTATATTATACTGTCTATACAACATATTCTTTTGGTCTGCTTCTGCCATTTTCATTATGGAATTGTCCAAACTCAAGCTCTGTGATTAATAAAGGGGAAAATTATGACATCACTATAGCTCAGCAAAAACTTAACTCTCAGCCTGAAGGTATGCAAAGTGGGGCAGTGATATCTTGGTTGGGCTGTTGGCTAGAGAAATGCAGTCCAGACCAGTAAAAAGGGCAGTTTCGGAACCTTATCTTATTGAATGCATACCCTAATCTATAGGAATTGCTTCACTGTGTGATTAGAGAATGGGAATCATATGTGCTAACAAGGTAGTATAGTAGTTAACAACAATAATGTGCAGGCAGGGCCCAGAAATAACATGATTTCTTCAGCCCATACATCTCATGATATGCCAAATACAAAAGTGTCTCATTGCTTTTCAACAACTATGATGTGCTTCAAGCAAACTCTAAAAGAAATGTGTCTTAGTATGAGATGAAGTGATTATGTGATTGTTACAATCAATTATGAGGCACTTAGGATCAAATTCTTATAATAAGAAATTCACTTCTTAAATTAAGCCTGTAATCTCTCAGATTCTCAGCTTGCTATGAGCACCCCTGCCACTTTCCCCTTTATTTTAATTGCCCCTGAGAACCTCCTACTGCCCACAGGCAGGTGTTATTGCTTCCTTTGGGAACGAGAGTAACTGAGCGGGTCAAACACTATCTGGGCATGGAAATGGGCAACCGGCATTTCAGGTCGAAATCTTCCATTTGGATTTAAAGACTAGAGGGGGGATAGATCTTACAAGGAGGTGAGGGGGTAAGGTGGAACAAGAAATGGATCTATGTGTGAAGGGTTGATTGGTAGGATGAGTCAGGTGGGGGAGGGAAGAGAGAAAATAGTGACAGAGGCTGAGAGGGAATAGGCGGAGACACCAACGAAAGGCAGATTATGGAATCTGATTGGAAAAGGTAGTGGAGCATGGGACAAAATAAGGAAGTTTAGGAGGGCAGACAGAGTACAAGAATAAGATCATAAGCACACCGAGTCTGCTCCACCATTTCATCATGGCTGGTTTATTATTCCTCTCAACTCCATTTGCCAGCCTTTTCTCCATAACCTTTAAAACCCTGACTAATCAAGAACTCTTATTTCTTCAGCAGTTTGATCGGGGCACGACTGTGCAAGCGAGTGGACGTCAGCCAGTGAGACAGCAAGCAGAGTTATAGAGCAGGTGACAGAGTAGAGAAAGACAGAGTAGGAAGGCTTTGGCTCAACAGGGCTTCAGTGATAGTGGGTTCAGGCGAGGTAGGTTGCCTGTGTAGAATACAGACAAGAAGAATGTAGGTGAGGCCGGTGTTCTGTGCTTGGTGTCAGATGTGGAAAGTCCAGGAGACTCCCAGCCTTCCTGACGGCTACATCTAGACCAGGTGTGTCGAGCTACAGCTCCTTAGGGACCATGTTAGGGAAATGGAGCTGCAGCTCAATGACCTTCGTCTGGTCAGGGAGAGTGAGGAGGTGATAGAGAGGAGCTATAGGCAGGTAGTCACTCCGGGGCCTCGGGAGACAGATAAGTGGGTAACGGTCAGAGAGGGAAGGGCAGGAGTCAGAGGCTAGAGAGCACCCCTGTGGCTGTACCCCTTGACAATAAGTACTTCTGCTTGAGTACTGTTGGGGGACGGCCTACCTGGGGGAAGCAACAGTGGCCGTGCCTCTGGCACAGAGTTTGGCCCTGTGTCTCAGAAGGGTAGGGAAAGGAAGAGGATGGCAGCAATGATAGAGGACTCAATATTTAGGGGGTCAGACAGGCGACTCTACGGATGCAGGAAAGAAGCACGGATTGTGGCTTGCCTCCCAGGTGTCAGGGTTCAAGATGTTTCTGATCGAGTCCACGATATACTGAAGTGGGAAGGAGACCAGCCAGAGGTCATGGTATATATTAGTGCCAACAACATGGGCAGAAAAAGAGAGGAGGTCCTGAAAACAGAACACAGGGAATTAGTAAGGAAGTTGAGAAGCAGGACCGCAAAGGTATTCATCTCGGGATTATTTCCTGTGCCATGTGACAGTGAGTATAAGAATAGTGTGAGGTGGAGGATAAATGTGTGGCTGAGGGATTGAAGCAAGGAGCAGGGATTCGGATTTCTGGATCATTGGGACGTCTTTTGGGGCAGGAGTCACCTGTACAAAAAAGATGGGTTGCACTTGAATCCCAGGGGTACCAATATCCTGACAGGAAGGTTTGCTAAGGCTATTGGGGAGAGTTTAAACCAGGATTTCTGGGGGGTGGGAACCAAACTGAAGAGACAGAGGAAGAGGCAGTTGGCTCACAAATAGAGTAAGCTTGGAGAGAGTGCGAGAAGGAGGATAGGCAGATGATAGAGTGGGACGCATCAGACTAATCAGTTGAGATGTGTCTATTTTAATGCAAGGAGTATTATGAACAAAGTGGGTGAGCTTAGAGTATGAATCAGTAGTTGAAGCTATCATGTTTTGGCCATTACAGAGACTTGGATGGCTCAGGGGCAGGAATGATTACTTCGAGTGCCAGACTTTAGATGTTTCAGAAAGTACAGAGAGGGAGGCAAAAGAGGTGGGGGCATGGCACTGTTGATCAGTGATAGTGTCACGGCTGCAGAAAAGGAGGAACACATGGAGGGATTGTCTCTGTGGGTGGAAGTTAGGAACAAGAAGGGGTCAATAGCTCTACTGGGTGGAAGTTAGGAACAAGAAGGGGTCAATAGCTCTACTGGGTGTTTTTTTTTGACCACCCAATAGTAACAGGGACATCAAGGAGCAGATAGGGAGACAGATTCTGGAAAGGTGTAATAATAACAGGGTTGTCACGGTGGGAGATTTTAATTTCCCAAATATCAACTGGCATCTCCCTAGAGTGGGGGGTTTAGAAGGGGTGGAGTTTGCTAGGTGTGTTCAGGAAGGTTATTTGACACAATATGTTGGTAAGCCTACAAGAGGAGAGGCTGCACTTGATCTGGTATTGGGAAATGAACCTGGTCATGTGTCAGATCTTCTCAGTGAGAGAGCATTTTAGAGATAGTGATCACAATTCTATCCCCTTTACCGTAGCATTGGAGAGGGGCAAGTTAGGAAAGTGTTTAGTTGGAGTAAGGGAAATATGAGGCTATCAGACAGGAACTTTGGAAGAATAAATTGGGAACAGATGTCTCAGGGAAATGTTTAGGGGATAAGTGCATGGAGTTCTGCATAGGTACGTTCCAATGGGACAGGGAAAGGATGGTAGGGTACAGGAACTGTGGCGTACAAAGGCTGTTGAAAATCTAGGCAAGAAGAAATGAAGAGCTTACGACAGGTTCAAAAAACTAGGTAATGATAGAGATCTAGAAGATAATAAGGCTAGCAGGAAGGAGCATAAGAAAGAAATTAGGAGAGCCAGAAGGGGCCATGAGAAGGCCTTGGCGGGCAGGATTAAGGAAAACCCAAGGCTTTCTACAAGTATGTGAAGAGCAAGAGGATGAGACAAGAGAGAATAGGACCAATCAAGTGTGACAGTGGAAAAGTGTGTATGGAACTGGAGGAGATAGCAGAGGCACTTAATGAATACTTTGCTTCAATATTCACTACGGAAAAGAATCTTGGCAATTGTAGGGAAGACTTGCAGCGGACTGAAAAGCTTGCGCATGTAGATATTAAGAAAAAAGATGTGCTGGAGCTTTTGAAAAGCATCAAATTGGATAAGTCACCGGGACCTGACGAGATGTACCCCAGGCTACTGTGGGAGGTGAGGGATCTTGGGGTCTGAGTCCATAGGACGCTCAAAGCTGCTGCGCAGGTTGGCTCTGTAGTTAAGAAAGCATATGGTGCATTAGCCTTCATCAATCATGGGACTGAGTTTAGGAGCCAAGAGGCAATGTTGCAGCTATGTAGGACCCTGGTTAGACCACACTTGGAGTACCTTGCTCAGTTCTGGTTGCCTCACTACAGGAAGGATGTGGAAACCATAGAAAGGGTGCAGAGGAGATTTACAAGGATGTTGCCTGGCTTGGAGAGCATGCCTTATGAGAATAGATTGAATGAACTTGGCCTTTTTTCCTTGAAGTGATGGAGGATGAGAGATGCCTGATAGGAGTGTATAAGGTGAGAAGAGGCATTAGTTGTGTAAATAGTCAGAGGCTTTTTCCCAAGGCTGAAATGGCTAGTATGAGAGGGCACAGTTTTAAAGTGCTTGGAAGTAGGTACAAAGGAGATGTCAGGGGTAAGTTTTTTACTTAGAGAGTGGTGAGTGCATGGAATGAGCTGCCTGCGACAGCGGTGGAGGCGGATATGATAGAGTCTTTTAAGAGACTCATGGACAGGTACATGGAGCTCAGAAAAATAGAGGGCTGTGGGTAACCCAAGGTAATTTCTAGTGTAAGGATATGTTTGGCACGGCTTTGTGGGCCGAAGGGCCTGTATTGAGCTGTAGGTTTTCTATTTCTATGTTTCTAACCTATCAAACTTTGCTTTAAATATATTCAATGATTTGGCCCCCACAGCCAGCTGTGGCAATAAAATCCACAGTCACCACCTTCTGCCTAACCCTTCCTCATTGCTGTTCTAAATGGACAGCCCTCAATTTTGAGCTGGTGTCCTTTGTTCCTAGACTCATCATAGAAAACATCTCTCTATGTCCACTCTGTTTTGGCCTTTCAACATTCATTAGCTTTCAATAAGATCCCCATCATTTTTCTAAACTTCTGCAAATACTGGCCCAGAGCTATCCAATGCTCCTCATACGTTAACCCTTTTATTCCCTGAATCATCTCATGAGCCTTCTCTGAACCCTCTCCAATGCCAACAAATCATATATCAGATAAGGGGCCAAAAACTGCTCACAGTACTCCAAGTGTCGTGGGACCAATACCTTATAAAGCCTCAGCATTACATCCTTGCTCTTATATTCTAGGCCTCTGGAAATGAATACTAACATTGTGCTTGCCATCCTTAACCTACTCATCCTACAAGTTAACCTTTCGGGAATCCAGCATAAGGATTCCCAAATCCTTTTGCACCTCTGATTTTTGAATTTTGTCACATTTAGAAATTAGTCTATGGCTTTATTCTTTCTACCAAAGTGCAAATCCATACATTTCCCTACACTATATTCCATCTGCTACTGTGCCCATTCTCCTAATCTGTCTAAATCCTCCTACAGACTCCGTGCTTTTTCAACACTAGCTGCTCCTCCACCTATCTTCGTATCATCCACAAGCTTAGCCACAAAGCCATCAAATCTGTCATCAAAATCATTGACATATAATATGAAATGAAGCAGACCCAACACCAACCCCTGCAGAACATCACTAGTCACAGGCAGCCAACCAGAAAAGGCCTCCTTTATTCCCACTCCTTGTCTCCTACCAGTCCGCCAATCTTCTAATAAAGCTAATATCTTTCCATGGGTTATACCATGGGTTCCTATCGTGTTAGCAGGCTCGTGTGTGACACTTATTCAAAGGCCATCTGAAAATATAAGTGAGTAACATCCACTGACTAGTGTTATTTCTTCAAAGAATTCCAACTGATTTGTCAGGTAAGATATCCGCTTAGGAAAGCAGACTTTGACCTATTTTATCATGTGCCTCAAAGTACCCTGAAACCTCATCCATAATATTGGACTCCAACATCTCCTAGCCATTGCAGTCAGGCTAACTGGCCTACAATTCCCTTTCTTTTGTCTCCCTCCCTTCTTAAAGAGTGGAGTGACATTTACAAATTTCCATTCCAGATTCCAGTGGTTCTTGAGGGATTATTACTGAGGCCTCCCCAATCTCTTCAGCTGCAGTACCTCTTCCAGAACCCTAGAAAATAGTCCATCTGGTTCAGGTGACTTACTAACTTCAGACCTGTCAGCCTCCCAAGCACCTTCTCATTCGTAAAAGCAACTACACTCAATTCTGCCCCCTGACACTCTTGAATTCCTGGCATACTGATGTAAAACACATATTTAGTTTTTCTCTCATTTCTTTGTCCCCCCACTACTAGTTCCCCAGTGTCATTTTCCGGCAGTCTGATATCTACTCTCACTTCTCTTTTAATTTTCATATTTCTGAAAATAATCCTTTTGGTAGCTTCTTTTACATTATTGTCTAGCATACCTTCATATTTCATCTTTTCTCTCCTTATGGCCAATCTAGTTGCCTTCTGTTAGTTTTTAAAATGTTCCCAGTCCTCTAATTTCCTGCCAATATTTTCTACATAATATACCCACTCGTTTACTTTTATGCTGTCTTTGACCACCATTGTCAGCCATAGTTGCCTCAGCCCCCCTTTAGAATACTTCATCATCTTCAGATTGTATCTATCCTGTGCCTTCCGAATTGCTCCCAGAAACTCCAGCCATTGCTGTCCTGCCATCATCCCTAAGTTAGCTAAACTAGAATGCCTATCATGTCTTGGAGACGGCTTGTGAGTTGTAGATGCTGGAAAGCAAGTCATAGCAAATAGTCAATCGTACAAAGAAAACAGTTGATTTGCTCAGAACACAGAATTGATCAAAGTGCAGACGAAATTGAACTTATGATAGAATCTTTGAAATACTTTCCAATAAAATCATTGTAATTCTTCAGAATGTAGTGAGTGGATAATAATTACAGATAAATTATGTGCAAAGGATCAATTTCAGCCACTTATTGCAGTTGAAAAACCAGGCTTGATTGGCCAGGGTACTACCAATCATCACTAATCTGGCTATAAATTGTTTCTTAATACATTATAGTTCAACAGCTGCAATCATGCTAGAGTAATTCAGCGGAAGTTATGTAAACTTGGGCATGACACATCCTCGTTACTTTGAATGACAAATAAAGGAATATGGAGTTACTGTGATAAATATATGTCCTGTCGTGCACATGGATTGGCTTCCATTGATGTGATTTGTAATATTTTGAGGCACTTTCTTAGATTGTTTAATACTGTTAATCAATGGCATTTTTCCAAATGTAAAATGTAAACAAAATTTTGTCTCCTTTCCTATGTTTTCTATGTTTCTATGAGATCTGAGCAGCAAGAGAGCTGAGGGACAGGCAGTGTTAGACAAGCTAATGTTGAATTCATTCATAAGTTAGAAATTCTAACTGGTACAAAGATAACTACCAGTTGGTGTTCATGCCATTTTATGGATGAATTTAAGTTAAAAACAAACTGCTGGAGGAGCTTAGCAGATCAGGCAGCATTTGTTGAGGATGATGGATAGTTGACAGGTTGAGATCATTTTATTTATTTTGAGATACAGTGCAGAATACGTCCTTCTAGCCCGTTGAGCTGTACTGTCCAGCAAACCCTGACACACCCGATTTAACTGTAATCCAATGACAAGGCAATTTACAAGGACCAATTAACCTACCAGGTATGTCTTTGGACTGTGGAAAGAAGCCAGAGGACCAAACAAAACCTATTCATTCCACAGGGAGGACGTACAGACTCTTTACAGACGATGCTTGGATTGAACTCTCAACTCCGACGACCCAAGCTGTAATAGTGTCACGCAAACTGCTACACTACCAAGGAGTTCATCTGGGCTTCTTGCATGAATATAAATTGTGTACGTCCATAGAAACAGGAATGATTAAAGTTGTTCAAAATCAATGTCAGGAGAGGAAATGCAGGGAGGTTTTTGTTATATTTTGAGTTTTCTGTCAACATTCAGTGCGCAATCACTATTCTTCCATTGTTGTTCATTCATTGTTATTTATCCTCTGCTGATATACAGGAAGCCTGCAGAGGAAATTGACAGCAAAATTAATCAGTCCCCAGATATCCAAATCATTCCTGACAGAATATCCAGTGAGCTTGTTATGGGTTTATGTACATAAACAAATCTTAATCCTCTAGAGACAAGTATTTTGATAAGACCTCGGCTGTTCAGTCAAGGAAAAGCTCGGGCAATATCTCCTGTCTCCATGCAAGTATTATCACCTGATACTGCTGGTGGGGAGAAAAAAACTGAGCTTCTAGTTGATACGCTGATCTAAACATTTTTATTTACCTGGAGCTCCTCTCTGGTGCTTACAATCAAAAATATTCGCAAAATTAACTTAGGCATGTTAAATTCAGCTCTACATAGGTGGTGTATACAGTACTGTACAAAAGCCTTATGCACACATACAGTGGCATGCAAAAGTTTGGGTAGAAGATGTACTGATCTCTGAAAATCATAAAGTTAAAGATGAAACATTCTTTTCAACATTTCAAGTAAGGTTAATGTATTATTTATGTTTTGTACAATTTTAGAGTGAAAAAAGGAAAGGAGCACCATGTAAAAGTTTGGGCACCCCAAGAGATTTGAGCTCTCAGATAACCTTTACCAAGGTCTCAAACCTTAATTAGCTTGTTAGGGCTATGGCTTGTTCACAGTCAACATTAGGAAAATCCAGGGGATGCAAATTTCAAAGCTTTATAAATACCCTGACTCCTTAAACCTTGTCTCAACAATCAGCAGCCATGGGCTCCTTTAAGCAGGTGCCTAGCACTCTGAAAATTAAAATAAATGATGCCCACAAAGCAGGAGAAGGCTATAAGAAGATAGCAAAGCGTTTTCAGTTAGCCGTTTCCTCAGTTCGTAATGTAATTAAGGACTGGCAGTTAACAGGAACGGTGGAGGTCAAGTTGAGGTCTGGAAGACCAAAAAAAACTTCCTGAGAGAACTGCTCGTAGGATTGCTAGAAAGGCAAATCAAAACCCCCATTTGACTGCAAAGGACATTCAGGAAGATTTAGCAGACTCTGGAGTGGTGGTGCACTGTTCTACTGTGCAGTGACACCTGCACAAATATGACCTTCATGGAAGAGTCATCAGAAGAAAACCTTTCCTGCGTCCTCACCACAAAATTCAGCATCAGAAGGATGCAATTCAGATGCAAAGGAACATCTAAACAAGCCTGATGCATTTTGTAAACAAGTCTTGTGGACTGATGAAGTTATAATAGAACTTCTTGGCTGCAATGAGCAAAGCTATGTTTGGAGAAAAAGGGTGCAGAATTTCATGAAAAGAACACCTCCAACTATAAGCATGGGGGAGGATTGATCATGCTTTGGGCTTGTGTTACAGCCAGTGGCACGGGAAACATTTCACTGGTAGAGGGAAGAATGAATTCAATTAAATACCAGCAAATTCTGGAAGCAAACATCACACCGAAGCTGAAGATGAAAAGAGGATGGCTTCTACAATAGGATAATGATCCTAAATACACCTCAAAATCCACAATGGACTACCTCAAGAGGCACAAGCTGAAGGTTTTGCCATGGCCCTCACAGTCCCCTGACCTAAACATCATTGAAAATCTGTGGATAGATCTCAAAAGAGTAGTGCATGCTAGACAGCCCAAGAATTTCACAGAACTAGAAGCCTTTTGCAAGGAAGAATGGGCAAAAATCCCCCAAACAAGAATTGAAAGACCCTTAGCTGGCTAGAGAAAGCATTTACAAGTTGTGAAACTTGCCAAAGGGGGTGTTACTAAGCACTGACCATGCAGGATCACAAACTTTTGCCCCGGGCCCATTTTCCTTTTATGTTATTTTGAAACTGTAAAAGATGGAAATAAAAAAGTAATCTTGCTTAAAATATTAAAGAAATGTGTTATCTTTAACTTTATGCCTTTTGGAAATCAGGTCATCTTTTACTCGCTTAGCTATTCACAGTAACAGAAATTTTGACCAGTGGTGCCCAAACTTCTGCCTGCCACTGTATATAGCTGGGGTACCTAAGACTTATGAACAGTACTGCATATGGTTAAAGTAGGAAATTGATTGGGAGACAGAAATAAGAGTACTTAGCTTTTTATTAGTTTAGTAGTATTAAGATTTACATGGTAACTGGAAATACATTATATCAGTACTGTGTAAAGTATTAGGTGCCCTAGTTATATATATGTACCTAGGATTTTTCAATAGTTTCAATAGGTGCAATAGGTCAGAGAAATCCTTACAAAATACATTCTGAATTTTTTTTCTTCACAGACTTGCATGAAAGCAGAGGAGTGCCCCAAAGAATGAATGATGTTTAAAACATTAGATTCCCCAAAGCCACCCCCAATACTCCCTCCTGCACACAAGCAACAGCAAGGCAATGACCCCCCTCCACCCCCACCAGCACAAAAGCATTGGTACCCTCCACCGAGCACTAGGCATGCCGCAAAGCATTAAAAAAGGCGCAGACTTGCAGTACCCCTAAAACTACTCGTTCACCTGATAACGTACCACAGGCGCACACATGCGCTCTCATTCTCTCTCTCCCCCTCCCCCTCCCCCTCTCCCTCTCCCCTCCCCCTCTCCCTCTCCCCTCCCCCTCTCCCTCTCCCTCTTCCCCCCCTCTCCCTCTCCCTCTTCCCCCTCTCTCCCTCTCCCTCTTCCCCCTCTCTCCCTCTCCCTCTTCCCCCTCTCTCCCTCTTCCCCCTCTCTCCCTCTCCCTCTTCCCCCTCTCTCCCTCTCCCTCCCTCTCTCTATCCCTCTCTCCCTCTCCCTCCCTCTCTCTATCCCTCTCTCCCTCTCCTTCTCTCCCCCTCTCCCCCCCCTCTCCCTCTCCCTCCCTCTCTCTCCCCGCCATTGTTCCCATTGCACAGCGAGAGAGGGGACAAAACATACAGCTCGCTGATTTACAATGTTAAAAGTCTGCCGCGTTACTTTTTCCGAGCTCTGCGCCCGGAGAGTCAGCACCAAAGAGGCGCAGATCTCTAGTCACACTACCCCTGCAGTTAACCTGCTGCTCCCGGTGTTCCGTGTCCTCCCAAAACACTTCCATTAGGAGCACCAGCCTAGATTCAGCCACATCCCCAGAGCCACAAAATCCCGGAACCCTGATGGCGCGCTCGCCTTCCAGGCCACGTCCTTGAGATATCAAAAAGCGGCCAGTCATGCGGCCCTGAGAGCGAGTCCCATTCTCGCAAAGAACCAAAGTCAGAGTGGTAGACCAGGTCAGAATCTTCAAAAGAACCTTCCACACCTTCCACAGCCACTTACTCTGGCAGCCATTCCATATACTGATGACTCTGATGAAACAAACGCCCGCTCTACTTGCTTTATACTTACGATCGTGAGGCTAAGTACAGCTTCTATGTTATATTCAAGCTTGCTGATGACATGACTGTTGTTGGCCGAATCAAAAGGGGTGATGAAACAGCACAAAAGAGGGAGATTCGAGATCTGGTTGTATGGTGCCTGTGGTGAACTACATATACCTGTCTGGACACGGCCCCCGCTGACTGCTCCTGTGGCCCCTCCCACGGACCCCGGTACAAAGGCGAGTGGAGACACAGCCCCGGCCTCAGTCTCCAGGATGCAGTGTGGTGGTCAATTGCTGCTTGTTCTTTCTTCCAGCCAATAAAAGCCTATATCTCCAAGAGTTATTGATGGTGCATCAGTGCCACAACAATAATCTCTCCCTCAACATCAGCAAGACCAAAAAGCTGATTATTGAGTACAGGAGGAGGAAAGCTGAGGTCCATGAGCCAGTCATCATCAGGGGATCAGAGGTGGAGAGGATCATTAATTTTAAATTCCTTGGTGTTTTTACTTCAGAGGATCTGTCCTCTGATCTGTACAAAGAAGGCACAGCAGCACCTCTGCTTTCTTGGAATTGTGTACAGATTCAGTATGGGATCTAAAACTTTGATGAACTTCTATAGATGCACAGTGCAGAGAATCCTGACTGGCTGCATCATGGCCTGGTATGGAAATACCAATGCCCATGAACAGAAAAACCTGAAAAATATAGTAAATACAGCCTAGCCCATCACAGGAAGAGCCCTCGCCACAATCAGACACATCTACAAGGATGGCCACCACTAGAAATCAGCATACATCAAAGACCACCTCCCCCCCAAATGCTCCAAGCAAAGGAGGTACAGGAGATTCTAGTCCTACGTCGCCAGGTTCAGAAAGAGTTATTACCCTTCAACCATCAGGCTTCTGAACCAGTGTGAGTAACTTCACTCACCTCTACACGGAACTAATCCACAACCCTATGGACTCACATTCAAGGATTCTACAACTCATATTCTCAGTATTTATTTCTTTATTGATTAATTGTAATTGCACAGTTTGTCTTCAGTTGTGCAGTTTTTTTGTTGATTCCATTGTGTTTCTTTGTACCTACCATGAACGATCACAAGAAAATGAATCTCAGGGTAGTGTATGCTGACATAAATGTACTTTGAACATAAATTTACTTTGAACTTTGAGATTTCCATTAAGTATCTCCCCTCTCACCTTTAACCTGTGCTCTCTAATTCTTCTTTCCTCGACCCTGGAAAACAGACTGTGCGCATTTACTTTTCTATGCTCCTCAAGATTTTATACCCAACAGATCATTCCTCATTCTCCTATGTTCCAATGAGAAAAGTCTAAGCCTCTCTACATAACTGAAACACTCAAGTCCTGGCAACATCCTCATAAACTTCCTTGGCACTCTTTCCAGCTTAATAACATCTTTCCTATAGCAGGGTGACTAAAACTGAACACAGTATTCCAAAGCCTGTCTCAGCAACATCCTGTAAAACTGCAACATAACATTCCAACTTTTATACTTAATGTCCTGTCTGATGAAGGCAAGTGTGCCAGAAGCCTTTTTTGTCATCCACTCTACCTGTGATGCCAATTTCAGGGAACCATGTTCTTGTACTCCCATGTCCTTCTGTTCTAGAGCACTACTTACCACTGTGAAGACACAAACTACTTTGACATGTCTTTCCAAAATTCAACAGCTTGTACTTTTCCAAATTTAACTCTATTGGCCATTCCTCAGCCGACTTACCCAGCTGATCAAGATCCCCTGTAAAGTCTGATAACTATTTCAACTGGCAAGACACCACCTATGTTTATGTTATCTGCGAACTTACCAACCATTCTCATCCAAATCATTGATATAGATAACAAATAGTCATGAGCTTAGAACCAAGCCCTGGGGAACCCTACTAGTTAACCATTACATGAATAAAATAGTTCACTCTCTGCTTGTAGTTACAATGGGTGAATCATAATGGTCACTGAAACAAATTTCAGAAACATGATATGTTTCAATTTTCTATAAAATTTCCAAGAATCGACAGTTTCAATCACAAACTCTTTTCCAAATTTTAGATAAGCAGAAGTATTGATATAATCATTATCACACTCTGCCCCTGGTACTGTTAGCCTGGATTTCATTTTGTAAGACCTTCCTATTTTATTTTATAACTGATTCTCTTTCTTTTTCTTTACCTTTCTGTGATGTTTCTATGTACACATGATAAATAAATGAAATTAATCTGATGTTATCCACTTTAATATCTCTATGGTCGCTGAATATTTAATTTGCCTTTGATATTTACCAAATTTGGAACTTTTTCAGTGTGCATATATTGCACTAAATGACCAATTTCCATTTGGATTGCTTATTTTTATCCAGGGAATGTAATATTTATTGCTGAAATTCAACCCGAGGTTCTCAGAATTCTTGGTACTTGCAATAAGCTATTTTGATTCTTTGCCAATGTTTGTAAAACTGCCATTGAATATAAATTCAGGCATTAAAAACCAGCCAGTGTACTAAACTATCTTGGGCACTTAAGGTACTGAAGTACCAGCTTTGGTAAAAGCAAGAACTCAGGGGTAGGTCTGGGCATCACCACTTTCTGAATCAGAGGTGAGTCTGCTACTAGTGAAATAAAATCAACTCAAGCTGTGAAGTTCAAAGCTTCTCTTCACCTGTAAATAATTACCATTCTTCGCTTTTTTTTCAGACTCTCCTGTCAAGTTATAGATGTGGACAAGTTATTTGCTTTCATCTGCTCCTTGCAAGAAACCTTGCTTTCATTTAGATTGAAAATTCCAGTTCTGAGATCAGATATATAACATTATAAATTCAGTTCAGCAGGTCAGCAGAGAAAGAAGCTGGGCTTCATTGCATGGCTTGACACACAGAATGGCTTTGTGTTATTGACAGCTTTTAGCTGCAGTAATTATTGCCTTGAAATGTGTCAATACGTTGTCACTACCAGGCTCCGAGTGAATGGAATACATAAAACCAGAATTGTTCAAAAATGCGGCTATCAAAGTGACACTGCTCAGTGATTTTAGTTTGTGACTAAATATCCTATAAATTCACAATATTGAGTATTATGGTGTGGCTGATGAGTTTGAGCTTCCTTGTGCTTATACTGCTCAAATCTGAGAAATATAAGCAGACTAAAGCAAAACAGTGCAAAACTTCAGGGAATTCTAAATGTAAATGATACATCAGACACCAACCCAAGCCCAATTGCTGCCTTGTTACTATACAGTAACTGGCAGGATGCTCAGGAGCACTTATGTACCAAGGAATCTAGAATACCAGTCCGTAGCTCCCTGAAATTAATACAAGTTGTTCTACCCTTAAGGCAATTCAGTTCTGTTTTTCTATGTGATTAAGAGATTTATGTTCGGAGCAAAAGAAGTTTCTATCTAAAGACATTTCGCTCTTTTTTTCTATCAAAAGGCATGTGTATTGTTTCAAAGTTAATCTAAAGGTATCAACAAGATTTTGCTGAAGCAATGTTATTTTGAGTTTATCAGACATAAACGTACAGTAGCATGCAAAAGTTTGGGCACCCCTGGTCAAATTTTCTGTTACTGTGAATAGCTAAGCGAGTAAAAGATGACCTGACTTCCAAAAGGCATAAAGTTAAAGATGAAACAATACACATAAAATGCTGGTGGAACATAGCAGGCCAGGCAGCATCTATAGGCAGCAGCACTGTCGACGTTTTGGGCTGAGACCCTTCATCAGGACTAACTGAAAGGAAAGATATTAAGAGATTTGAAAGTAGGAGGGGGAGGGGGAAATGCGAAATGATAGGAGAAGACCAGAGTTTTGTCTGTGTTGTTTGAATTTCCAGCATCTACAGATTTCCTTGTGTTTGCAAGTCAAAGATGACACATTTCTTTAATATTTTAAGCAACATTACTTTTTTATTTCCATCTTTTACAGATTCAAAATAAAAAATAAGGAAAAGGGCTCGAAGCAAAAGTTTGGACACCTACATGGTCAGTACTTAGTAACACAAAAGTATCACAGCTTGTTAACGCTTTCTGTAGCCAGCTCAATTCTTGTTTGGGGGATTTTTTGTCCATTCTTCCTTGCAAAAGGCTTCTAGTTAAAAACATAGAACACCTACAACACAATACAGGCACTTCGGCCCACAAAGTTGTGCCAAACATATCCCTACCTTAGTAATTACTAGGCTTACCCATCGCCCTCTATTTTCCTAAGCTCCATGTACCTATCCAAAAGTCTCTTAAAAGACCCTATCGTATCTGCCTCCACCACCGTTGTCGACAGCCCATTCCACACACTCACCATTCTCTAAGTAAAAACGTGTGACCTCTTGTGGCAACAGATAGTTCTGTGAGACTATTGGGCAGTCTTGCATGTACTGTTCTTTTGAAGATTACCCACAGATTTTTAATGATGTTTAGGTTGGGGTACTGTGAGGACCATGGCAAAACCTTCAGCTTAAGCCTCCTGAAGAAGTCCATTGTGGATTTTGAGGTGTGTTTAGGATCATTATCCTGTTGTAGAAGCCATCCTCTTTTCATCTTCAGCTTCGGTGTGATGTTTGCTTCCAGAATTTGCTGGTATTTAATTGAATTCATTCTTCCTTCTACCAGTGAAACGTTCCCCGTGCCACCGGCTGCAACACAAGCCCAAAGCATGATTGATCCACCCCCAAGCTTAACAGTTGGAGAGATGTTATTTTCATGAAATTCTGCACCCTTTTTACTACAAACATATCTTTGCTCATTGCAGCCAAGAAGTTCTATTTTAACTTCATCAGTCCACAGGACTTGTTTACAAAATGCTTGTTTGGATGTTCCTTTGCAAAGTTCTGACGCTGAATTTTGTGGTGAGGATGCAGGAAAGGTTTTCTTCTGATGACTCTTCCATGAAGGTCTTATTTGTGCAGGTGTCACTGCACAGTAGAACAGTGCACCACCACTCCAGAGTCTGCTAAATCTTCCTGAAGGTCCTTTGCAGTCAAATAGGGGTTTTGATTTGCCTTTCTAGCAATCCTACGAGCAGTTCTCTCAGAAAGTTTTCTTGGTCTTCCAGACCTCAACTTGATCTCCACCATTCCTGTTAACTGCCATTTCTTAATCACAATATGAACTGAGGAAATGGCTACCTGAAAACGCTTTGCTATCTTCTTATAGCCTTCTCCTGCTTCATGGGCATCAATTATTTTAATTTTCAGAGTGCTAGGCAGCTGCTTAAAGGAGCCCATGGCTGCTGATTGTTGGGACAAGGTTTGAGGAGTCAAGATATTTATAAAGCTTTGAAATTTGCATCCCCTGGCCTTTCCTAATGTTGACTGTGAACAAGCCATAGCTCTAACAAGCTAATTAAGGTCTGAGACCTTGGTAAGAGTTACCTGAGAGCTCAAATCTCTTAGGGTGCCCAAACTTTTGCATCGTGCTCCTTTCCTTTTTATCACTCTAAAACTGTACAAAACAAAAATCTTGCTTAAAATTTTAAAAAGAATCTTTCATCTTTAACTTCAGGACTTTTAAAGATCAGTTCATCTTCTACTCACTTAACTATTCACAGTAACTGAAATTTTGACCAGGGGTGCCCAAACTTTGCATGCCACTGTAGATGCTAATGGTTTATACATACATACATACATATTTACTTGTCAGAATCTTGTATATTTACCTGCATAAAAGGTAACTATGATCCTATTTATCAGTGTATTGCATGAATGGAAATATGTGGTAATTGCACTGTATTTTATTGTTTTTCAGTTTCAGTCCTTATTCACTACATCAAGCCATTGAGTCTACACTGTACCCATGGAGTTGGGGGGCTATATCCTGACTGTCATGTCACTTTGAATGGAGTTTGGCTGACTGTCCAGCTGATGCTACAATGCCTCTGCGAGGGCCGTACACAAGAAGATAAGGTAGTAAAGAAGGCAAATAGCACGTTTGGCTTTCTTGGTCAGGGCATTTAGAGTAAGAGTTGGGAAATTATGCTGTAGTTGTATAATATTTTAATTAGAGTATAATTTGAGTACTGTGTGCTGTTCTCATTGCTCCATTACGGAAAGATATGATAAATTTGGAAAGGCTACAAAAGATGTTTACTGGGATGTTGCCTGGATTATACAGTATTAGTTCTAAGGAGAGGTTAGACAGACTTAGATTGCCTAACTTGTCCTCTTAACACCTCCTATTGGAGACTGAGACCTTATGAAAGTAGGTAAGATTATGAGAGGCATAGATAGAATCAATAGGATAGATAACCAGTGTCTTTGTCCAATTGTCAAATATTAGGGGGCATAGACTTAAGTGAATTGGAAGGAGGTGTGCAAGGCATGTTTTGTTTTTAACAGAGTGTGATATGTCCCTGGAATATGTTGCTGGGAGAGGTAGTGGAGGAAGGGGCATTGTCGACATTTAAGAAGCATATAGTTGTACAAATCATGTGAAGACAGATGGGATTAGTTTAAAATGACTTTGCCACAGACATCAAAGGTCGAAGGGCCTGTTCCTGAGCTGGGCTGTTCTAGGTTCCTGCTCAATGAAACAGTGTATGCTGTCTTGACCATCACTTACTTGGCTTAAGCTCCTCACTTGACGCTCACGGTACAGAATAGATGAGCTTTGCCTCATTGCTTATTCTTTGTCCATTTCTCCTCTTGCCTCTTCCTCAACCCAAGGCTGGAGGTGGTCTGGGAGGGGTAGTTTCAGACATGGGCGAGCTGAGGCAGGAAAGATAGTTCTGAGGTCGAAGAGAGCCTTTGTGACGGAGTGAATTGTAATCTACACCCCAGCAAGGACCAATGGTTGCACATCTTGCAAACAACATGGTTCAATTTAGTAGATTAATCACAATGATTATATTGTTCCATAATTCTTTATTTCTGTACATTTTATCATGAGTGTTCTTTGATTTTAGTTTTATCTTTTCTGCTTGGCATACTCATTGTCATTTATTTTTTGTGGCCACAAGCCTAAAAACTGTGTCAAACTGCAGAACCGAAAGAAGCACAATAAAGATGATCAGACCGTAAGATGGCAAGACTATAAGAATATAAGACTCAGCAGCAGAATTAAAAATCTAAGGGCAGAGCTTTAAATAAAATCATAAAAAGACACTTGATTGATGAGAAACTCATGATTCAAATGACAGATATTCATAAAAAAAGTTCAGAAATTAAGGCAATGATATATAAAAGGTTTCCAGTATATCTGGTTATCTGGAACATATTGCTGGATGTAATAAGCAGGACTATTAAAATAGTACCATACAGTGCCTTTATAACTATGGTAGAAATGACTCCTCCACTTCACTCAAGCAATTTCTTTGTTTCACTAAATAGATTAATTTAGACAAAGGCATACATCATTTTAAGTATTTTTACAAAGCTCTGTCAAATTTGATAAATTTATGGAAATAAGACATAAGGTCCAGAGCGCACCCCTGATGTCACCAGCAGTACTTATCACAGTTAATGAAAATAAATCCTTTAGAGAAAAATAGTCTAAAAGATGGATGGCTTGATAGATATAATTGTTGCAGAACTTTAAAGTGATTTATGTTAAAATTCAGATCATATGACAAAAGAATACTGTTCATTTAATTAGTAGGGTAACTAGACTATATAAAATAAAATTCTTGTTTCCAGGTTTAATGAGGTAGAAAATCTCAGTTTAGGTAAACTGATTGATTTTACTTTAAATTACAATTGAACTGTAGTTCGATCGGATTCTTTCAAAATTGTGTTTTTATATTGTGCTTTCGTTCATTCTGTCCGGTTGCTGATTGTGCAATTTGCTTTTTGCGCATGGGGAGTGGGGGTTGACGTTCTGTTGGTATTTGCCTGATTTATTTCTTTTGAGTGTGGGGTTTTTGTCATTTTTCTTCGAACAGGTTCCATGGGTCTGTGGAGAAGACAAATCTCGGAGTTGTATACTGCGTACATATTTTGATAATAAATGTACTTTAACTGAACTTAAACTTTCTGTTACAGTTCTGAAATAAAATCACAAAGAAGATGAGTGAATATTAAATATTTGGAATGAAGCCATTTCAAATATTAATAAGAAGTATGGTGAAAAGGCCAGGAAAGGGAGTTTATATCATTTGTTTCACGTAAGCCAAATAAAGCATTCCGATTTTGGAGCAGGAGATTGTACAAATTGAGGAAGCAGATGAAGAAGTAAAAATAAAGAAATAAAAATTGGCTTAGGCTTTCGTTATTCAAACTATTGCATCCTTTGCAACAAATTCCAAATCAAATTTATTGTCGTATGCACAAGTACTAATACGGACAGGTGCAATGAAAAACTTACTTGCAGCTGCATCACATGCACTTATTGTATAAGCATCGTTCACAAATCAAAATGCTCACAGTGTTGCTAAAATCTGGTGATTAGAGGTTTGGTGGATTGATTTAAGAACCTAAGGTTGAAGGGAGGTAGTTGCTTTTGAATCTGGTGATATGGGGCCTCAGCTGCTAGCAACAGAAAGGTTGCTTTGCCTGGATGGTGGGATCACTGATGATGGATATTAACTTCTTGAAGCAGTTTCCTTTGTAGATTCTATTGAGTGTTGGGAAGGATGATCCCTCATTGTATTGGGCATAGCCCACTACTCTCTGCAGCTTCTTACGTTCCTGCACATTCATATTGCTATACTAGACTATGATACAACCAATCCCTGTACTTTCAAGAGTACACCTGTAAGTGATTTGCTTGAGTGTTTGGTGATAAATTGAGCATTCTTAATCTCCTAAATTGAAGATGCAAATACAAATACAGTACATTACGATTTCATCCAAATGCTGGGTCAAGAGAGATCAGCTGATATGATAACACCCAGGAATTAAAGGCTGCTAACTCTCTCCAGCACTGATTCTACCAAATGTAGACCATCATATGTTCAGTCCTCTTCCCTTTTCTGAGGCAATACACACAAAATATTGAATGAACTCGGCATGTCAGGCAGAGCCTATGGAAATGAATGAACTGTCGACATTTTGGGCTGAGACCCTCCTTTAGGACTTCCTCTTTCTGAAGTCAACAATTAGCTCTTTAGCTGTGCTGACTTTGAGCGGGAGTTTGCTGTAGCATCATTCAACCAGTTTCCCTAAGGAAATCTGTGTAGAGATGAGATGAGTGACTGAAGGTGAGAGGAGGAATGCCAATGTCCATTTCATAGGACATCAGCCATTTTATCGAGGCAGGAAGGAAAGGTACCCTTGGGGCATACTATTTCTGAACTATGTATTAGTTTATCAGTAGAAAGGATTAAAGGTATTTATGAGGGCTTTCAACTATAAAATGGAGATGGAAGTATGTGTTGATTCCAAACGAAGAAAACTGTAAAAGAACAGTGGTCCAAAATTAAATATTGACATTATGTCTTTCCTCATCAAAAACGCAACAACCCCTCCTCACTTACTTGTACCTCTGACATGCCTATAATATCTGTATCCTGAAATATTGACCTGCCACTCCCCTCTGTCGCGATTCTGTTATGGCTATATCATCCCAGTCCTCAGATCCAAACAATCTTTTTGCCCACCATACCTGTTTAACCGCATGCATTGAAATAAATGCAGTTTAAATGAGTATTCCAGCCTCTCTGTGCCCCTAGCTATCCTTATTACTACGTTTACTCTTGTTGCCTATTGCTTTTGCCCATGACTTACTCATGCTTAGAGTCCCATCCAGCTCTATACTTAATGTCTTATTTATTCTGTATAATAAATGGTAAATGTAACTTCCAAGTTCAATGTTTCATGAAAAAGAATGCAATGCTTATTGTCTTCCCACAGTTGCTTTCTTTCAAATAGCCTCCATCTCAAACTTTCTTCACCAAATTTCACTGGCAATTAATAAAGGAAATTATCTTTAATCAGTGACACTATTAACAATTATTTTACATGGATCATCATTACTAATAACACATAAACACTACCAAAAGAGAGTATGAAAAAACATTCTAGAGGTATTTGGTTTTTTTATATCTGGTAGGAAAAATGTATTGTGAGTGTCTTGAAGACTGACAATGGTGGTGACATTGCAAAATGAAAACAGAGAACTGGTACTCCTGTTGTGTAAATACTTTAAATAAAGGAAAAGAATAATGTGTCATGAATCCCAAGGAAACAGCTGTCAGCTCCTCCAGTGTGCTAAGCCAATTGTAAGCTCTAATGTTGTCTGTGTTAAGTTTGTACATTTTTACTTCGCACAGATTTCAAAGATTCAAAGTGGATTTATTATTGAAGTATGTATGCAGTATACAACCCTGAAATTCGTCTTCTCCACAGACAGTCATGGAAACCACCCATTCAAAGAGAACCATTCGATATCAAATCCCACTCCCCCCATGTGCGAAAGATCATGCAACAAAAAAGAATAAAAACACAGAATATAAGATACAAAATGAAAAGGCATATTTCAGTTCAGTTCAGCTCAGTATTCACAATCTGCAAATTAAAAATTGCCCAGTGGTAACAAGAAAGAGCAACCAGAGCTAGAATTAGAAACTAGAACACATAAACCTAAATTAGAGGCCAAATCTACAATCTGTGTTGATTAAGCCTTGTATTGGTTGGCACCATCCACTGACTGCAGCAAGGGAGAGAGAGATCATTCAAACGTAAGGAGTAGCGAGCAAGAGTGAGAGACTGGCGATGCAGACACCTCCCACACCCCAAATTTGTATGAGTTCCTAAGTTAGTAGACAGACCAGTATAAATTATGCCTAGTATGTAGGTGAGTAGTCTAACTGGATGGAATTAATGGAAAAGAAGGGAGAATATCAGGTGCTACAGGAAACTATGGAATGAGCTACCAGAGGAAGTGGTAGAAGTAGGTCCATTAACAATATTTTAAATATACTTGGCGAATCTGGGGAATTGCTGCCACAGGCAGCTGTGGAGACCAAGTCATTGGGTACATTTAAGTTTGATAGGTTGTTGTTTAGTCAGGGTATGAAAGGATACAGGGAGAAGGCAAGAGATTGGGGCTAATAGGGAAATGGATCAACCATGATGAAATAGAGGAGCAGACTTGATGGGCCAAATGGCCTAATTCTGCTCCTATATCTTGTTGCCTTATGGTCTTATAGATGTGTTGATGGTGGCAGCCATTAGTCTCGCGAGTCCATGGATCTGCACCTGGAATGGTTTCTAGGGCGCAGGCCTTGTCAAAGTTATATGGAAGACCAGCAGTTGCCCATGCAGCAAGTTTCCCTCTCCACGACACTGATGTTGTCCAAGGGAAGGGCAAGGGCCGATACAGCTTGGCACCAGCTTCATCACAGGAGTTGCTAGAGCGAGATCGAAGGCAATGTCGGACTGCCTTAGGGACTCCAGCTCTGGATTTGTCCTCAGGGTTTATTCCCGAAGCCTTTCCCATGAGTGGGTATGGCCACGAGGCAGCGGAGGTTTGAAATCAGAAAGAGAGATGCATAGATAGGAACATATCAAAGGCATATGGGCAAATAGAGCTGCCTTTGATAGGAATTTTGGTTGGCACAGGTCAGATGAGATGCTAGATGACTCTATGGCCTGGATAAAATAGAATTACTGTAGGAGTAATGTAATTGGGTGCTTGATGGCCGTGCAGAGAGCTTACTTCTGTACTATATGACTTCATCACAGAACAAATATAACATGGACATATATTCCTGAAATCATCCTCGTGAACCTCCTCTGGACTCTGTCCAAGGACAACACATCCTTTCTGAGATATGGGGCCCAAAACTCTTAAAAACACTCCAAGTGTGGCCTGACTAATGTCTTATAAAACTTCAGATTATCTCCTTGTTTTTATATTCTAGTCCCCTTTAAATAAATGCCAACATTGCCTTTGCATCCTTTGCCACAGACGCAATCTGTAAATTAACCTTCTGGGAGTTCTGCATGAGTTTCTTTGCACCACTGATTTTTGTATTTTCTCCCCATTCTATTATGCATTTTGGTATCATACTTTTCCCAATGCTGTATTTCAACTGCTACTCTTTTGCCCATTTTTCCATTTTGTCTAAGGCCTGCTGCAACCGCATTGCTTCCTCAGCAGTGCCTACCTCTCCACCTATCTTTGTATCATTCACAAATTTTGCCACAAAGCCATCAATTCCATTATCCAAATCTTTGAAAAACACCGTGAAAAGTAGCAGTGCCGTTGTTGACTCCTGAGGAACACCACTAGTTACTAGCAGCCAAATAGAAAAGGCTCCCTTTATTGCCACTTGCTGCCTTCTGCCTGTCAGCCATTCCTCTCACCATGCCAACATCTTTCCTGTAACACTATAGGATCTTTTCATGTTAAGTGGCCTCACATGTGGCACTTTATCAAATGCCTTCTGAACATCCAACTAAATGACATTTAAATGCCTCTCCTTTGCTCCCCCCCCCCCCCCCCCATACTTGTTACTTGCTTGAAGAACACTAACAGATTTGTCAGGCAAGATTTCCCTTTACAGCAACCATGTTGACTTTGACTCATTAGTCTCCAAGTACTCTGAAACCTCATACTTAAAAATAGACTCCAACACTTTCCCAACCACTGACATTAGTCTAACTGGCCTAAAATTTCCTTTCTTTTGCCTTCCTCCCTTCTTAAGGAGTGGAGTGACAGTTGCAATCTTCCAGTCCTCTGGGACAATGCCAGAATCAAGTGATTCTTGAAAGATCATGACCAATGCATCCATTATCTCTTCAGCAACTTCTCTCCGGACTGTGGGATGTAGTCCATCTGTTTCTTTGCCCCCGTTATTATCTCACCAGCTTCATTTTCCAGTGGTCCAATATCAACTCTCACCTCCTTTTTAGACTATATATAACAGAAAACGAAACTTTTTGTGCCCTGCTTTATGTTGTTGGCTAATGAGCATGCTTTTTTCTTTCTTATAGCTTTTTAGTTGTCTTTTGTTGGATTTTAAAAGCTTCCCAATCATCCAACTCTCCACTCACTTTTGCTACCTTATATGCCCTTTCTTTGCCTCATATGCAATCCTTATCAGCCACAATTGCCTACTGCCTCCCATTTGAGAACTTCTTTTTCTATGGGACATATCTATCCTATGCCTTGTGAACTACTCCCAGAAACTTCAGCCACCTCTGCTGCACCATCATTCTCACCAGTGTCTTCCTCCAATCCACCTAGGCAAACTCCTCTGTCATATCTCTGTGATTCCCTCCATTTCATGGTGATATTGATGCATGTGACTTATGCATCTTCCTCTCAAATTACAGTATAAATTCAATCATAGTATGATCACTGCCTCATAAGTGTTCCTTTACATTAAGCTCCCTAATACGATCTGGGTTATTACACAACACCCAGTCTAAGATAGTCTTTCCCTGAGTAGGCTCAAGCACAAACTGCTTTAAAAAGCTATTTAATAGGCATTCAACACATTCTCTCTCCTGCAATCCAACACCAATTTGATTTTTCCAATGCCCTTGCATGTTGAAATCTCCCATTACAATTGTAACGTTACCCTTATTACGTGCAATCTCAACCCCACATCTTGGCTTCTATTTGGAGGCCTATATATGATTCTCATAATGTATTTTTTTACCGTTGCATTTTCTTAACTCCATCCACAAACATAGAACATTCTCTGACTTCATGTCACCGCTTTCTAAAGATGCAGTTCAAACAGCCAGCAACCTGAATGTGGCCTCAGGTCTGACTTGTTAGACTGGGAATGTGAAGTAGGATTGAAATTACAAGAATGACACTGAGTTGTTTTGAAGGTAACCTATGTAAATATTAACATTGATCTCTATTCCTTAAGCACTTGCTTTCTCTCCCTCACAATTTGCAGACAATTGGACCCATCAATCCATCTTATTCATCTCCAAAGGAAGAGATTACACAATGGAAATCTTTTAACATAAGCATTAGTAATAATTTCTCACTGACACTTAAATGTAATGGAGCAAAATATCAAAGTATTAATCAAACATTTCAGCCCACCCCTTTAGACATTAAGCAATTACTGATATAACCACGCAGATTTACTCAAATAGATGGAAGTTGTAGCTGCAGTATAAATTAGGCAAAAGAGTTTGATGAGCTGAGTCACAAAAATGATTGCAATTTTCCCCCATTGAAATGGAGACATAGTTTATGATATTGATAATAGTTATCTTTAATCTGAACCAAATGTAATTATCACAATTATTTCACTGCATAATTGAATGGGAAAAATAATGGGTCATTGGCATTTCTGAAAGTTAAAAATAACTGAACCATGCACTTATTGTCACTGATTAACTGGACTCTGAAAACTCATACTCATTCCTCAATCGTATTTTATGTACTTGTGCATGAGGAGAACAACATGGTCTGTATCACCACACTCTTCTGAAGTCAGAGCAGAGAAATGCCATTTTTTAGAGAACTGACTAGCAGTTACAGATATTGACCATTTGGTAAACTTGTAGGATCAATCACCATTCACAATGCAGACATTAGAGTTCAATAGAAACAATAAGCTAACCGCTATTGATAATTCACAGTTAGTACAATAATTGTCCCATAGTTGGTAGATCCTTCAAACTTTCTCTTATATTCTTGTATCAGGAAGCCAAATGACTCCTATTTGCTGCTGTAAGAAATGAAGCTAAGTTCTTTAAAGACGTTTCTTGCTTGGGCTGACTGCACTCTATCTGCCACTTATCCTCACCTGGACATTAACTAACCCTTGCCTTTCTACAACCTCCACACACCTTAGTCAGTCTGTGTTGGCAGAAACATCTCTAGCTTCATCACGCTGAGCACCAGCACTCTCCAAGGCTGCATGCTTGGACAAGTATTGTTCACTATGCTGACACATGACAGCAGAGCTAGATCCAGATCAAACTGAATCATCAAGTTTTTTGATGGCTCTACGGTGGTTGTCTTCATTGACAATGAGGGCGAGACAACATGTAGAGAGGAGGTAGAGCAGCTGGTAAAATGGTGTGAGCACAACTGCTTGAGTCTCAGTGGGGACAAGACCAAAGGGTGATTGTGGACTTTAGGAAGATGCAGGCTGACCACTCCTCACTGCACATAAGGGGGTACTATGTTTCTTGGAGTGTATGTAACAGACAATCTCACCTGGTCTCTCAACACCACCTCTTTCACCAAGAAAGCACAGCAGTGTCTCCATTTCCTGGGGAGATTGAGGCAAGTGAGGCTCCCCACCCCCATTCTAGCCATTTCTACAGGGACCTCACCAAGAGTGACCTGACAAGCTGAATCACCTGCCTGATACAGCAATTGCAAGGGATTTGGTTCTGTCCAAACAAAGGACTACAAATACTGCTAAGAGGATCATTGGGGTCTCTCTTCTGCTATTGATAATTCACAGTTAGTACAATAATTGTCCCATAGTTGGTAGTTCCTTCAATCTTTCTCTTATATTCTTGTATACCATATACGTATGGTCCTTGGCATTCTCAATGATCCCTCCTACCTGTCCAACAACCTCTTCGACCCCCCTCTATCAGGCAGAAACTACTGTAGTAATAGGACAAGAACTGTCCTATTGCTACAGTAAGGAAGGGAAACATCTTCCCCAAGCTGTAAGGCTACTGAACTCTCTGCCACCACCCAGTTTTCATCATGTACAAAGCACCAGTACTGATAAATTCTTTAATTTTTAATCTGCGTCAGAAATGCAACTTATTGTTACTTTATTTTTATGTGTTATGTGTGTGAGTTATTTATACTGTGTTGTGCGCCTTGATCCAGAGGAACGTTGTTTCCTTTGGCAGCAGAAATGTGTGTGGAGAAGTGACAGTAAACTGAACCTGAATTGGGACTTGAAATTATGATGCAAATTTGGCTTCATTGTGAACATTTTACTGAAAACATCCTGAATGCACGAGTCTTCTCTTTAATGAAAAAAGAAAGTGATCAGCATAACTCCAATAAGTAAACTGAAGTCTGAGTTAGTCTGGATTTTAATTTCACTCATCTCAGTATAGCAGTTCAATTACCGAAGTTTCATATTCATGCCTTTCTGAATAGTGAAAGCCATATTTTTCCAAAATTATTTCAAAACAATTATTCATGTCATGAGCAAATACTCTCTCCTACCTCTGCATTCAATGATGCATTTTATTTCAAAGTTCAAATTTCAAAGTAAATTTATTATCAAAGTACATATATGTCACCATACACAACCCTGAGATTTATTTTTTGTGGGCATTCTCAATATATCCATAATAGAATAATAACCATAGTAGAATCACTGGAAGACTCCACCGACTTGAGTGTTCAATCAGTGTGCAAAAATTAATAGACTGTGCAAATACAAAAATAAATAAATATTAATAAGTAAATAAGCAAGAAATATCAAGAACATGAAATGAAGAGTCCTTCAAAGTGAGTCCATAGGATGTGGAAACATCTCAATGATAGGGTGAATTCATCTCAAAGGTGAATGAAGTTATCGCCTTTGGTTCAAGAGCCTGATGGTTGAAAGTTAGTGAATGCCCCTAAAACTGGTGGTGTTAGTCCTGAGGCTCCTATACCTTCTTCCTGATGGCAGCAGCAAAGAGTTTGTACATTTGGCCAATGACTGTGTGGCTTTCCTCCAGGTGCTCCAGTTTCCTCCCACATTCCAAAAAAGTACTAATTAGTAAGGTTTAGGAAGCTGTGGGCATGCTATTTTGGCACTAGAAACACGGTGACACTTGTCGACTGTGTTGGTTTTTAACACAAATGACACATTTTACTGTATGTTTCAATGATTTGATATACATGTGACATATAATTCTAATCTGTTCAGCTTTACACCAAAATTTAACTTGCCTATACCAAGTTATCAAGTAGAGTTTCTCTGAACAGCTTCCAATATATTAATGTACTTCTTTAAATAAAGACATCAACACTGAGGGCCGTTGTCTAAATGTGATCTCAGTATTGCTCTGAAACACTTAAGCATATCCTCCCTACTGTTGCAATTAGTAAACAATAACCTTATGTAAACTTTCTTAATGACTCCTGATGCGACTATGACTTTGGGTAGACAATGCTTATTTTGAATTGCATATCTATAGTGGGAGATACATCTGAATGTTCGAGTACTCTGGGGCACTTCCCCGAATTTATTTACAATGGATCAAATTACATAAGCCCATACTTGTTTAGATTGCAAGCCAATTAACACAATCCCATTGTCTTAATGTTTGGTTGATGCATGTGCAAAGATCTTATGGTCACCATTTTGCAAATCATATCTCTGAGTCTGTGGGGCAGCCTGTGCTTTAACTTCAATTAACCACCTGGAATTTACATTAAAATCTAAGGACTGGCTCTTGTTTGAATTAATATCTACTATATTCACATAACTCCATAATACTTCCTAAAAACAACTCGTCTGTGTACTAGCTTTAGTGAGTCATGCATTAGGACATGCTACCCCTCTGCATCTCAGAGTGTGCAGTCTCTCACCACTAAGATCATCTAGATTTATTTTTTTTCTAGCAATATGAAGACTTCCATATTATAATCTATTTGCCAGTTTCTTGCTTGTTCATTTAACTTTTCAATATTTTTGCAGCCTTCTTACATCCTTGTGAAGGTTATTATGCAGGTTCAGCAAGTGATTTGGAAAGATAAAGGAATATTATTGCTTATTGCTGAGTGAATTGAATACACAAGTAGGAAAGTTGTAGCTCATTGAGACTCAAAACACTGCAATACAAAACAGGCCATTCAGCTCATCTAGTCCATACTGAACTATTCATCTGCCTAGTCCCAACAACTTACACCCAGACCAAAATCCTCCATGGCCCTCCAATCCATGCACCTGTCCAAATGTCCCTTAAGTGTTGAAATCACACCTGCATCCACCACTTCCGCTGGCAGCTCAATCTGAGTGAAGAAGTCCCCCTCATCTTTCCTTTAAACTGTTCATCTTTCACCTTTAATTCTAGTCTCACGCATCCTCAGTAGAAAAAGCCAGTTTTCATTTAGCCTGTCGATACCCCTCATAATTTTGTATACCTCTGTTAAATCTCCCTTCATTCTCCTATGCTCTAGGGAATAACATCCTGACCTATTCAAACTTACTTTATAACTCAGTTCTTCAAGTCCTGGCAACATACTTGTAAATGTTCTCGGCACTCTTCCAATCTTTTTGATTATTTCCTGTAGGTCAGGGACAAAAACTGCGGGCAGTACTCCAAGTTAGACCTCACTAATATCTCATACAACTTCAATATCACGTCCCAACTCCTGTACATTGATTTAGTACCGTATGCCCAAAGCTCCCTTCTACCTGTGACGCTTTTTTGAAGTATTCCCGGATCGCTGATCTACTTCACTCCTCATTGCCCTACTGATCAATGTGTTTGCCCTCCTAAAGTGTGGCAACATCTCAGCTAGTAAATTCCATCTGCCATTTGTCAGCCATTTTTCCAGCTGCTCCAGATCCCATTGCAAGATTTCATAGCCTCCCTTGCTGACGACTAAGCTCCCAGTCTTGGATTCATTGGCAAACTTGCTGATGCATGGCATTAATAAGATAACAACTGTGGAAACCTGGAATGGGTAGGAACAAAAAAAAAATAGAACACAGAACAATACAGACCATTACTGCTCAGTGCTGCTCCATCCTTCAACCTACTCCACAATCAGTCTCACCCTTCTCTCCAACAGAGCCCATATTCTGCCATTTTTTCTTTCACCCTTAAGAATCTTAAGTACCATAAGAACATAAGACCGGAGGAGCAGAACTAGACTATTCGGGCCATCAAGTTTGCTCTGCCTTTCCATTATAGCTGATTTATTATCCTTCTCTGTGTAACCTTTGAAGCCCTGACTAATCAAAAACCCAACCACCTCAAATTTAAACATACCCAATCACATGGCCCCCACAGCTATTTGTGGAAATAAATTCCGCAGATTCATTACCCCTGGCTAAAGACACTCCTCCTTATCTCTATTCTAAATAGACATCCCTCTATCTGAGTCCGTGTACTTTGGTCCTAAGACTATCCTAATATAGGAAACTTTCTCTCCACATCCACTCCATCTAGGCCTTTCTATATTCCATAGGTTTGAATGCGATCCCCTCCTCATTGTTCTGAACTCTAGTGATTACAGGTCCAGAGCCATCAAAAGTTCCTTACACATTAACCCTTTCATTCCCAGAATAATTTTTCTCTGAACCTTATTTGCACCTTCGCCAAAGCCAGCACATCTTAGATAAGGAGCCAAAAACTGCTTAAGATACTCCAAATGCACTTATTGTATCAGTTGCTAACACCACCTTTGTCATTGCATGCCAATGCTTATCAATCTCTGTGTTTAAAAAAAAAGCTACCTTTGCCATCTCCTCTAATCTTTCCTCCACTCACCTTAAAAGGATATCCTCTGGTATGAGCCATGCCACCCTGTGAGAATGGTACTGACTGTCTATTCTATCTATGTCTCTTATACAGTTACACTCCTCTATCACCTCTGATCTTCCTTCACTCCAAAGAGTAATCCCTTCACTAGCTCAAGACATAGGGATGCTAGAAAAGACTAGATTTATATCTTTGATTCAAGTATCCTGTGGAGTCTTAACAGGATGGAAGTCATAAAGAAGTATCCACCCAAGGGAGGAATGAAGAGCTAGGGATGAATGTTTATACAAAGGCTTGTTCTTTCAAGACAGATATGAGATGATTATTTTTCCTATAGAGGTTATTAAATGTTCGGAATTTCCTTCCTCTGAAGTAAAAGGAAGCTTCCTCAAAGCTTTCAAATTATTTCTTAAAAGGTAGGTGGAGACTTGTCATGTGAGGAAATAAAATTTTATCATGGGTAGATGGGAATGCAGAGTGGAAATCAACCATGCTGCAATTCCTGATCCTAAATTACAGGCAAATTGCTTTCACATCTATGAGTGTCATTATTAAATTTAGCAACATTATTCTTGATTCTTTAATTGAAATGTTAAGGTTCTGTTAATTGATTAGATCAATTGATACAAACAAGCGATGAATTCCTAAAGACTAAAGTTTTGATTTGAAGCAGAAAAACATTAGATAAGGAGCAAAACTGTATTCTTTATGATTTTTATGGTTTATAAGAATGGATTACCAGAGCTTGTTTTAACCTTGCATGCTGCTTGATTTTATGAGCAAGCACCCATCTGTCGAAATATGATGTGTCTCAGCACCACTGACTATATCATTTTTTTATGCCAAATACAACACTTCAAGCAGTTTAAAGTAAATGTTTTCCTCAAAATATTGTTTTTGGATCTCAGCTGTCTCTCTATCCATCCTCAAGTGTCCTAGGGCAGATGTATTTATTTTAAAGACACGTTATACCTGTTTTTTTTTTCTTTTTCATCCAAATAATGTATATATCTTTAAATTGATGCCAATTATTTCTGACACCCTTCAGTTTCTTGAAGGCACTCGGGCTATGGCCTGCACCAGCTGCTCCAGGCTTGGAGTCTGCAAGCTCTGCGATGACTTGCTCAGCTGTGTGATGAACTGAGGCTCAGGCTGTGGGCCTACACGGGCTGCTCCAGGTTTCATGTCTATAGACTCACTTCTGGTCTGAATGCTGTTGCTTGCTTTTATTGGTACAATTTGTGTTTATTTCCCCCTCTCTGTGCGTTGGGTGTTTGCTAGTTTTTTTTTATGGGTTCTTTCAAGTTTGTTGTTTTGTGGCTGCCCGTAAAGAGATAAATCTCAAGGTTGTATAATGTATACGTACATAGAATAGTACAGCACATTACAGGCCCTTCAGCCCACAATGTTGTGCTGACCCTCAAACACTGCCTCACATATAACCCCCCACCTTAAATTCCTCCATATGTTTATCTAGTAGTCTCTTAAACTTCACTAGTGTGTCTGCCTCCACCACTGACTCAGGCAGTGCATTCCATGCACCAACAACTCCCTGAGTGAAAAACCTTCCTCTAATATCCCCCTTGAACTTCCCTCCCCTTAACTTAAAGCCATGTCCTCTTGTACTGAGCAGTGGTGCCCTGGGGAAGAGGTGCTGGCTGTCCACTCTGTCTATTCCTCTTAATATCTTGTACACCTCTATCATGTCTCCTTTCATCCTCCTTCTCTCCAAAGAGTAAAGCCCTAGCTCCCTTAATCTCTGATCATAATCCATGCTCTCTAGACCAGGCAGCATTCTGGTATATCTCCTCTGTACCCTTTCCAATACTTCCACATCCTTCCTATAGTGAGGCGACCAGAACTGTACACAGTACTCCAAGTGTGCCCTAACCAGAGTTTTATAGAGCTGCATCATTACCTCGTGTCTCTTAAACTCTATCCCTCGACTTATGAAAGCTAACACCCCATAAGCTTTCTTAACTACCCTATCTACCTGTGAGGCAACTGTCAGGGATCTGCGGACATGTACCCCCAGATCCCTCTGCTCCTCCACACTACCAAGTATCCTCCCATTAACTTTGTACTCTGCCTTGGAGTTTGTCCTTCCGAAGTGTACCACCTCACACTTCTCCGGGTTGAACTCCATCTGCCACTGCTCAGCCCACTTCTGCATCATATCAATGTCTCTCTGCAATCTTCGACAATCCTCTACACTATCTACAACACCACTAACCTTTGTGTCATCTGCAAACTTTCCAACTCACCCTTCTACCCCCTCATCCAGGTCATTAATAAAATCATGAAAAGTAGAGGTCCCAGAACAGATCCTTGTGGGACACCACTAGTCACAACCCTCCACCACAACCCTCTGTCTTCTGCAGGCAAGCCAATTCTGAATCCACCTGGCCAAACTTCCCTGGATCCCATGCCTTCTGACTTTCTGAATAAGCCTACCGTGTGGAACCTTGTCAAATGGCTTACTAAAATCCATGTAGATCACATCCACTATACTACCCTCATCTATATGCCTGTTCACCTCCTCGAAGTTCTCTATTAGGCTTGTTAGGCACGAACTGCCCTTCACAAAGCCATACTGACTGTCCCTGATCAGACCATGATTCTCTAAATGCCCATAGATCCTATCTTTAAGAATCTTTTTCAACAGCTTTCCCACCACAGAAGTAAGGCTCACTGGTCTATAATTACCTGGACTATCCCTACTACCTTTTTTGAACAAGGGGACAACATTCACCTCCCCCAATCCTCCGGTACCATTCCCGTAGACAACGAGGACATAAAGATCCTAGCCAGAGGTTCAGTAATCTCTTCCCTTGCCTCGTGGAGCAGCCTGGGGAATATGCCCAGGGACTTATCCGTCTTAATGTATTTTACCAACTCCAACACCTCCTCTCCCTTAATATCAACATGCTCCAGAACATCAACCTCACTCATATTGTCCTCACCATCATCAGGTTCCCTCTCATTGGTGAATACCGAAGAGAAGTATTCATTGAGGACCTCACTCACTTCCACAGCCTCCAGGCACATCTTCCCACTTTATCTCTAATCAGTCCTACCTTCACTCCTGTCATCCTTTTGTTCTTCACATAATTGAAGAATGCCTTGGGGTTTTCCTTTACCCTACTTGCCAAGGCCTTCTCATGCCCCCTTCTTGCTCTTCTCAGCCCCTTCTTAAGCTCCTTTCTTGCTACCCTATATTCCTCAATAGACCCATCTGATCCTTGCTTCCTAAACCTCATGTATGCTGTCGCCTTCCGCCTGACTAGATTTTCCACTTCACTTGTCACCCATGGTTCCTTCACCCTACCATTCTTTATCTTCCTCACCGGGACAAATTTATCCCTAATATCCTGCAAGAGATCCCTAAACATTGACCACATGTCCATAGTACATTTCCCTGCAAAAACATCATCCCAATTCACACCCGCAAGTTCTAGCCTTATAGCCTCATAATTTGCCCTTGCCCAATTAAAAATTTTCTTGTCCTCTCTGATTCTATCCTTTTCCATGATAATGCTAAAGGTCAGGGAGCGGTGATCACTGTCCCCCAGATGCTCACCCACTGACAGATCTGTAACCTGACCCGGTTTGTTACCTAATACTAGATCCAGTATGGCATTCCCCCTAGTCGGCCTGTCAACATACTGTGACAGGAATCCGTCCTGGACACACTTAAAAAACTCTGCCCCATCTAAACCCTTGGAACTAATCAAGTGCCAATCAATATTAGGGAAGTTAAAGTCACCCATGAAAACAACCCTGTTATTTTTGCACTTTTCCAAAATCTGCTTCCCAATCTGCTCCTCGGTATCTCTGCTGCTACCAGGGGGCCTATAGAGTAACTGCTCCCTTCCTGTTCCTGACTTCCACCCATATTGACTCAAAAGAGGATCCTGCTTCATTACCCACACATTCTGCAACTGTAATAGTATTCCTGACCAGTAATGCAACCCCTCCTCCCCTTTCCCCCTGCCCTCTATCCCTTTTAAAGCACTGAAATCCAGGAATATTGAGAATCCATTACTGCCCTGGTGCCAGCCAAGTCTCCGTAATGGCCACTACATCATAATTCCATGTATGTATCCAAGCTCTCAGTTCATCACCCTTGTTCCTGATGCTTCTTGCATTGAAGTACACACACTTTAGCCCTTCTATCTTACTACCTTTACACCCTTTATTCTGCTGCTCTTTCCTCAAAGCCTCTCTATATATTAGATCTGGCTTTACTCCATGCACTTCTTTCACTGCTCTATCGCTCTGGGTCCCATCCCCCTTGCAAATTTGTTTAAACCCTCTCGAACCATGCGAGCAAACCTACCAGCAAGGATATCGCTCCCCTTCGAGTTCAGATGTAACCCATCCAATCTGTACAGGTCCCGCCTTCCCCAGAAGAGATCCCTATGGTCCAAAAATCTAAAACCCTGCCCCCTGCACCAACTCCTCAGCCACACATTCAATTGCCATCTCCTCCAATTCTTACCATCACTATCACGTAGTACTGGCAGCAATCCTGAGAACGCCACCCCTGAGGTCCTGTTCTTCAGCCTTCTGCCTAGTTCCTGAAACTCACACTTCAGGACCTCATCCCTCTTCTTGCCTGTGTCATTGGTCCCAACATGTATCACGACTTCTGTTTGCTTTCCCTCTCATACCAGGAAGTCATGTACCCGGTCAGAGACATCCCGGACCCTGCCACCCTGGAGGCAACAAGCCATGTGGGTTTCCTTCTCACGTCCACAAAATCTCCTGTCTGCTCCCCTGACTATAGAGTCTCCAATGACGACAGCTCTCCTCTTCTCCGTCCCGTCCCTCTGCACCACAGGGTCAGACTCAGTGCCAGAGGCCCTGCCACCGTGGCTCACACCAGGTCGGTCATCCTCACCAACAGCATCCAGGACGCTAAACTTATTATTCAAGGGAATGGCTACAGGGGTGCTCTGCACTACCTGTCTACTCTCCTTCGCTTTCCCCCCTCAGACTGTCACCCAATGACCTGCTTCCGGCAGCCTAGGTGTGTTTACCTCCCTGTAGCTCTCATCTATGACTGCCTCATTCTCCCTTATGAGTCGAAGTTGATAATAAATGTTATACGTTATATGTTATTCGTTATCAACGTAATTATACATTAATAATAAATGTAACTTGATCTTTATAATTTGATTTCACTGGTGTTTTTGGTTCGCCATAGCAATGAGATTTCTTGCTCTCCTTCCCCTTGCTAGAGACCAGTTGTAATTCTCGTTCTGATCAATTTCTGTTATTAGTGACCATGTGAAAGAGGATAATTAGCTTGCAATCCATATTATAGGCATTCAGGAGGCAAGCACAAGATTAAGAGAAATCTACAAAGCTACTGGAGCTCAATTTTGTCAGTATTACAATACCTTTCAGCATGTTTTAATTTTTTCATCTCCACAAATTACTACAATTTGCTAAAAGCTGGCAAAGAGCACATTGAAATAACCTTGGCAGAAATTTGAAAACAGGCATTTGTGGGTGCGTGGATACTTGCGTGTTCACAGTGTTAATGTGTTATTTTTAATGGTGATAGCTGAATTGCTGAAATCACTATGTTGAGTAGTTTTGGGACCTTGAAATTCAGTACCAGGTGTAAAAAGATCAGTCCCCTGACAACAGACAGATCGAGTAGATCTGCAGTAAACAGGAAACAAAAAAAGATGAAGGCACAGACAGCTAGATGTTAAACTCCTGATTTGTAAACAGATTATTCTTTGGTAAATGACAAATGTTCCTTCCAAAGAAATTACAATGAGCAAACAATGATCTCTTTAACATGGTATAATTGCATCTCACATGGGTAATTAATGACACTTACTAAAATGCAAGTATTACATTTGAATTCTCCTTGACATGAAACCTAAAATTACATTATCATATGAATAAATGTTCTCAGCTCTCTTTCTTTTTACAAAGTCATTTATACATCAGTTCTCAAAGAGACTGCAAATAAAATTAAACAGTGGGACTGAGAAAAGAATATATAAACTGCATTGCAATTCAGTTGCAAGCATGGTACACAAATTCTCTATATCTGCTCTTAAAAACCTTAAATATACAAACAATAAATAAAACAGAAAACACTACATTTCCATCTAACCCAAGTATACTCCACTGAAGGATTCCATTGTAGTTTTATCCACCGACAGTGGAAAAAGTTTGCTTTCACTGATAATGTAAAGGCAGGCTTTTTCCACTGAGGTTGGGTGACGCTACAACTAGAGGTATTGGGTTAAGGATGAAAGGTGAAATGCTTACTGGAATTATGAGGGGGAAATTCTTCACTCAGAGGGTGGTGAGAGTGTGGAATGAGTTGCCAGTGCAAGTGGTGGTGCATTTTTGATTTCAACATTTAAGAGAATTTTGGATAGGTACATGGATGGGAGGGGTCTGGAGAACTGTGGCCAATGGGACTAACTAGATTAATAGTCTGGCACAGACTAGAGGGGCCAAAGGGCCTCTTTCTGTATTATAGTGTTCTATGACAAAGAACTGATACAAACCAAGCACAAGGTACTCAAATAAAGTCAGAAACACAAGAGACTACAGATGCTGCAAATGCAGAACAATAAATACAAAATGCTGCGGTAATTCAACGGGACAGGCAGCATTCTATGGAGGGGAATAAACAGTTGACGTCTTGGCCTGAAATGTACATTATTTAATCCACTCCATAGTTGCTGCCTGATCTGCAGAGCTACTCCACTATTTAGTGTTCATGCCCTCAAATAAAACTGATGAAGTTTATTCTGAGATCCTTCACAGATTGTCCTTAGAATTTTCTGTACAATGTTGTGCAAACCAAAAGCAGTAAGGAATAAGTCACCACTCCCCAGACACTACAAACATTAAAACCATATTTCCATTATTAGGAATGTATCCCTTGCTGTACAGAATGCACAACAGAATCAATGGAAGTGGAGTGAAATTCACAGTCACTCATTGACTGTATCTGACCTTCAGCTTCATCACTTGATTCAGCACCCGGTCTGTGTGAAACACAAAGGCTTTCAGCTGCGGTTTCATATCTAATATGAGCGCATTCCTGTGAATGAAATAATCAACCTGGACATGGAAGGTTGGCGGTTTTCTTCTTTATGAAAACTAACATCATTAATGGCTGTAATGCTTCATGTCCAGATGAGCTCAATGCCTTTTATGCACATTTTGAAAGTAAGAATAAATTCCTGTAGCATCTGGTGACCTGTGATCTCTGTCTCAGAAGCTGGTGGCAGAACATCTTTCAAGAGGGTTAAACCTTACAAGGCAGCTGGCCCTGATGGGGTTCTGAAGACATACACTCAACATTTCCAGGATGGCTTCTTCCCCTCCACCATCAAACCTCTGAATGGACAAAGAACCCATGATCACTACCTTAGTATTTTATTTCCTCTTTTTTTGCGCCACTTATTTAATTTAATTTTCATTTTTTATATTTCTTATTGTAATTTATAGTTCTTAGTATGTTTTGCAATTTACTGCTGCAGCAAAACAACAAATTTCATGAGATATGCCGATGATATTAAACCTGATTCTGATTCATTAGAAGCTTTAAATATTATTTTAGTTAATAATATTGCCTTGTATTTCATTTACTTCAGGGAGTCATAGAATAGTACCAGTTTTGTGCTGGATTGGGACAACTTAATGATGGTCACTTGCAAAACACCAAGATTCCTCCAGAATGCATGAAAGGAAAGACTTCACTTATTTCTCAGGTAACAGAACACAATATAGAACAGTACAATGCTGGACAGGCTATTTCATCCACAATGTTTCCCAGTCTTGCTGATGATTTATACTAAATGACTTCCTGTTTATCATCCATACCATTCCATTCCCTATATGTTCTTGTGTCTTTCTTAAAGCCTTTTAGACCATAAGACATAGGAGCAGAATTAGGGCATTTGACCCACTGAGTCTGCTCCACCATTTAATCATGGCTGATCCTTTTTTCCTCTCCTCAGTCCCAGTCCTAGGCTTTCTCCCTGTAACCTTTGATGCCGTGTCCAACTAAGAACTTATCAAGCTCTGCCTTAAATACTTGCAACAAGCTGGCCTCCAAAGCTGCCTGTGGTAACAAGTTCCACATTTTCACTCCCTCTGGCTAAAGAAATGGACACCCCCTTTCCTGAGGCTGTGCCCTCTTGTCCTAGACTCCCCCACCATGGGAAATATCCTTTCCACATCTACTCTGTTTAACCCTTTTAACATTCGAAAGGTTTCAATGAGATCACCCCTTATCTTACTAAATTCCAGCAAGTACAGACCCAGAGTATCAAATGTTCATCATATGATAACCCTTTCATATTCAGAATCATCCTTGTCAACTTCCTTTGAACGCTTTCCAAAGCCAGCATATCTTTTCTTAGATGAGGAGTCCAGAACTGTTCACAATACTCAAAATGAGGCCTCACCAGTGCCTTATAAGGCCTCAGCATCACATCCCTGATTAAATCCCTCTTAAACTCCACAAACTGTTGGCTTCCACAACTACCCTGATAACCTATTCCAAGGACCTAACAGTCTCTGTGTATAAATATCTGCCCCTCACATCATCTTTAAATTTCTCGCCTCTAACCTTCTAAGCATGTTCTCTGGTGTTTGACGATTCTACTCTGGGAAACAGATTTTGACAGTCTTGAAGAAGGGCCTGACCTGCTGAGTTCCTCCAGCATTTTGAATTTCCAGCGTCTGCAGAATATTTTGTGTTTTTGACTGTCTATCCTATCTATGCACTCATATATATATGGCCTCCATTGCTTGAAGGAAAACAACCCAAGTTTGCCCAACGCGCCCTTATAGCTCATACCCTCTAATCCAGGCAACATCCTGGTTAACTTTTTCTGAACTTTTTCCACAATCTCCACATAGTTCCTAAAATGAGACAAGCAGAACTGCATGCATTTAGTCAGACTCCAAGTGTGGTCTAACTAAACCTTTATTCATCTGCAGCATGACTTCCTTATTCTTATACTTAACCTGCGACCAATGAAAGTGGACATTCCATACACCTTCGTATGTCTCCTTATGCTCTTTAATAACAATTTCCTGTTGATCTCGGACCTGGACACCAAGACCCTCTATACATCAATGGTATTAAGGAGACCTACTATTATCTGTATACTTTCTCTTTCCATTTGACCTCCCAAAGTGAAACATTGCACACTTGTCTGGATTAAACTCCATTTGACTCTTCTCAGCCCATACCTGTAACTGACCTATATCCTGCTGCACTCTTTGATATCTCCAGCTCTATGAATTGTGGTGTCATCCACAGATTCACCAATCCACCTATCTACATTTTCATGCTGATCATTGATACATCTCATAAACATCAGAAATATGCTGGAAAATTTTTAAAAAACCATGATGAGCAGTCACACCGCATCTGTGGAAGAAAAACAGAGTTAATGTTTCAGGTTCGAGATTAAGTGTCTCAGATTTTAAATGACGATTTGGTTTCTCTTCCCTCAGATGCATCCTCATCTTCTGACAATTTCCATAATTTTTTGCTTGCGCTTTAAATTTTCAGCCTTGGTGTTTTTTCCCCACCTCCTGCTCAGCTGTTGGGTTAATTGCGTACTGCATTTGTGTGTATCACAAGCCTCCAGTCAAATTTCCAGAGATTCAATTAGACCTGGAAATGGATGCATTTGCTTTTTACTCCAAGACAAAATGTTGACTGTCAGGGAGAGAAAAAAATGCTGCAAGAATAACAATACGTTTCAAGGGTGCAGGCTAAAGTATTTGATCGCAGAAGTTATTCATAATTTAGATTAGATTAAACTTTATTGTCATTGTACTGAGTACAGATACAAAGCCAGTGAAATGCAGTTAGCATCTAACCAGAAATGCAAAGAATAGTGTTATTTACAAAATAACTGTGAATAAAAAGTAAGTGCAACAGCACACAAATATAAAAGTACTGAGACAGTACAATGTGAGTGCAATACTGTTTAGCACTGTGATGTGAGGTTCAGCAGGGTCACAACCTCAGGGAAGAAGCTCTTCCTGTGCCTACTGGTGTGGGAGCGGAGGCTCCGGCAGCACCTACCAGAAGGGAGGAGCATAAAAAGTCCATGGTTAGGGTGAGGTGCATCCTTGATAATGCTCTTTGCCCTGCCCAGGCAACATTCTACTGAATAACATATAAAACCTTTGTACTGTGTGATAGAATTTCTAGGCCAGTTAGACTAGAATAATATTCAGAATACATATGTTTGACTAAAGTTGACACGCATGATGTTTTTGGTCTTTATTTGAAGGGATTCCCCCATATATTTTTCTTTGAACTGGTTACACGGTTTTCTTTGTTTCATGACTGTCTGTCGGGAAGACAAATCTCAGGCTTTGAAGACTGCATACATACTTTGATAAAAATGTACCTTGAATATGATTCCTTCTGACAGCTGTTAGTTCAGAAAGCAGAATTATTGAAACTCACCAAATGTTCTGTATTGATTGAACTTTGATAAGATATTGGGAGAAAAATATTATTTAGTACTCTAAATTTATTTTCACCAGTTTGTGTCTCCTACACCAGGTTGCTGCTATGGATAATATCCACAGCAGTAAAACATAGAAATGTTATCTATGTGCTGTCTACAAGTAATAGACATTAAATGTCTATATGTTGTGGCAATGGCTGCAGAGGACACTCTTCAAAATCTTTCCAACTTCTTAATTATATCATAGATTTTCTCTATTTCTACAAAAAAAGTCATGTTTGGACACAGAAAGACATGAAGCAGGAGATGTTTAGCAGTTTTTATTAACATGGAGAAGCGAAAAAGAAGAAAGGAGCATCACTGAATAGACCATCAGGGATAGGAACTAGGACAAAGGAACATGGAAGTGAAAAAGAGAATTGATTTGCTTTGAACTGTCTGGATTTAGCACCTCCGCTCCATCACCAAAAATGGAGCTTCCCGGTGGCCAAACATTTTAATTCTGATTCCCATTCCTGTACTGACAAGTTAGTCCATGGCCTCCTCTTGTGCCACGATAAGGCCATCTTCAAGGTGAAGGAGCAGCACCTTATATTCAATTTCGATAGCCTCCAACCTGATGGTCTAAGTATCAATTTCTGGTATAAAGAAATTTTACCTTCTTTTTACCTTCTGGTAAAAAGATTTTCCCCTCCCCTCCCCCTCTTCTACTACTCCCCACTCTGGCCTTTTACCTCTTCTCACCTGGCTATCACCTCTTCCTTCCTTTTCTCTAACGGTCCACTCTCCTCTCCTATGAGATACCTTCTTCTCCAGCTCTTTATCTTTCCAATCCACCTGGTTTCACCTATCACCTTCTCACTGTCCTCCCTTCCCTCCCCCCACCTTTTTATTCTGGAGTCTGCTCTCTTCCTTTACAGTCCTAAAGAAGGTTTTCAACTGGAAACATTGACTGTTTACTCTTCTTCATTGATGCAGCCTGATCTGATGACTTCCTCCAGCATATTGTGCATGTTGCTAATTCTGCCTTCTTATAGTTAAGGTAGAAGATAGAGAGAAAAATGGATAATCCCTTTGATTAAAGGGCTGTATCATGCTGGAGCTGATCTTCATCTCGCATTCAGATGCCCAAAGTTCCACCTGCCTTTCACATCCGTATTGAATAGTGTGGAGGCTGGAGGTTGAATGTGAATGCAATTTGCCATTTTTGGTAGAAACCAAAATCTGCTTCATGGACTGTCTTGGTGTCCTTCTGACAGTTTATGTTGTCAGAGTCTGGCCCATGGTTTCTACATATCTCTGACCCTTAGGGGGAGAAGGGAAAGATTTATGAGACCATGAGGGCAACTTTGTCATGCAGAGGGTGGGGTGTATATGGAACGTACAGTCAGAGGAAGTGGTTGAGGCGGGTACAATGGTATCACTTAAGAAGTACTTGGATAGATACATGGACAGGTGGGGCTTGGAGGGATATGGGCTGAGTGCAGGAAATTGAGACCAGCTGGGTGGACTGTGTGGTCGACATTGACTGTTTGGGCTGAAGGGTCTTCTGCAAGTTGTATATCTTTATGATTCTATAACTCTATTATCTATTCCGCTAGCATTTTCTGATTACTCCTTCCTTGAGATTCAAGTCACTGGGTCCTGGGGATTTATTGGATTATTATCTTTAATACCTTTAGTTGCTAAAAATAATTTCATTCAGCTTTTTTTTTCTCTCGAGACCTGTTGTTTTTCACTATTCCCAGGGTGTTTTTCTGCTTCCTTGTGAAGACAGGTGAAAAACTATTCCATCTCACCAGCATAATGAAATTTACTCAGTTTATAAGGGTCCAATGTTAATTTATGACTATCTTTTCCTTTGTAGATCTGGGAGCCATATTTCTATTAGAAACATAGAAAACGTACAGCACAATACAGGCCCTGTCTGTCTGTTTTGTGTTGTGCCTCCTTATTCTGGATTAAGTTAATTTGTTACATGGGTTTGGGCAGCGGTTAGTGGGTGGCAGTAAAAATAAACACATATAATCACCTATTCCCCTGCCTCATGACATAAGAGAGGGGATGAATAGGGAGAGCAAATTTTTTATTGACCCTTCATCTTTGTTTGAATTTGATCCAATTATGCTCATCTTTGTCTTCCTTCAAATACAGAAGAAGTGAAAGGTTTTATCGTAAATAGATAGTGGGTCAGAATTGCTCACGCTGTGTAATAAGGACCGGTTGCATTTACTCATACCCTGTGCCTGAAGATGTACAAGTACATGGTCAACATGTATTTTCTGGTTTTGTTGGACATCACCTATACCATACAACCACACCCCATGGATGTAAGTGAGAAATCTGCTTCATGGGTTCTCATCATGTGATGAGTAGGGCAGGCTCCTAGCTGGGAATTAAAGGAAGCTTTACACGATGTAACGATTTGGCCAACTTTGATTATTATTAAGTTTGCAATAAGCTGTAATTTTCCACCTGTAATGTCTTACAAGAGCAATGAGGTCATCAATGAGTTAATCCCTGAGATCTTCAAATCATCATTGTTCGTGTTGCTAGCCCACAACAACTTCAGATCCGACAACACTATAGCTTAATATCCTCATCCATTTCAAATCCTTCCGTTCCTTTTTCCACCCTCACTATGTAAATTCCTCAGTACCACAGCCCTATGAGGTCTTCCATTCTCTTTCAAATTGGACCTCCTGCAAAACCCCTCTTCCAATTCACCACTGTTCTCCCACCTAACTTAAAGAGGGGCCTCACTGGCAATCCAATGCTTCCCCAATACTGCACTGAGCTTTTTGCAGAGCTTAAAGGCAAATATATTCACTGAGGAAGTGTTTTTGTCTGCACCTATATTTTAATAGGCATGTAGGTCAGTGTTGTAAAATGATGTCACTGTCAGAGGCAAAACACTGTAGCATAGCAGTTAGCATGATGCTATTACAGCTGGGGGCATTGGGGGTTTGGAGTTTAAGTCCAATGTCATAGAAACATAGAAAACCTATAGACCAATACAGGCCCTTCGACCCACAATGCTGTGCCAAACATGTATACTTACTTTAGAAATTACCTAGCATTACCCATAGCCCTCTATTTTTCTAAACTCCATGTACCTGTCCAGGAGTCTCTTAAAAGACCCTATTGTATCCACCAACACCACCATCGCCGGCAGCCCATTCCACGCACTCACCACTCTCAGCGTAAAACCTCTGCATCTTTTACCAAGCACCTTAAAACAGTGACCTCTTATGTTAGCCATTTCAGTCCTGGACTATGCACACAATCAATGCCTCTCATCATCTTATACACCTCTGTGAGGTCACCTCTAATCTTCTGTCGCTCCAAGGAGAGAAGGCCAAGTTCACTCAACCTATTCTCATAAGGCATGCTCCTCAATCCAGGCAACATTCTTGTAAATCTCCTCTGCGCCCTTTCTATAGTTTACACATCCTTCCTCTAGTGAGGTGATGAGAACTGAGCACAGTACTCCAAGTGGGGTCTGACCAGGGTCCTATACAGTGGTAACAATACCTCTCAGCTCTTGAACTCAATCATTTCGTTGTTGAGGGCCAATGCACTGTATGCCTTCTTGACCACACAGTCAACCTGCACAGCACCTTTGAGAGTCCTATCGACATGAACCCAAGGATCCCTCTGATCTAATTTTACCATTAATACTATGTTCTGCCATCATATTTGACCTACCAAAGTGAACAATCTCACACTTACCTGGGCTGAACTCCATATGCCACTTCTTAGCCCAGTCTTGCATCCTATCGATGTCCCACTGTAACCTCTGACAGCCCTCCACACTATCTACAACACTCCCAACTTTTGTGTATTTAGCAAATTTACTAACCCACCCCTCCACTTCCTCATCCAGATTATTTATAAAAATCATGAAGAGAAGGGGTCCTAGAACAGATGTCTGAGGTACACCACTGGTTACCGACCTTCATACAGAAAATGACCCACCAACCAGCACTCTTTGTCTTCTGTGGGCATGCCAAATCTGGATATACAAAGCAAGGCCCCTTTGGATCCCATGCCTCCTTTCTCAATAAGCCTTGCATGGGGTACCTTATCAAATGCTTTACTGAAATCCATATACACTACATCTATTGCTCTTCCTTCATCAATGTGTTTAGTCACATCTTCAAAAACTTCACTCAGGATCATAACGCATGACTTGCCTTTGACAAATCCATGCTGACTATTCCTAATCATATTATGCCTCTCCAAATGTTTATAAATCCTGCCTCTCAAGATCTTCTCCATCAACTTACCAGCCACTGAAGAAAGACTCACTGGACTATCATTTCCTGGGTTATCTACTCCCTTCTTGAATAAGGGAACAACATCTGCAACCTTCCAATCCTCCAGAACCTCTCCCGTCCCTATTGATGACACAAAGATCATTGCCAGAGGTTCAGCAGTCTCCTCCCTTGCCTCCCACAGTAGCCTGTGGTATATCTCATCCAGTCCCAGTGACTTATCCAACTTGATCCTCTTTCTTAATGTCTATATGCACAAGCTTTTCAGCCCACTGCAAGCCATTCCTACAATTGCCAAGGTTGTTTTCCATAGTGAATAATGAAGCAAAATATTCATTAAATTCTTCCGCGATCTCCTTTGGTTCCATGCACATTTTTCCACTGTCACACTTGATTGGTCCTATTCTCTCACATCTTATCCTCTTGCTCTTCACATACTTGTAGAATGCTTTGTGTTTTCCTTAACCCTGTTCACCAAGGCCTTCTCATTGTCCCTTCTGGCTCTCCTAATTTCATTCTTAAGCTCCTTCCTGCTAGCCTTATAATTTTCTAGATCTCTAACATCACCTAGCTTTTTGAACCTTTCATAAGCTTTTCTTTTCTTTTTGACTAGATTTTCAACAGCCTTTGTACACCATGGTTCCTGTAGACTACCATCCTTTCCCAGTCTTATTGGAATGTACCTTTGCAGAACACCACACACATATCCCCTGAATATTTGCCGCATTTCTGCCACACATTTCCCTGAGAACATCTGTTCCCAATTTATGCTTCCAAATTCCTGACTGAAAGCTTCATATTTCCCCTTACTCCAACACTTTCCTAACTTGTCTGTTCCTATCCCTATTCCTATCCCTATCCCATGCTATGGTAAAGAAGATAGAATTGTGAAAACTATCTCCAAAATGCTGTCCCACGAAGAGACCTGATACCTGACCAGGTTCATTTCCCAATATCAGATCAAGTACAACCTTCACAGTCATCTGTAAAGAGTCTGTATATCATCCCCATGGAATGCATGGGTTTTCTCCACATGCTCCAGTTTCCTCCCACAGTCCAAAGATGCACCGATTAATAGATTAATTGGTCATTGTAAATTCTCCCATGATTAAGCTAGGATTCAATGGGGGTCTGCTGGGCTGTGTGGCTCAAAGTGCCAGAAAGCCCTATTCTATGCCATATCTCAGTAAGTAAGTAAATAAATACCAATTCAGAAATGAAAATTCTGCAAATAAATCTTGAGGTAATCTGTAGATGACTAGCACAATATGAAAAGCAAAAATGTCCAGACATATTAGAGAAAGCAGTGCTCTGAATTAGCCATCAGGAAATTATCCTACTGATGTAACATTGCATCAAGATTAAGCTGTAAATATAAATTGAAAAATAGCTGTCGTTGTGGCTGTTCTGTTTTTAATAACCATGTAGTAAGCAGTTACTCCTACTGAAAGCTATTATAATATGAAGGTAGTCAAGTTCAAGTTTAATTATCCATGAATACCTATGAACTCAGCCAAGCAAAACAGCATTACTCGTAGGCCAAGGTGCAACTGTCACACACAGCACAGGCACATCTGGCACATCTAACAAAGCAAGCACGTGCAAGTTATCAGTGAAATAGAGTCACACAAAATATATATATATTACAAGGTCCTTATTCCATGAATGTGGCCCAGACAGAGTTTCGAGTCTGCTATTAAAGACCTGTGCTGATCAACTGGCTGGAGTGTGATTTCTTTGACCTCTCGCTTTGGCAGTCTGAGGTACCCACCTGCATCAAGCAAGCTTCAGTTATACCAGTGCCCAAGAGCACCAACCTCAACGACTATCATCCAGTAGCACTTTCTTACACAGTGATTCAGGTTCAGGTTCAGATTTCAGTTTATTGTGATTTAGAAACTACAAATGCAATGCAGTTAAAAAATGAAGTGTTTTGAGAGGTTACTGATGAAACATAACAACTCCTACCTGAGAAATAACTTAGGTCCACTCAAGTTTGCCTACCAGAGCAGCAGGTCCACAGCAGATGTCATCTTACTGGTTCTTCATTCAGCCCTAGAACATATGAACAGCAAAGAAGCATACATCTGGATGCTCATTATACAGTTTAGCTTTCAATACCATTATTCCCCCCCTCTAAAGCTAATCAATAAGTCCCAAGACTGTGGCCTCAATACCTCCTTGTGCAATTGGATCCTGGATTTCCTCATTTGCAGACGCCAGTCAGTTCAGATTGGCAACATCATCTCCCCATAACCTCCATCAGCATAGGTGCACCACAACACGAATGCTTAGCCCCACACTCTACTTGCTTCACACTTATGACTGTGTGGCTAAGCACAATTCCAACGCCATGTTTTGCTGATGACACCACTGACGTAAGCCAAAACAAAGGTGGTGATGGATCAGCGTATAGGAGGGAGACTGAAAATCTGGCTGAGTGGTGCCATAACAACAACCTCTCACTCAATGTCTGTAAGACCCAGGAGTTGATTATTAACTACAGGAGAAGCAAGCCAGATATCTGTGAGCCATTCCTTATTGGAGGATCAGAGTTGGAGAGGGTCAGCAACTTTAAATTTCCTGGTGTTATTATCTCGAAGGAACTTTTCTGGACCCAGCACCTAAGTGTAATTATGAAGAAGGCACAGCAGCTCTTCTAATTCCTTAAGCATTTGCGGAGATTTGGTATGACATCCAAAACTCCGACAAACTTCTGTAGATGCGTAGTGGAGAGTATATTGACTGGCTGCATCACTGCCTGGTATGGAATAACCAATACCCTCAAATGGAAACTCCTACAAAAAGTAGTGGATACAGCCCAGTCCATCATGGTTAAAGCCTTTCCCACCACCTAACACATCTACATGAAACACAGGAAAGCAGCATCCATCACCAGGGACCCTTACCACCCAGGACATGCTCTCTTTTTACAGCCAACAATGGGAAGAAGGTACAGGCACCTTCAAAATCTTTTATTATCTCTTAACTATCAATTTCTTGAACCAAAGGGAATAGCTTCACTAAACTTCACTTACTCCATCATTGAAATGTTCCCACAACCAATGGAACCACTTTCAAGAAGTCTTCATCTCAGGTTCTCAATATTTATTGCTCATTTATTTATTAGAACATAGGACATAGAAATCTACAGTACATTACAGGCCCTTCAGCCCACAATGTTGTGCCGACCATGTAACCTACTCTAGAAATTGCCTAGAATTTCCTGACCGCATAGCCCTCTATTTTTCTGGTCCATTTATCTATCTAATAGTCTGTTAAAAGACCCTATTGTATCTGTCTCTACCACTGTTGCTAGCAGTGCATTCCACGCACCCACCACTCCTTGTGAGAAACTTACCTCTGACATGCTCCATGTACTTACTTCCAAACATCTTAAAACTACGCCGCTCATGTTAGCCATTTCAGCCCTGGGAAGAAAGCATCTGGTTATCTACATGATCAAGGCCTCTCATCATCTTATACACCTCTATCAGGTCATCCCTCATTCTCCGTCGCTCCAAGGAGAAAAGGCCAAGTTCACTCAACCCATTCTCATAAGGCATGCTCCGCAATCCAGGTTACATCCTTGTAAATCTCTTCTGCACTCTCTCCATTGTATCCACATCCTTCCTGTAGTGAGGTGACCAGAACTGAAAACAGTACTCCAAGTGGGGGTCTGACCAATGTCTTCTACCTCACAGCTTTTGAACTGAATCCCACAGGTGATGAATGCCAACACACCATATGTTTTCTTATCAACTGCCATAGCAGCTTTCAGTGCCCTATGGACATGGATCCCAAGACTTCTTTGATCCTCCACACTGCTAAGAGTCTTACCATTAATATTATATTCTGTCTTCAAATTTGACTTAACTAAATGAACTATTTCATGCTTCTCTGGGTTGAACTCCATCTGCCACTTCTCAGCCCAGTTCTGCATCCTATCGATGTCCCTCTGTAACCTCTGACAACCCTCCTGCCTATCCACAACACCCCCAACTTTTGTGTCATCAGCAAACTTACTAACTCATTCTTCTAGTTGCTCATCCAGGTCATTTGCAAAAATCACAAAAAGGAGGGGTCCCAGAAAAAATCCCTGTGGATCACCACTGATCACTGATTCCATGCAGAATATGAACATCTACAACCATCCTTTGCCTTCTGTAGATGAGCCAATTCTCTATCCACAAAGCAAGGTCTCCTTGTATCCCATGCCTCCTTCCTTTCTGAAGGAGCCTTGCATGGGGAACTTTATCAAATGCCTTACTGAAATCCAGAAACACTACATCCACTGCTCTACCCTCGCCAATGCATTTTGTTACTTCCTCAGAGAATTCAGTCAGGCTTGTAAGGTATGACTTGTTATTAACAAAGCCATGCTGCCTATCCCAATTCAGATTACTTCTCTCCAGATGCTCACAAGTCTTGCCTCTCAGGATCTTCTCCAATAACTCGCCCAACACTGAAGTGAGATTCACTGCTCTATAATTTCCTGGGTCATCTCTACTCCCTTTCTTGAACAAGGGACAACATTTGTAACCCTGCAGTCCTATGGTACTTCTCCCAACCCTTTGATGACATAAAGATCATCACCAGAGGCTCAGCAATCCCATCCCTCACTTCCCACTGTAACCTGCAGTATACCTTGTCTGGACCCAGCATCTAACTTAATGCTTTTCAAAAGTTCCAGCACATCCTCTTCCTTAATGTCTACTTGCTCAAGCATTTCAGTCCACTGTAAGTCATCCTCACAATTACAAAGGTCCTTTTCACAGGTGAATACTGAAGCAAAGTATTCATTAAGTACCTCTGCTACCTCCTCCGGCATTATGCACGTTTCCACTTTCATGTTTGGTCCTATTCACATATGGCTCATCCTCTTGCTCTTCACATTTGCAGAAAGCTTTGGGGTTTTCCTTAATCATGATCGCCAGGGCCTTCTGATGACTCCTTCTGGCTCTCCTAATTTCAGGCTTAAGCTCCTACCTGGCAACCTTGTAATTTTCTAGAGCTCTAACAGTACCTAGTTTCTTGAACATAAGCTTTTGTTTATTTCTTAACTAGATTTTCTACATCCTTTGTACACCATGTTTCTTTTACATGCCATCCTTTCTCTATCTCAATGGAACATACATATGCAAAAACCCACGCAAATGTTCCCTGAACATTTGCCACATTTCTGCCATGAGAACATCTGCTTCCAATTAATACTCCAAAGTTTCTGCCTAGTAGCATTGTATTTCCCCCTACTTCAATTAAGTGCTTCAACAAATTGTCTGCTCCTATCCCTTTCTAGCACTGGGTTAGGGAGATAGAGTTGTGGTCACTACCTCCAAAATGCTCTCCCACCAAGAGATCTGACACCTGACCAGGTCCATTTCCCAATACCAGGTCAAGTACAACCTCTCCTGTAGTTGGCTTATCTACATATTGCATCAAGAAGCCTTTCTGAACACACCTAACAAACTCCACCCCATTTAAACCCCTTGTGCTAAGAAGATGCCAGTCAATATTAGGAAAGATAAAATCAGCCATCACAACAACCCTATTATCTTTCCAGAATCTGACTCCCTATCTGCTCCTTGATGCCCTTGTTACTATTAGGGATCTATAAAAAACACCCATTGGAGTTAATGCCCCCTTCCTGTTTCTGACTTCCACCCACGCTGACTCAGTAGACAATCCCTCCATGACTTCCTCCTTTTCTGCAGCCGTGATACTATCTCTGATTAGCAATGCCACACCCCACCTTTTTTGCCTCACTCCCTTTTTAAAACATCTAAGGCCCGGCACACTCAACAGCCATTCTTGCCACCGAGACATCCAAGTCTCTGCAATGCCAACAACATCATAGTTCATCATATTGATCCATGCTCTAAGTTCATCTGCTTTGTTTATGATACTCTTTGCATTAAAATAGTCACATCTCAAACCGTCAGGCTGAGTGCATCTGTGCTCTATCATCTGCCTATCCTTCCTCACAAATTCCCCACAAGCTGTCTCTACTTGAGGGCCAACTGCCCCATCTCCGCCTCTTCACTTCGGTTCCCACCCCTCCTGTAAATCTAGTTTAAACCCTCCCCCAATAACATTAGCAAACCTCCCTCCCAGGATATTGGTTCCCTCTAGTTCAGGTGCAACCTGTCCCACTTGTACAGGTCACCCCTTCCCCCGAAAAGGTTCCAATAATCAAGAAATTGAAAGCCTGCTCCCTGTACCATCTCCTCAGCTACTCGTTCTTCTGTGCTATCTTCCTGTTCTGACCTTCCCTAGATTGTTGCACTGGAAGTAATCCAGAGATGACCATCTTGGAGGATTCTGCTCTTCAGCCTCCTTCCTTAAACTTGCTGCGCAGGACCTCTACCCTTCTCCTGCCAATGTCATTGGCACCATCACATACCATGACCTCTAGCTGCTCACCCTCCCCTTTAAGAATAAAATGAAGCCACTCAGAGACATCCCAGACCTTAGTGCCCGGAAGGCAACACACTATCCTGGCACTTCTTTTGCTGCCACAAAATCTCCTATCATTCCCCCTCTGACTATTCCTCTGCCTAACATCACTCTTCCCTTCTTAGAGCTGACTATAGTGCTATTGGTCTGGCTGCTGCTGCCCTGCCCAGATAGCTCATCCCCCTCAACAGTATCCAAAGAGTTGCACCTGTTGCTGAGGGGAATGACCACAGGGGGACACTACACTGACTTCTTTCTCCCTTTACCGCTCTCAGTGTTCACCCATCTACTCCTCGAATTCTGCACTCTGGGTGTAAGCACTTGCTCAAAATTTCTTATCTAACCTTGTCTCCCAGATGATCCTTAGTTCATCCAACTTAGGCGCCAGTTCCTTAATGCGGTCTTGCAGGAGCTGGAGCTAGCTGCATTTTCCCAGGTGTAGTCATCAAGGAAACCTTCAGTTGCCATGAATTCCCGCATCCTACAGGAGTATTCCACTGCAATATCTGCCATCCTGTCTGCACTGTACAATGGGCAAACAAGACAAAATGAGCAAATACAAAAGGAACACCATACTTTTCTTCCCTATCTCTTAGGCCTCGGCCTCTTCTCATCGAAGCCTCTAAGTTCCCACTCTGACACTAGCCCCCACTCTGATGTTGGCTGCTTCACTAGACCCCATCTGTCTTTTATGGTATGAAAAATAAGAAAAACCCCCACACAAGGTGAAAGAACTCATTGTGTTTGGTGAAGCTACGCTGCTACTGATGCCTCTGATGCTTCCCGTGCCTACACACTTGCTATTATTATTATTTCTTTCTTGTAGCATTGGCACAGTTTGTTGGCTTCTGCACTCTGGTCGAATGCCAAAGTTGGAGAGGGGTGGTCTTTCATTGATTCTCTTATTGTTATTATACCATAGATTTATCAGGAATGCCTACAAGAAAATGAATTCATGCTTCTATATGGCGACATATACATACTTTGATAATGAATTTACTTTGGACTTTGAAAATTTGCAGTTGAGCACAATACAGCTTGTCTTCTGCTGTAAAAACACTGGGGGGCAGCACTGACTACAGCTTGGATGTCATGCCACACTACCTGCTGTGGAGTGCACCAACTCTGATGCCTCTCTCCTAAGTAGCTGTAAACAGGCAATACCACGGCTTGAGGCCTAATCCTCGCTATGACTGAGACCGCACAGCTCCGCCGCCGTCTGCCAATAAATCAGTGAATCGGATTTGCAGCATTCCACAGCAACAATGACCAACAGGGTCTTACGGACACAAGAAAAGTGACTAAGATGATCGCTTGCTGTTAGACACCACTAACTCGTGGTGCAGGCAGCAGCACTATCCGCACCAAATCCAGCTCCTTCAGTTTCTCCGCCAATGAGAAACGCACTGCTGGAATAAACTGTAGTGCATTAAGTTCTTCACGTCTAGCAGGGCCTTGCAATCGTAAAACATACAGTACATTTAAAAAGGAGAATAACACCTTTGGTTGACTGCATAGAAGCTGTTACAATTGAATGCACCAGCATCTTACCAGAAATCTATTATGATGAAAATTCCTCTATGATAGGCATAATAATCGTTTATGTGACAAATGCTCCATCTAATACTTTAAAACTCATGTTAAAATAACTTAACATTGAACCACAGTACACAGAAATATGTAGTAGAGCTCTGAAGTGAGATAAATAACAATTTTCTTAGGGCTATCTTTTAGTTACTTTCTTGAGCTGACATATTACACAACGCACTGGCAAGCATTTTGCTTTGTTTTTGATTTACTGTAGAACAGAAGCTGCAGTACTTATTTGTGTCAGCTAATTGCACAATATGTAAATGAACTGCAAATTAGATTCTAACACATATTAACAATACAAATGACCTTTATGTAGATAAAATTAGTTGCATGCACTTGAGGCATATTTTTGTCAAACTCTTCTGGTCAATTAATACCAAAGACACAAGTTCATCGCTTATAAATTGCAAAAGGATTTGCAAGGCTCATGTGGAGATAACTGAATTCTGCCCTTTTTATCTGTCAGTAAAAGTATTAGAATGGATAGTTTTGTACAGGTCAACTAAATTTAGATGCAAGTAATTGAAAAGCTATGCCCTATTACATTGTATTTGCATCTTGATTTCTTACATTTTTCTTATACTACTACCATCATAGTCTGCATTTTGAACAGCCCAAGGAGTTTTTTTTTATTAAAAAGGCTCATCGAATCATACAGCATTGGAAAAAGGCCCTTCATCCTACCATTCCCATGACAACAGTGAGGTACCTATCCAATAGAAAATTAGATTCAACATTAGGTTAGAAGGAAAAGCCAGAGAGTGGTAGCAGATGGTTGCCTCTCTGATTGGGGGAACTACAAGGATCAGTGCTACGACCATCGTTGTTTGTCATCTATATTCATAATTTGATGATAATGTGGTAAGGTGGATCACCAAACTTGCAGATGACACCAAGATTGTAGGTGTATTGGACAATGAGAAAGAATATCAAAAGTTTGCAGTGGGATCTATACCAGCTGGAAAAATGGCCCGAAAATGGCAGATGGAATTTAAGTGTGAGATGTTGCACTTTGGAAGTGCAAAACAGGATAGGACTTACACCTTGAGCAGTAGGGTAATGAGGAGTGTTGTAGAGCAAAGGGATCTGGGAATGCAGATCCACAATTCCCTGAGAGTGATGTCATAAGTAGATAGAGAGAGCTTTTGACACGCTGGTCTTCATTAATCAGATTATTGAGTACAGGAGTTGGGATGTTACGTTGAAGTTGTATAAGAAGTTGGTGTGGCCAAATTTGGAGTATTGAGAAATTAGATTTATTCATCAGATATACATCAAAACATACAGTGGAATGTGTTGTTTTATCAAGGATGTGCTGGGTGTAGCCGACAAGTATCACCATGCTTTCAACACCAAAATAACATAGCCACTTGCTGACCCAGGATTGTACCTCTTAGGAATGTGGGAGAAAACCAGAGCACACAGAAGAAACCTACATGGTCAAGGGAGAATGTACAGACTCCTTAAAGACAGTGCTGTTGCTGCAAAGTGTTACACTGATTGCTATGGTACCATGTTGCCTTGTGTACATATCTAGTCACTTACCTAGAGCAAAGGTATCAATTAGGTTGGAAGAGTACAATTTACAAGAATATTGCTGGAACTTGAGGACCAGAGTTGTCTTTATTCCTTGGTGAGTGGGAGAATGAGGGGAGAGGTCTATAGAATTTGGTGCAGTATAGATAGGCAAATGCAAACAGGCTTTTTCCACTGAGTCTGGGTGAGACTAGAGCCAGAGCTCATAGGATAAGGGAAAGGTGAAATGTTGAAAGGAAACCTGAAAGGCCACTGCACAGATTCAGGAAACGTTGCGGACGGTTACAAACTCAACCCGCTTCAGCTTCCCCTATTTTGAGGCAATGTTCAAAAAGGCCGCATCCACAATTAAGGACCTTCATAATCTGGGATGTAGAGTCATTGAGTCAGTTAGCACTACAACACAGAAACAGCCCTTTGGCCATTAATCCTTGCGGAACTATTATCTTACCTGGTCCCATTGACCTGCACCTGCACCAAGCTCTCTATACCCCTCCCATCAATGTCTCTTAAATTTTGAAATCAAAACACAAATCCACCACTTCCACTGGCAGCTCATTCCACACTCTGAGTGATGGAGATCCCCCTCATGTTCCCCTTAAACTTTTTACATTTCACCCTCTAATCCAGTCTCAGCCAACCTCAGTAGAAAAAGCCTTCTTGCATTTGCCCTCTCTATATACCTCATAATGTTGTAACCCTTTAACAAATCTCCTTTCATTCTCTTACACTCTAGGGAAAAAAGTCCTAACTTGTTCAAAGTTTCCCTGTAACTTAGGTCTTCAGATTCCAGCAATATTCATGTAAATTTTCTTTGCACTCTTTCAGACTTACTATGATCTTTCCTGTAGATAGGTGACCAGAACACTTCTTCACTCAGAGGGTGAGGCGAATGTGGAACAAGCTGCCAGCTGAACTGTGGATGTGTATTCAATTGCAACATCGAAGAGAAGTTGGATAGATATGTAGATGGAGGGCTATGGTCTAGGTACGGTACAAACAACATTTTTGGCAGATGGGCTGAAGGGCCTGCTTCTGGGCAGTAGTGTTCTATGTCTCTGACTTGATTTACCAGTTCTTGATCCAAATTTTTCTACAATATTACTTCAGTATGTGAATGGAGCGGCCAATATGATTCCAAGCAACCTCTGAGTGAGCAAAACTCCTCCTTGTAAACTCCTGTAAACAAATTATCCCTTAACCTTAACCCATTCCCTTCATCATTTTGTACACTTCTATTGGATACCCTATTTTCATTCTCTGCTCCTAGACTTCCAAGTCTAGCCTATCCAGTCTCTCATAAAATAAATGATGAGTCCCAGATAACATAATGGAAAAACCCCCTCAGGGAAGTCACATCTTGAAATTATCCTTTAAGAGTTTTCAGTAATATACTTGATCAATGGCCAATCCAGATATTGGAGGTTTGGAGAGGAGGTGATTTCAATCAGGTCCACTGCTCGAGGATAAAAGGCAGGGGCAGTTTGCGACAGCATAACTAAGCTTTGTCTAGCGGCCAACTGGCACTTGGGATTGATTAGTAAGAGCAAAGTAACGGAAGGCTGGGGCAAGTGCAGTGGCCAGCGTCTGAGTGGACAGAGTCAGAGTGGTGATCTTAAGGCTTTAACTCTTCAAAGCTTCAGTGAAGAGAGACTTCACTCAAAGAAAGCAAAAGAAAGAAAAGCTCAAGGATTTTCCTTCTCTTCTTAAGGAGGCATGGGATCCAAGGGGACCTTGCTTTGTAGATCCAGAATTGGCTTGCTCACAGAAGGCAAAGAGTGGTTGTAAACCACTCCTCTGCATTGAGGTCGGAGATCAGTGGTGTGCCTCAGAGATCTGTTCTGGGACCCCTTCTCTTCATGATTTTTATAAATGACCTGGATGAGGAAGTGGAGGGATGGGTTAGTAAATTTGCTGATGACACAAAGGTTGGAGGTGTTGTGGATAGTGTGGAGGGCTGTCAGAGGTTACAGTGGGACATTGATAGGATGCAAAACTGGGCTGAGAAGTGGCAGATGGAGTTCAACCCAGATAAATGTGAGGTGCAAACACGAGGAAATCTGCAGATGCGGGAAATTCAAACAACAACACACACAAAATGCTGGTAGAACACAGCAAGCCAGGCAGCATCTATAGGGAGAAGCGTTGTCGACGTTTCAGGCCGAGACCCTTTGGACTTCGTCTCGGCCTGAAATGTCGACAGCGCTTCTCCCTGTAGATGCTGCCTGGCCTGCTGTGTTCCACCAGCACTTTGTGTGTGTAAGTGTGAGGTGGTTCATTTTGGTAGGTCAAATATGATGGCAGAATATAGCATTAATGTTAAGACTTTTAGCAGTGTGGAGGATCAGAGGGATCTTGGGGTCTGAGTCCATAGGACTCTCAAAGCTGCTGTGCAGGTTGACTATGTGGTTAAGAAGGCAGACAGTGCCTTGGCCTTCATCAACCATGGAGTTGAGTTTAAGAGCCGAGAGGTAATGTTACAGCTATTTAGAAGCCTGGTCAGAATCTACTTGGAGTACTGTGCTCAGTTCTGGTCACCTCACTACAGGAAGAACATGGAAACTATAAAAAGGGTGCAGAGGAGATTTAAAAATATGTTGCATGAATTGGGGAGCATGCCTTATGAGAATAGGTTGAGTGAACTTGGCCTTTTCTCCTTGGAGTGGCAGAGAATAAGATGTAACCTGACAGAGGTGTGTAAGATGATGAGAGGCATTGATCGCGTGGATAGTCAGAGGCTTTTTCCCAGAGCTGAAATGGTTAACATAAGAGGGCACAGTTTTAAGGTGCTTGGAACTAGGTACAGAAGTGATGTCAGGGGTATATTTATTGTGCAGAGAGCAGTGAGTGCGTGGAATGGGCTGCCGGCGACAGTGCAGGAGGCGGATACGATAGGCTCTTTTAAGAGTCTCCTGGATAGGTACATGGAGCTTAGAAAAATAAAGGGCTGAGGGTACCCTTAAGTAATTTCTAAATAAGTACATATTCAGCACAGCATTGTGAGCCGAAGGGCCTGTATTGTGCTTTAGGTTTTCTATGTTTCTTTATATCTGCTCATCTAGAAAAGTAGAGATCCCAGGCAGGATAGTTGAATGCTCATCTTGTGGGATGTGGACCACTACAACTGCAAGGAACTGTGTCCAGCTGCAGCTTCTAACAATCCGCATTAAGGAGCTGGAGCTTGAACTGGATGAACTCCCGATCACTCAGGAGGCTGAAGGGGTGATAGCACATATAAAGAGGTAGTTACACCCATGCGCATGGCATTGGAAACTGGGTGCCAGTCTAGAAGGGGAAAGGGGTTAAGGAGCCAATGCAGAGTACCCCTGTATCTATCCCCCTCAAAAACAGCTATAACTCTTTGGATACTATAAGGGGGAGGTGGGTAGGGATGACCTGACAGAGCAAAGTCACAGTGGTTGGGTCTCTGGGTTTGTGATTCAGAAGGGCAGGGGGAAGAAGAGGAACATAGTGGTGAAGGGAATTCATTAGTTAGGGGGACAGACATGAGGTTCTGTGGGTGGGTACGAGTTTCCCAGATGGTATGTTGCCTTCCGGGTGCAAATGTCCAGGATATCTCTGATTTCTTAAATGGGAGGGTGAGCAGCCAATAGTCATGGTCCATGTATGTAGCTGGCATGGGTAGGATGAGCAATGAGGTTCTCCATAGGGTGTTCAGGGAGTTAGATGCTAAGTTAAAGGGCGGGACCTCCAGGGTTGTGATCTCAATATTGTTACCAGTGCCATGTATTAGAGAGGTTAGAAATAAGAAGATTATACAGTTTACTACATGGAGTTGGTGTAGGAGGGAGGGCATAGGATTTTTGGATCATTCGGCTCTCTTCCAGTGAAGGTGGGACCGGTACAGAAGGGGAAAGTGACTATAATATGATTGAATTCACCCTGAAAATTTGTGAAGGTGAAACTGAAATTAGATGAATCAGTAGAATTATAGAGGCATGAGTGAGGAGTTGGCCAGAAATTATTGGAAAAGAACACTGGCAGGGTTGATGGCAGAGCAGCAATGGATGGAATTTCTGGTAGCAATTTGGCAGACACAGGGTATATACATCCCAAAGAGGAAGAAGGATTCTAAAGGAAAGATGACACAACTATGACTAACAAGAGAAATCAAAGCCAAAGAGAAGGCATATAGGAATATCCTAGTGTAAAAAAATAGCGGGTAGAGGCTTTGGAAGCTTTTAAAAGCCCGCAGAAGGCAACTAAATAAGTCATTAAGAAGGAATATGAATGTAAGCCAGCCAATAATATTAAAGGTACCAAAAAATTCTTCAGATATATATATAGTGTAAAAAGAAAGAGGTGAGAGTGGATATTGGTCCACTCGAAAATGATGCTGAAGAGGTAGCAATGGGGAACAAGGAAATGGCGGGTGAACTGAATAAGTATTTTGCATCCATCTTCACTTTTAAAGATTCTAGGTGTATGGTGGAAGTTCCAGGTGTCAGGAGGCAAGAAGTGTGTGAAGTTACCATCACTAGAGAGAATGTTCTCAGGAAACTGAAAGGTCTGACAGTAGATAAGTCAGCTGGATCAGATGGTGTACACCCCAGAGTTCTGAAAGAGGTGGCTAAGGAGATCATGGAGGCATTAGTAATGATGTTTCAAGAATCACAAGATTGTGAAATTGTTCCTGAAGACTGGAAAATTGCAAATACCACTCCACTCTTCATGAAGGGAGACCCGCAGAAGAGAGGAAACTATAAGCCAGTTAGTCTGATTTCAGTAGCTGGAAGATGTTGGTGTTGATTATTAAGGATGAGGTTTCAGGTGTATTTGAAGGCAGTGTAGTTTCCTCAAGGGAAAATATTGCCTGACAAATCTGTTGAAATGCTTTGAAGAAATAACACTCAGGTTAGACAAAGGAGATGCAGTAGATGTGGTGTACTTGGATTTTCAGAAGGCCTTTGACAAGGTGCCACATATGAGTCTGCTTAACAAGATACAAGCCCATAGTATTACAGGAAAGATTTTAGTATGGATAAAGCAGTGGCTGGTCGGAAGGTAGCAAAGAGTGGTAAAAAAAGGAGTGGTATTAATTGGCTGGTTGACAGTGACTAGTAGTGTTCCACAGGGATCTGTGTTGGAACTGATTTTTTAATGTTATATATCAATGATTTGGATGATGGAATTGATAGCTTAGTTGCAAAGTTTGCAAACGATATGAAGATAGGTTCAGGGCCAGGTAGTTTTGAGGAAGTAGAGAGGCTACAAAAGCACTTAGACAGATTAGGAGAATGGGCAAAGAAATGGTAGATGTTATACTGTGTCAGGAAGTATATGGTCATGTACTTTGGTAGAAGAAATAAAAGGATTGACTATTTTCTAAATGGAGAGAAAATACAAAAAATGAGGTGCAAAGAGACTTGGGAGGCCTTGCACAGAATTCGCTAAAGGTTAATCTGCAGGTGGAGACAGTGGTGAAGAAGGCAAATGTAATATTAGTATTCATTTCCAGAGGATTGGAATATAAAAGCAAGGATGTAATTTTGAGACTTGTAAATTGTCCTATGATTAGGCTAGGATTCAATAAGGGGATTACTGGGCTGTAAAGCTCGAAGGGCTGGAAGGCCTATTCTGCACTGTATCACAATAAGCAAATAATAAATAAATGAAAATAATATAAACTGCTACTGGGCAGAAAGTTCCAAGAACCAGTGAGGCTCTGCACTCTGTGTTTCATGATTTGGGCTCTTCGAGAAGCTTCACTGAATTCTGACTAATGGAACTCCAACTGATTTTGCAAAATATGCCTATCTCCTTCTTGCTCTGATATGGATTAATAAGGATTAATAATCATAATTGATTCAATAATCAAAATACAAAGAAGATGTTTCTGATCCTGACATAAATTCTGTCTCGCTCAGGTAGCTTGTCCTATACTTGTTAATATTAAGCTAATGTGTCATCAAGTAGTCCTAACATAAAGACTAAGAGTGGTAGAAAATAATGATATTTTTCAGGCATTGTTGCCTTTGCAAGCCAGGATTCAGAATGTCAAAAACAGTCAGTTTCCCATCAATACCTGTTCTACATGAATTAAGGCAAACAGAATCCAGTGCTGTGAGTTTACAGATTCCTCCAGGGAATACTGAGGAAATCATGTATTACTCAAGGGCAGATAAAATGCTTTGCTTTCATGCACACGTCAAGGGAAATTAAACACGGAAAATCTCATGGGAAATTAAACAAGTGGAAGCAAATGTTTTAATTAATCTGGGATTTTTTTTAGTGTTGGAATCCAAACATTTTTGATAACCAAATGGGAAAAAAAACAGATCTCAGAGATTATTGGAGTTATTAAACCAACTTATTAGTTTCAATCCACAATTAAATAGTGAAATGAAATATTGTTAATCAATGGTCAAATTAACATCCTGTCTGGATTTTGTGTTTAAAGTAATGTTGAAGTTATCTGAATAAAACATTATCGATGAGTAGGGAATAAATACAAATATACTAGTAGTCACCCATTTTAAAGAATTTAAGCATCACCAACTGTGAAAATTGCAATTCCCTCCAGCAGATTCCTGAATGGATCCAAAAACGTAATTCATGTGTTCTTGGATGCAGGTGGAGATTGAAATCCAGAAAAACTGCAAGAACAGAAGGGAGCTAGCTCCAACCTGATCTTTTCAACATTTTACTCAAGCATGTTATAAAGCCTCTGGGAGACGGTGCTATTTTTCAATTTTATTGTGAGATATATGTATTAACATGGGTTTTGCACTTTAAATATAGCTCCTTGTGATATTCAGACATGCTGAAACTTGTTTGGGAAAACAAAGCAAGGAAGCATCATCAATTGAGGAAGCTGAGGCCATGATAGGGAAATACAACAATAGATGTTTAATACTCTGTTTTTTTACCTGTTAAGATAAATGGGGGATTATTCATTACTAGTTCTGTAAATTATTGATTAATATTATTCAGTAAGGTCATTTCAGATATCTGACCTGAGTTTTAATGTTCAGGACTGTCCCCAAATCTCCTGTCCCAGATCTACTGCCAACTGAGTCAGCTGTCAAAGTCAACTTCATCTTCACTTCCCTCCTGTTTGGTGAAGAAAGCTGGGTTTCACAATCTGTGAAACAAAGCTATTTTTAAATGGGTGATTAATTGTCGAGCTGGCAATGTTTGCTTTGTCTGTGATGATGTACTGTATTGTGCTTCAAATATTCTGGTTGGCTTCCCAACGGTGCAGCGTCAGTGAGTTAACGTGCAGCAATGAATGCGGGCACCAATCACCCAAGCACAACTGGCATCTGCAAATGTTTCCGGACCATCAATGCAGAGTTTGTGTGCAGCAACAGAAAGGTTGACAGTAAGATCCTTCCAGTCAGCTGCAAAGATGATTTTATTCTGTAATTGTCTGTCTCTCTGATGTCTACATATTTGAAATCCATATTACTGGCTGGTTGCAGACAATATAATTAAAATGAACAATTCCTCTCACATTCCCAAAGAATGTGGTCAATAAGCAATGTCCACATAACATCATTAAGAAAGTTCAGTTTACGTTAGCTGTACGTTATGTGCCTGAGGTTTCTTATGGTTGTTATAGCCAGGGGTGGTCATGGGTCAAGCTCCCACTAATTATTAAATGCTCCCAATGGTGTATACATCAAAAGGTCTCTGACAAGCAAGTCCAGCTCCTGGCCTTCACGTACAGCGTAGCTACGAAGCCCGGCAGAACCGTTTCTACTGACAGGAGAAGGGGCAAAGGCAGGTGACTGCCGCCTTAAAACCAGTCACTTCAGGCAGATGGAGTTCATCTGATCTCAACCCTCCACTGCTTTGTGGCTATATCTACTCACGGGGAAGGCTTTGGGAGTAAACTCCGATCTGGAGTCCCTAAGGCTGTCCTACGCTGAGTTGACTGAGAACTTCTGCGATGCTGCTGGTGCCAAACTGTATCGGTCTCTGCTGTTCCTTTGGATTCATCAGCTGCGTGGAGAGCGGGAGCTTGCTACATGGGCAACAGCTTACTCTGCACATTGTACTGCCCTGGCTTGCATACCTAGATAGTTAGGACGCAACATCTATGGTCGACCTAACTGACGGGAGCCTCATATGCGTTTGAACAGATTAGGAGGTTGTCCTCAGTAGGAACTAGCCAGGGAATCCAGGATGGTTGTGTGTGCTGCACTCTTCATAGTTTTAGAGAAAGTGGATGCATTAGTTGACATCATCCAAAATTCCAGAAATTCTGAAACAACTCACGCTGATTGCAAGGAGACCAATCCAATCTCACTGTTTAAGAAAGGAGGGAGAAGAACATCAGGGAACCCTACATAGGAAGGAAAATCCCAGAATCTCTTACTATGGAAGTTTTAACAAAGCACTCAAAAAATATTATGTGGATTGTCCAGTGTAAATTGGCTAATAGATTTGTAAGTTATTATTGTCACATGGTCCAAGGTTTGGAGATGTATACGTGCTTCAATGACCCAAGAGCTACAGTACACTGGCTGGAGTCAGGTCCTTGTGCTTTGACCCTTGGTAGGATCATCCATATCAGACAGGTCAAAGAGCACAGGTCAGATTGAAAGTGGCCCATCTGTCCTCCGGGTTTGGATATTCAGCTCTGGGGCAACAACCTTGACTGGTCAAACAATATTGTTACAGAAACAGCACTGAAGATTCCTTCAACCTCTGTGTGCAACAGTATTCCGGAGTTGCCATTGGGACTTGCATGACTGTTAAGGACAGACAGAGATGGAGGACATTCATTGCTGCCCTAAATGTCAGCAGCATAATGGTAAGTAAATACCTGCAGAGCAATACACAGCGACTCTGCAGGCCAGGAAACATCTATGGAAAAGAGCACAGGTGAAGTTTTGGGCCGAGACACTTCATCAGGACTAGAGAAAAAAGTCTCCAGTCCTGATGAAGGGTCTCGGCCCGAAACGTCGACCGTGCTCTTTTCCATAGATGCTGCCTGGCCTGTTAAGCCCAGTCAGCATTTTGTGTTTTTTGCTTGGATTTCCGGCATCTGCAGATTTTCTCTTGTTTATGTAAGTATCAGCATCACAAGTTAGAGTAAACCAGCTGATCAAATCAAGTCAAGTCAATTTTTATTGTCATTTCGACCATAACTGCTGGTACAGTGCCTAGTAAAAATGAGACAATGTTTTTCAGGACCATGGTTTACATGACACAGTACAAAAAACTAGACTGAACTACATAATAAAAAAAAACAGAGAAAGTACACTAGACTACAGACCTACACTGGACTGCATAAAGTGCACAAAAACAGTGCAGGCATTACAATAAATAATAAACAGGACAGTAGGGTAAGGTGTTAGTCCAGGCTTCGGGTATTGATGTGGTGTATTAGAGATAAAGTACCACGTAAGAAATTATTACCAAACCAGTGCATGTTGTACCAGGGATAATATACTGTCATTGTTTGAGGATTGGTTAAAGGACAGAAAGGGAGAGGGTAGAAATGGATTAATTTTAACTGTGTATTACAACTGAGATTTATGTTGGAGCTACAGTTGCTCCCTATTGATATTAATGATACGGAGAAGGTGACCAAATATAATACTTCTAGGTTTATTGAAGCTACCAAAGAGAGGTGGCAGTGCAGCCTGTATGGAGGATGAATGGAAGCTTCAAAGCTATGTAGAAAATTGAAGTGACATGGCAGATTGACATAGCGAGTAAAAATATAACATCATTCACTTTGATAGAAAGAAATAGTTTTCTATCAAAGTTGATGATGTTACATTTTCTATTGGTTTATTTCTTAAGAGGCATTGAAGTTCAAAGGAAACCTGGATGTCCTTAACATGAATTACTGAGAGTTCACATGAAAGTACATAATCAGTCAGAGATGCTGATGCTACATTAGCCATGATCAAAGAACCATACAAAGATACATCTCACAAGTGAATCTTCCATGAGGCACATGTATGGTAATCCCACCAGCCTTCTTTCGATCTACATTCCTCTATACCAGGCATTCCCAACCTGGGGTCCATAGACCCCTTGGTTAATGGTATGGGTCTGTGGCATAAAAAGGTTGGGAACCCCTGCTCTATGCTTTTTCTATCCAAGTGTCAGTTCAATATTGTAATTGCATCTGATTCTACCACTTTTTCAGGCAGCTCATTTCAGGTATCCATCTTCTTTATTTTTGTGAAGAATTTGCTTCTCAGATCTCCTTTAAATTTCTCCCTCCTCACCTTAAACCAGTGCCCTCTTGTTCTAGATTCCCCTGTCCAGGGAAGAAGATTCGGATAATCTATCCTATCCAATCTCATAAACCTCATTCACATTACCCTTCAATGCCCCATGACCTGGTATGAATAAACCCTACCCTTCCAGCTCTCCATTTAACTACTGCTCTCCATTCCAGGAAATATTAGTCAGAAGCAGAATTAGATTTAATACCACTGACGCATTTTGTGAATTTTGTTCTTTTCCAACAACAGGACAATAAAAAATGACAATACATTTTTTAAAAAGTGCAAAGTGCAGGAAGGTTTGCTAGTGCTGCTCCGGGGGGTTTAAACTAGATTTGCAGGGGGAGGGGAACCAGAGTGTTAGAGCAGATAGTGAGTTGGAGGAGGATAAATGTCATGTGCGAGCTGCAAGTATAGTGATGGAATAAAGCCAGATCTAAAATATAAAGAGGCTTTGAGGAAAGAGAATCAGAATAAAGAGTGTAAAGGTAGTAAGGCAGAAGGGCTAAAGTGTGTGTACTTCAAAGCAAAAAGCATCAGGAACAAAGGTGATGAACTGAGAGCTTGGATACATACATGGAAATATGATGTAGTGGCCATTACAGAGACTTGGCTGGCACCAGGGCAGGAATGGATTCTCAATATTCCTGGATTTCAGTGCTTTGAAAGGGATGGGGGGGGTGGAGGGGTGGCATTACTGGACAGGGATACTTTTACAGCTACAGAAAGGGTGGGTCATGTAGCAAGATCCTCTTTTGAGTCAGTATAGGTAGAAATCAGGAACAGGAAGGGAGCAGTTACTCTACTGGGGGTACTCTATAGGCCACCTGGTAGCAGCAGAGATACCGAGGAGCAGAATGGGAGGCAGATTTTGGAAAGGTGCAAAAATAACAGGGTTGTTATCATGGGTGACTTTAACTTCTCTAATATTGATTGGCACCTGAATAGTTCCAAAGGTTTAGACGAGGCAGTGTTTGTTAAGTGTGTCCAGGACGGATTCCTGTCACAGTATGTTGACAGGCCGACCAGGGGGAATGCCATACTGGATCTAGTATTAGGTAACAAACCAGGTCAGGTCACAGATCTGTCAGTGGCTGAGCATCTGGGGGACAGTGATCACCGCTCCCTGACCTTTAGCATTATCATGGAAAAGGATAGAATTAGAGAGGACAGGAAAAATTTTAATTGGGGAAGGGAAAATGATGAGGCTATAAGGCTAGAATTTACGGGTGTGATTGGGATGATGTTTTTGCAAGAAAATGTACTATGGACATGTGCTCGATGTTTAGGGATCTCTTGCAGGATGTTAGGAATAAATTTGTCCTGGTGAGAAAGATAAAGAATGGTAGGGTGAAGGAACCATGGGTGACAAGTGAAGTGGAAAAAGGCAGCATACATGAGGTTTAGGAAGCAAGGATCAGATGGGTCTATTGAGGAATATAAGGTAGCAAGAAAGGAGCTTAAGTAGTCGCTGAGAAGAGCAAGAAGGGGGCATGAGAAGGCCATGGCGAGTAGGGTAAAGGAAAACCCCAAGGCATTCTTCAATTATGTGAAGAACAAAAGGTTGACAGGAGTGAAGATAGGACCGATTAGAGATAAAAGTGGGAAGATGTGCCTGGAGGGTGTGGAAGTGAGTGAGGTCCTAAGTGAATACTTCTCTTCAGTATTCAGCAATGAGAGGGAACTTGTTGATGGTGAGGACAAAATGAGTAAAGTTGATGTTCTGGAGCATGTTGATATTAAGGGAGATGAGGTGTTGGAGTTGCTAAAATACATTAGGATGGATACGTCCCTGGGGCCTGACGGAATATTCCCCAGGCTGCTCCACAAAGCAAGGGAAGAGATTGCTGAGCCTCTAGCTAGGATCTTTATGTCCTCGGTGTCCTTGCTGTCCACAGGAATAGTACCGAGGATTGGAGGGAGGCGAATGTTGTCCCCTTGTTCAAAAAAGGTAGTAGGGATAGTCTGGGTAACTATAGACCAGTGAGCCTCACGTCTGTGGTGGGAAAGCTGTTAGAGAAGATTCTTAGAGATAGAATCTATTGGCATTTTGAGAATCATGGTCTGATCAGGGACAGTCAGCATAGATTTGTGAAGGGTAGATAGTGTCTAACAAGCCTAATAGAATTCTTTGAGGAGGTGACCAGGCATATAGATGAGGATAGTGTAGTGGATGTGATCTACATGGATTTTAGTAAGGCATTTGACAAGGTTCCACACGGTAGGCTTATTCAGAAAGTCAGAAGGCATGGGATCCAGGGAAGTTTGGCCAGGTGGATTCAGAATTGGCTTGCCTGCAGAAGGCAGAGGGTTGTGGTGGAGGGAGTACATTCAGATTGGAGGGTTGTGACTAGTGGTGTCCCACAAGGATCTGTACTGGGACCTCTATTTTTCATGATTTTTATAAACGTCCTGGATGTGGGGGTAGAAGGGGGGTTATCAAGCTTGCAGATGACACGGATGTTGGTGGTGTTGCAGACAGTGTTGAGGTTTAATGAAGGTTGCAGAGAGACATTGATAGGATGCAGAAGTGGGCTGAGAAGTGGCAGATGGAGTTCAATCCGGAGAAGTGTGAGGTGGTACACTTTGGAAGGACAAACTCCAAGGCAGAGTACAAAGTAAATGGCAGGATACTTGGAAGTGTGGAGGAGCAGAGGGATCTGGGGGTACATGTCCATAGATCCCTGAAAGTTGCCTCACAGGTAGATAGGGTAGTTAAGAAAACTTATGGAGTGTTAGCTTTCATAATTCGAGGAATGGAGTTTAAGAGTCACGATGTAATGATGCAGCTCTATAAAACTCTAGTTAGGCCACACTTGGAGCATCATGTCCAATTCTGGTCACTTCACTATAGGAAGGATGTGGAAGCATTGGAAAGGATACATAGGAGATTTACCAGGATGCTGCCTGGTTTAGAGAGTATGGATTATGATCAGGGATTAAGGGAGCTTGGGCTTTACTCTTTGGACAGAAGGAGGATGAGAGGAGACATGATAGAGGTGAACAAGATATTAAGAGGAATAGATAGAGTGGACAGCCAGCGCCTCTTCCCCAGGGCACCACCGCTCAATACAAGAGGACATGGCTTTAAGGTAAGGGGAGGTAAGTTCAAGGGGGATATTAGAGGAAGGTTTTTCACTCAGAGAGTGGTTGGTGCGTGGAATGCACTGCCTGAGTCAGTGGTGGATGCAGATACATTCGTGAAATTTAAGAGACTATTAGACAGGTGTATGGAGGAATTTAAGGTGGGTGATTACATGGGAGTCAGGGTTTAAGGGTCGGCACAACATTGTGGGGTGAAGGGCCTGTACTGTATTGTTCTATGTTCTATGAATAGCAAGGTAGTATTCATTGGTTCATGGACATTAAGTATCCTGATAATGGAAGGTAAGAAGCTGTTTTTAAAATATTGAGTGTGGGACTTCATGCTCCTGTACCTCCTCCCTGGTGCTAAGTTCAACGTTCAAAGTATGCTTATTATCAAAGTATGTATACTTCATACAACCTTCAGATTTGCCTCCTTACAGGCAGCCATGAAACAAAGGACCTCAATAGGTCCTGTTAAAATTAAAAGAAGATCGTCGAACACCCCGTGTGTAGAGAGAAAGAAAACAAATCTTGCAAATAATAAAGCAAGTGAACTGCATTTAGAACTGAAGTTCTCAACACCAGGCTTCATTGCAGCCAATTCAGCAGGCCTCAGTGCAGCGCAGTCAAGGAAACACAGCAAATCAGCAAGCCAAACTAGCCAGCACTTAAATTGTCCAAATTTCAAGTTGTTCCTTGCCCTTGGACTCAGTTTTTATTGACTCAAGAAGGCCAATACCCAACCTTTTCAATTTGACTCCAACCTCAATTTCTCTCTTTACATCAATTCTCCTAAGGCCCCTCTCCTTTACTCTATATGTCCTACCAATATTTGACTTCCCAAAATATATTTCCTCATGCTTGTCTGGATTAAAATCTATTTGTCACTGCTCTTCATAATTTTTCAATAGATCTATGCCCCAATATATCTTTAGACAATCTTCTTTACTATCTGAAACTCCACTAGTTCTCATGATGCTGTCAAACTTACTAATCTGATTACCATCATACTCACCCAAGTCATTTTTATCTTTTGCAAAGGAACCCAGCACTAATCCCTGTGGTACACCACTTATAACAAATATCCACGCAGAGAAGCACTCATCAATCTTGATCACCGAGCCAATTTTGCCAATGTAGCTTTGGTCCTTTGTGCCTTCACCTTTTGGATGTAACATGTGGGAGTCTGTCAAAATTCTTTCTGACATCATGTAAAAACTGCAGCTACACTCTGCCTTCAATAATTTTCTGAGTAATTTTCTCAGAAAACTCAATCAGATCTGTGACACATGGTCCACCCTGCACAAGCTGATACTTACTTTCCTAATCGATGTCCCCACCACAGAGGTAAGCCTCACTTATCCCTACTGACCTTTCCAAGCTGGGGGACAGTGTTAATGATTTTGCCGTACTGTATCTTAGTGCTCCTCCTGCAACTGATGGAAATGCATCGATCTCTGTCAGAGCACCAGCAATATCTTCTGTGGTTTCTCTTAGAATCCTGGGCAAGATCCTGTCAAGCCTTAGTGATTTATGTTGGCATGGTTCAAATACCATCTATATATTTGCTGATGATACAGCCATTGTTGTCAGAATTTCAGAGGGTGACAAAAGGGTGTATAAGAGTGAGATATACCAGTTAGTTGAGAGGTGTTGGTGCAACAACTTTGCACTCAAAGTCAGCAAGACCAAAGAGCTGATTATGGACTGGAGAAAGAGTAAGATGAGGAAACATGAATCATCCGCATAGGGTGATCAGAAATGGAGAAAGTGAGCAACTTCAATTTCCTGAATGTTAAGATTGCTGAAGACCTAACTTGGACATACTGATGCAGCTATAAAGAAAGCAGGACAGTGGCTATATTTAATTAGGTGTTTGAGGAGATTTGACTTATCAACTAAAACACTTGAAAACTTTTACAAATATACCGTGGAGAACATTCTGACTGGCTGCATCACTGTCTAGTATGGGAGGAGCTATTGCACAAGATCAAAGTAAGTTGCAGAAATGTGTAAAATTAGTCAGCTCCATCTTGGGTACTAGCCTTCATAGTATCCAAGATATTTTCAACAAGCAGTGCCTTAGGAATGTGGCATCCATCATTAAGGATCCCCACAATTCAGGACATGCCCTCTTCACACTGTTACCATCAGAAAAGAGGTACAGATGCCTAAAGGCACACTCTTAGAGATTGAGAAATAGCTTCTTTTCCAATCCAATTGGCATCCAATTTCTAAATGGACATTTATCCCATGAACACTACCTCATTACTTTTTATTTCTGTTTTTTGCACTATTCATTTTAACTTAACTATTTAAAAGATATAGATAAACTTAATCTACCTCAGCTTTTCGTTCTCCATATTTATTTATCATGTATTTCATTTTCAAACTGCCATAAAGTTAACAAACTTCAAAACAGATGTCTGTGATATTAAACCCAATTCATATTCTAATTTATGCATCTCATATGCAACAATATTTCTAGCATTTTCTCTTTCCTGATACAAATGTTTTTTCTCTAGGATATCAACATACGCTCCTTTAAATTTGCACCCTACACATTCTTCTCCCTGGTCAATACTAATGAGAATTCAGTTAGGATCTCTCTCAAATGTCCATATATAGATGACCACTTTAATCCCTGAAGGAACTGTTCCTTCCTTGGACACACTCTTGTTTCTAGTATACGTAGAAATTTTACTAATTACTCTCCAATATCCTATATAATCCTAAAAGGACTTGATACCAATTTCTGATATCTGATAAATGCTTCCTTCTTTTCTTTGATCAAACCTTCAATATCTTCCGTTAACTAAGGTTCACTAAATATAATTGTTTGCTTCTTACCTTACACACAGTCATAGAAAAGTACAGTACAGAAACAGGCCTTTCAGCCCATCCAGTCCATGCTGAGCCATTTAAGCTACCGACTCCCATCGACCTGCACTGAGACCATAGTGCTTCATGCCCCTACAGTCCATGTACCGACTCAAACTTCTCTGAAATGTTGAAATTGAGCTCGCATGTACCACTAGTGCTGGCAGCTTGTCCTGCTCTCTCATGAGCCTCTGAACGAAGATGTTTTCCTTTAGCTTTTCATCTTTCACTGTGAATCCATGACCTCTGGCTGTAGTCCAACCCAACTGGAAAAAAAACTTCCTGCATTTACCCTATCTATACCCCTCATAATTTTGTATAACTCTATCAAATTTCCTCTCAATCTAATACATCCTAAGAATAAAGACCCAGAAACATCCTTGTATATTTTCTCTGTATTCTTTCAACCATATTTACATCTTTTTTCTAGGTAGGCCTCACCAGCATTTTATACAACATCCACATACTGAATATGTGTATACTGAGTACCTCCTGTACTCAGTACTTTGATTTATGAAGGCCAATGTAGCAAAACCTTTCTTTATGACCTGATCTGTCTATGATGCCATTTTCAATTTTCTGTATTCCCAAATCCCTTCAGTCTAGCACCACACTCTTCAGTCCCCTATGATTCACCATGTAAGACCTACCCTGGTTGGTCCTAACAAAGTGCAACACCTTGCACTTATCTGTATTGAATCCCATCCTCTATTTTTCAGTCCTTCCAGATCCTGTTGCAAACTCTGATTGTCTTCTTTACTGTCCACTACAGTAAATCTCCCAATCTTGGACTCATCGACAAATATGAATATTCAGTTAGCCACATTATCATGCAGATCATTGATATAAATGACAAAGAACAATGGATCCAGCTCCAAACCCTGCAGCACACCACTAGTCACAAGCCCCAAGTCAGACAGGCAACAATCTACAACCACTTGGACTTCTTCCACAAAGCCATTGTTTAATCCAAGTAACTACCTCATCTTGAATGCTGAGCGATTGAACCTTCTTGACCAATGTCCCATTCTGGGACCTTGTCAACTGCCTTACTAAAGTCCACATAGGCAGCATCAACTTTCCTGGCAACTTCTTCAAGAAACTCAATAAGATTGGTTAGACACAACCTACCACACATGAAGCCATGGTGACTATCCTTAATCAGTCCATGCCCTTTCAAATACTAGCATATCAAATCCCTCAGAATACCTTCCAATAACTTTCCAACTACTGATGTCAAGCTCAATGACCTATGGTTGCCTGTTTTATTTTCAGAGCCTTTCTTGAACAGTAGAACAACATTGGGTATCTGGTACCACACCTATCACTAAGGATGATTTAATTATCTCTGCTAGGACCCAATCAATTTTTGCACTTGCCTTCTGCACATTCTAACAGAATACCTTGTCATGCCCAGGGGCTTTATCCACCCTAATTTGCCTCAGGACAGCAAACACCCAACCATGCTCTTTTCTTGCTGCTGCCATCAGGTAGAAGGTACAGTTGCCTCAGGACTTACACTACCAGGTACAAGAACAGTTATTACCTCTCAATCATCAGGCTCTTGAACAAAAGTGGATAGCTACATTCATTTAAAGATTCTGTTATATTGATGGATATTATATTATTTCATGCTCGTTATTTATTGCTACATATTTATATCTGCACATTTTCACAATTTGCACATTTTCTTTACAGTTTCTACTCTGAACACACATTATCTTGATTTTAGTTACTCTCAACTTATCAAATGTTTCACTTTTAGCAGCTGATCCCAATCTACTTCTGCCAAACCATTGAAATTCACCTCCTCACTACCCCCCATCCCCAATCCCCAAATTTTAGGGTCCTATCTCAAGGACCAATCTTTTGTTTTCCAGGGCTAACTCAATGCCCATAGGATTTAAGTGAAAGAATAAAAACATTTTGCTCAGGATATACGAATCCCTGATGAAACTACATTTCAATAGTTCAATAGTTCATTTATTGTCGAAGGACATATGCAATATACAACCTGTAATTCTTGCTCCTCGCAGACATCCACGAAAGCAGAAGGGTACCCCACAGAATGAGTGACAGTAAAAACGTTAGAATCCCAAATCCACCTTCTCCCCCTCCCATGCACAAGCAGCAGCAAAGCATCGGCCTTCCCCCTCCCCGTCCCCCACTTATTTCAGCAAAAAGCCTCGGCAGCCACCACCCACCAAGCAAGCAATAGCAAAGACCCCAGGAGAGATCATGATCTCAAGTACAACCAAACCTAATCGCTCATCGGACAAATCATTGTGCCAGAGACTCTCTATTGCTCTCTATGTAATAAATGGACAGAGAGGTGTCACTCAGTGAGAGTGGAGACGAAAACAAAACAACTCTCTGATTTTGGTGTTAAAGTCTACCATGTCACGTTTTCTTTCCTCTTGAGAACTCTGACTCGAGAATCGGCAGCAAACTGTACCCAACTAATGAAAGAAAGAGGAAGAGAGAGCAGTTCACCAAGCACAGAGACCTCCAACAGCTGATCTGCTATTCCTGATGTTCTGTTTGCTCCCGTGAAACTTCAGTCAGTAGCACCGGCACAGAATAGGCTCGCAAAGCCTCAAGACCCCAAAGGCGTGCATGTCTTCTAGGCTGTGCCCTTAGGATATCGAAAAATGGCTGGTCGGTGAGCCCTGAGAGCAGATCCCATTGCCGTAATTAACTGAAGTTCAAGTGCAGCTGTAGGTCAAGGGCACTGACAGAACCCCATCCACCTTGAAAAGGAATAAAAGAGATTTAAAGGTAGACATTAAACTGCAGATGAGCTCAAAAAAGCTGCTGTGTAGGACCATCATAGCTATACCCACAGTGGAATTTTGGAATATTATGGAAAGATGCAGTCTCCCTATCGAAGGAAAGCTCTGTCTGTGACAGAGAGTGCAGTGAATGTTCGTCTGTTGAATCCTGGAATGTTTGAGTTTGTCATAGGCATAGGGATTTAAAAAAGACTAAATCTGTAATCTGTTAGCGTTTAGATGAGCATGATGTGAAGCCATTGAAAAGAGAAAAACTCTTATGGAGCTTGACAAGGTAGATAGATATTGGTTTGGCATTACCCAAGACTGAAGAACCAGGGATTATAGTCTCAAAATAATTCAGAACAGAGGTCACAAGAACTTTCTTCACTCTGGGTGTAATGAATCCTTAGAATTCACCATCAAGAAAGTTCTAGGAGTTCAATTGCAGAGTATATTGGAAAAATAATAGTAATTTTTTTTCTGAAGGTTAGTTTTTGGAAGGGAAATCAAAGGATATGAGGGTTTGTGCAGGAAATTGTCTTTGAGGCAGAAGGTCAGCCATGGTCTTATTTCATGGCAGAATAGTTATAAAGGGTTGAATATTATATCATTGATTCCATGAACAGAAGTGAGATTTGGGCCTGCTGGAAAAGAAAGGACCTTATTAGAAGATCCTGGAAGGAAGAAGAGAGAAAGGAGAGGGAGAAAAGGCTAGCAATGTTGCTGACCAAAATCCCAGTGTTGTCTTCAGTGTTGATTAAAGTTCAAAGTTACTGATTATCAAAGTATTTGTACGCATGTCACCATATGCAAGCCTGTGATTCATATTCTTGCGGGCATACTCAATGTGAAGAATAATAGCCATAACAGAATCAAGAAAAGACAACCTAACTAGGGCATGCATCTGAGAACAGAAGACAATAAACTGTACGTATACAAAAAGAAGAAATAATAATAGTAAATAAATAGGCAATAGATATTGAGATGAAGAGTCCTTGAAAGTGAGTCCATTGGTTGAAGAAACATTTCACTGACGGGGCAAGTGAAGTTATCCCCTTTGTTTCATGAACCTGATGGCTGAGTGGTACTAACTGTTCCTGAACCCAGTGGTGTGAACCCTAAGGCGGCTATGCCTTCTTCCTCATGGCAGCAGTGAGAAGAGAGCATGTCCTGTGTGGTAGGGGTCCCTGATGATGGAATTTGCTTTCCTGCACTGCATTTCATGTAAATGTGCTCAGTGGTTGGGAGGTCTTTAGCTCGATTGAAGCAATGAACTTCTCATCAAGCAGGTCACTTTTGCGCCCTCATGGTGTTCCTGCACCAGCAATGAGCTGAAAAACAGAACAGTGGCAAAATGAACAGCCAACGTGAGGCATCATATATCATATTCATGCAGTACCAATCGTCAGTGAAGACCTCCATGAATTTCTGGCATTTTCAAGTTGTTGATTTCTCTGCACCTTAACCTCATGATTGAAGTAAACTCTGCCAGCGTGCATGGTGTTTCTGGAAAAAGTGTGCATTCTCTGCTGCTACTCCGGAAGCATTGGCTTCAATAATAATTGAGGGACAAGGCATCAGTGACCATCTGTTCAAAGCCTGAAATATTCCGTCCTCTGTAAACCTGACACTGCCTTGCAGAGCCTGGTTTTGCCATCTGCTATTGCTTATTTTGGGATATGTGATTAGCCAGGTGAAAATCCAACTATATGGCTTACTAGAGCCCCTGGAGCTTGAATTTCTGAGCAGGTGCATGAATTCCTTAAGAGTGGCCTGCTTATTGTCAGCAGAAATGATCAGGAGCATCTTCTAATCAGCACAAAGCCTCTGTGGCAGACAGAAGACATGAATGTGACTGTCAAGGTGGAAATATTCAAGATGATAATTAAGAAGATGATGAAACTTCACTTGCTATAGGTATCAAGTCAATGTGAGGGGGTGTTGTACATCAGATATATTAGGTATATTTATCATGAACATAGGTTGTTGTATAAAGTAATTATATCAGTCATTTTGTATTATTAAATAATTCACTGTTGTGATGTGAACAAAGTCACTTGAGAGACACTGAAGCTAATGGATATAGAAGTGTTTTATTCCTCAAGAACAAGTAATAGGCATCATATTGAGTCACTCTTGTAAGAAGAGGCCACGCAACCTAATATTATATTAATTTATTTTAATATGCTAAAAAAAGGTGCCAGCAGAACAATTCTATAGTTACAATGTATCTACAATGCTTCCTTTGAATTACATGTAGTCTTCACACGCCTCATTCACTCCCACACTCTAGACTAGTGGTCACCAGCCCGTCGATCCTTGAGATTTTCCCAGTTGATCCCAAAAAAAAATGAAAATAAATACACAAATACTGTTGAGAGATTGTTTCTGGGTTGCATGGGTTTTAGTTCCGTTCTTTCTGTCCAGTGCGCATGTGTGTAGCTCCCCCACACTATCCAGTGTAATTCACTGGTCCCCAACCACCGGGCTGCAAGGAAACAATATGAGTCAGCTGCACTTTTCCTCATTCCGGGTCAGCTCACTTTTGAACTTGAACCCACGCAAAGTCATCAGGCAACTAAATGCAGTGATACCCTCATGCTAGGGATCACCGGTTGGCCTCAGGCGGCTGGCGGGAAGTGCCATCGCTACTGGCCTGGAGCACTACCTCTGACCCTGTTCACCTCACCGAATGTTCGTGGGGAACCCAGTGCTAAAATATTCGGAGACGACCTAATTCGGTATCAGCGTTTCGTAAGTATCAGAGCAGCTACCACGCTGCACTCTACTGAAGCAAACATTTGTCGGCCGATAGATCCTACAAGGGGGGGCAGGCGGGCCCGCTCACTCGGTTGGCCGAGCTCTCCAGACTGCGACCGCCACGGCCCCAGTACGGGGACCTCCGTCCTTGAACTTGTCCTCTCATCCCACCCACGACCAGCCGCACCTGGCCAAGGCGTCTGGTGGCGGGAGGGTGGGAGGCTGAGTTCAAGACTGCAGGCTGTCTAATGAGGCAAAGAAGCACTCAAAACTGCTTCAGTACCCTGAGTCCAAGCACTCAGCACTTAAAGCCGAACTCGCTGAGTTTTTTCAGCGGAAAAAACGTGAGTAAGCGGGACAGAAACCGAGGGCCGCGAAAACTAGAATAGCCTGGACATAAGGAACCTGCTTCGAGTATCGCTGTATTCTGGTCGTGTTTAACACAATGTGTTAAGCAATGTATCCGAGGCAGAATTTCTTCACTCAAAATTTATTGGACATCTGGAGCAATATCTCCCAAAACAGTTGCATAAGCTAGGACTGTGATTCCCAATACGGACAGAACCACCCACCAAGGCAGCAGTTCCATGTCCTAAGGGGGCATTAGGGGAAATTGAAGTTGTAGGGGGGTAATTCAAGATTTTTGGGGGGGTGCGGTAAGCGACACCTTAACTTGAGGCATGAGACCTGACCGAGTGTTGGTAGAGTGGGTACTCCCAAACAAAAGGATAAGGCACTTGAACACAGGAGCAATCATAGCTCTGCAGGCGGTGAGTACTCACTGTCACAATGCATCTGAAACTCAACAATTTCATCAGACCTTACTAACCGAAGATGCATACATCAGCAATCGGGTTCCCTTTGACTTGAAGCGCAGAATGAGTTCATGCAACTTAACAGTTAGTAAGTAAAGTACACCTTCTCAACTTTCTCTCTAGATCTAAGGAAAACAGGTCATGCAATGATACAGCGCTGACCGAAACCAAACGGTGAAATAGAGCCAATCAGTTAACATGCCAACCCCAAGAATTCCTCTTGAAAAGTTCAAAGAGACTTTAACTTCATATATGTGGTCAAGAACCATCTTTGGGATTATGAGACCTTACGTGATTGGTCAATTGCACTAACTGGTTTAGTATAAAAGTAGCCTGCCAAACACCAGATCTATCCCAACTAACATTCAGATTGCAATCTGAATCCTTGTCAATGTAATTTTTGCTGATTTGATAGTTTTCATCTTCGCTTCACTAATCCTTTGCACGCTGCTAATATCGTTCCATCCATGTCAATTCATTGCCATTGTCAACATTCCCAGTTAGTGTTAATTTTTTATTTTAACTTAGCCCCAATAATGATGGATATGTATGTACAGCTTGACCTCCATGAATTTAAAGACAGTGAAGTCTTGAATTCTAATTCTGCTAAGAAACAGAAACTACAGAAAGTGCATCAATATGTTGTTGTATACCTGGTGTATAGTTTTATTCCATTCCCTTCAGTTCAGCTATGCTCCATGTGTCTTATTTGTAGCATTGTACTGTCTAATGAAGCCATGAAACCATCAAGATTGCAGGAACACTTCCGTAAAAGATGCCCAGAAAAGGCTACTTATGGTATTACTCAATTCCAGAAGATGAAAGAAGCATTTGAAAAGCATTGCTACTCGAGTCATCTGCCTAGAAAGCTACAAATAACCTTGATAGTGGTCTCATTGCTTCTTATAACATTTCAAAAATGATCGCAAAGTGTGGAAAAAACCCATAAATCATCGTAAGATTAATAATGCCAGCTGTATCAGAAGTGTTCATCACTGTTCTCAATCTGGATACCAGAATTTTTTCAAGCATGACTCTTGTAATATCTGCGATCAACAAGATTAAAGCTCATCCATTAAATAACAGGATATTTTTCCAGTTATGCCAAGATAATGATGAAGAGTTTGAATGCTTGCTTCTTCACAGTGAAGCACGTTGGCTGTCAAAAAGCTGCTGGTTAAAATATTTGTTTGATCTTTTTGACACTGACTGTGATTGAATTTTTGCTGAAAGTTGACAAGAGCTTGGCAAGAAGATTGAACTTCTATGTGGAGATGTGGCATACCTAACTGATCTCTATGACAAAATAAACATTCTAAAGATGAGGATTTCAGTTTAATCCGGGCAAAAAGTGCTGTGTCCACCTTTATTGGAAAATTGGAAATATATAGGCAAAACATTGGGAGAAGAATGTTTTCACAGTTCCCCTAAATGGAAAGTATGGCACTCTCTTTCACAATGGTGATTTGCAAGAGCACTGCTCTCACCTGCAGTTAATGAAGAAGGATTTTCAAAATCAATTCAAGGATTTGAACAATCTGGATTTTCCAGACTGGGAAATTAATCCACTTCTTTGCAAGGTGGAAGATCAGGAAGAGAGCTTGCAGGAAATTATTCAAATTCAGAATGATGAAGAAGCAAAAATATATTTCAAGAATGTTGGCTGTTGTGGTTTGCGGCTACACTGTCATATGAAGTTTCCTGGTCATTGGAGGAGAGCCAAATCTGCTCCTCATTGCATTTCCATCCTCCTACCTTGCTGAAAGAGGCTTCAGTGCAGGGAACCTCATAGTCACAAAAAACAGAAACCGCTTGCACATTGTTATGCATGGAGATTTGAGGCTTTTGTTGTCCCAACTTGAACCAGATATTTCAACTCTTGCTAAAACCGTCAAGCTCAAGGATCACATTAATATCAAAGTTGCTTTATTAGCTTTAAAGACAAATAAACGTTTGAGCTAGAAAAGGTTGGGAAGCACCCGACTAGGACCAAAGAACTTTTCAGAGTTCAGAGTTATACCACAATAGTACAAACACTTTCAGAGTTATGGTGAGTGGATGGAAGTAGCCGCAGATCTTTCACAATATTATTGGGGATGAAAGTTACTTGGGAGACTGAATGGTCCACATCATGGTGAGGAAAGAACCACATGCTGTAATGCCTCCATCATCTTCTTTGACTAAATATCAGCAGTCATGCCATTTCTGCTCTTACAACCACACCGAAAATGTAATTTATAATCTTAGTGATACCCTCATTTTTACTTTGACACATGCATTCCAACATGACAGCCATAGATAAAACATAGATATTCAACGACTTGCAAAAAGCTGAGCAAAGTAATGAAAAGATAACTGCAGAATCCCAACAAATGAAAGTATTTTCCATAGACCCATAGAACACTACAGCACAATACAGGCCCTTCAGCCCTCCATGTTGTGCCAACCCATATAATCCTTAAAAAAAAAGTACTAAACCCACACTACCCCATAACCCTCCATTTTTCTTTCATCCATGTGCCTGTCCAAGAGGCACTTAAATGCTCCCAATTTTTTAACCTCCACCACCATCCCTGGCAAGTCATTCCAGGCTCTCACAACCCTCTGTGTAAAATCTTACTCCTGATATCTCCCCTAAACTTCCCTCCCTTAATTTTGTACATATGCCGTCTGGTGTTTGCTATTGGTGCCCTGGGAAACAGATACTGACTATCCACCCTATCTATGCCTCTCATAATCTTGTAGACCTCTATCAAGTCCCCTCTCATTCTTCTACGCTCCAAAGAGAAAAGTCCCAGCTCTGCTAACCTTGCTTCATGTGACTTGTTCTCCAAACCAGGCAACATCCTAGTAAACCTCATCTGCACCCTCTCCATAGCTTCCACATCCTTCCTATAATAAGGTGACCAGAATTAAACACAATAAGTCAATTGCTTCAATACAACACCAGAGAATGTATGCAGTATACAACCTGAAATTCTATCTCTTCACAGACATCCAGGAAACAAGAAACACCAATGAATGAATGATGGTAACTTCAGAACCCCGGAGAATTCCTCCTCCTATGCACAAGCAGTAGCAAAAGCACCAACCTTGTCCCTCTCCCCACTTGCACCAGCAGAAGCACCATCCCCCTACCATGCCAGCTAAAGCAGCTTCCATAGTATTTGTGCTACATTCTTTTGGACAGACTAGAGAAACAGGCAAATTAGTTACCCTCTGGTACCAGAGCAGTAAATTTAGGACCCTTATTTACATATTTTATTAAGGTATAGTTTGCCTCTGGAGCACTCAAGGACATTGTAAACAATATGTAGCAGGCATTTATTGTCCCCTCCACTGCCCTGGAGCATTCCATCACAGTAGTGTCCTTTACAGGGTTGTGAATTATCACGGCACACTGTAATTCAATGGTTCAATATTTAGCTACTCCTGTTTCAGTCTCCTCTCTCTAACCAGAGTCTATTTAATTCTTTAATTGTATAATTACTTTTAAATGTAGTTGCAAGGATATATTTTTACACTTTTTTTACATTGGATATTAAATATGAAAACTGTAATCTCACGGAGCAGTTACATGATTAAAATTCAAATCGAAGTTGAGTTCATCATCATGTACATTACACGTATGCAGTTACAATCACAATGAAAACTTCACCTGCAGCAGGATCACGGACATATAGCATCACATAAGCATTCCAAAGAAAAAAAAAACACATAAATCAAACAAATTATATACAATTTTTACAAGACTAAAAGACCACAATTAGAAGAATGCAGAAGACCATATTCCTGCAAAGTTTTCAAAGTGGGTTTGGTGTTGCTAAAGTTTAGTGGCTTAGGGGTTGGTTGGTAGGTACAAAAAATGGATGGTTGAAAGAAAGTAGCTGTTCTTTATCTTGTTGTGGGACTTCAGGCTTCTGTACTTCTTGCCCAATGGTAGCTACGAAAAGGTAGCATGGCCTAGGTGGTGGGGATGGATGTTGCCTTTCTGAGGCAGCAGTTTCTATAGATACTACCAATGATGAAGAGGGATGTGCCAGAGATATATTGGACAGAGTCAACTACTCTCTGCAGCTTTTTTTACATTCCTCTGCATTCATATTGCCATACCATACCATAGAACATAGAACAGCACAATACAGACCCTTTGGTTGACCTTCTAAACTACACCCAAATTAACCTGACCTTTCTCTCCCATATTAATCTTTCATCCATTTACCTAGCTAAGATTGTCCCTAATGTATCTGCTTCTACCACCATTCCATGAACTTGGCACTCTGTAAAAAACCTACTTCTGACAATCACCCTATGCTTTCCTCAAATCGCCTTAAATGTATGCCTTCTCTTACTAGCCGTTTTTGCCCTGGGTAAAAGGTGCTGGCTGTCCACTTTATATGTGCCTTTGATCATCCGACACACCTCAATCATGTCACCCATCATCATCCTAGCTCCTGACTACTGAAGGTGAATGCACTATACAGCTTCTTAACAACCCTATCAACTTGCACAGCAATTTTGAGGAATCTATGGACTCCAAAATCTCTCTGTTCCTCCACACTGCTAAAATTCCTACCATTGACCTTGTACTCTGCCTCCAACTTTGACCTTCAAGAGCATAGATCAATAGATGATACTTTATTGATCCCAAAGGAAATTACAGTGTCACAGTAGCATTACAAGTGCACAGATATAACAATATACAAATATTAGAAGAGAATAAAAAATAAATTACCTCAAACAGTCTAACAGAAGGGGGTCATCACTTCCCTGGCTGTAGGTTGACTCACTATAGAGCCTAATGGCTGAGGGTAAGAATAACCTCATATAGCGCTCTTTGGAGTAGTGCAGTTGTCTCAGTCTATTACTAAATGTGCTCCTATGTTCAGCCAAGGTGGCATGCAGAGAGTGAGAAATATTGCCATGATTTTCAGTAGGGTCCTTTGTTCTACCAATGTGCCCTGATTGTATACTATATACAACCTTGAGATTCGTCTCCTTACTGGCAGCCACAAAACAAATAACGAAATAGAACTCTTAGAAAAAGAAGACAGTCAAGCACCCAAGGTGCAGAAACAAGTAAATCATGCAAACAATAGAAGTAGTAAATAAGATTTAGTACTGAAGTTCACAAAAGTGAGTCTGCAGCCGATCCAGGAGCCTCAGCCTCGGTTCTGCACGGAGTGGAGTAAATCTCGCGGAGCTGCTTACTGAACAGGACGACCCCTCGCCTCCCGAACCAACCACTGACCTTTTCAACCTGTCTCAGTGCTTAACACATCCAAGCCTTGGGTTGTTCCTTACTCTCAGAACGGGGTCCTGCCAGTTCAGCTACTGAACCAAATGAAGAAGAAAAACTGTAACTAACAAAAATGCAAATCAAACGAAAGTTACCTGTCTTTTTGTTGAATCATTGACAAGGTAGAGGCAATTCTGAGCAGCTCACCAAGGCTATTGGGGTTTCATTTCTTTTGAGGAATTCAGTTTTCCCTGAGAGCTCGAGGCATTCAGTCAAAATCTATTGACTACCTACAAAATGCAACCACATAAAAACAGGTATGTGAGAAAAAAAGATGGACAAAGGAAGTCTGCGGGTTTTGTTATACATCTACCTTCCAAAGGCACCACAGAAGCCATTGCTGTATACCATTGTCCAAAGACACTGGATGTGTTTCCTGCAGGAATTTTCTGTAGGACAATACTGCGAGCAATTACATAAGCAGGTGTTTTCAATTCAGTACATGTCAGAATCACCATGATTTCACTCTTAATGAAGGTCAAGTCCCTTAGAAGAAAAATGGAACAATACCTATCATTGTTATGAGATGAATGGAAATCCTCTAGGCTATTACAATGCAAGTTTAATGTTCTTAGTCATAGGATACTCCTGGGACCTTATAAAGTTTTCTTACACAATGTACATACGGCAGGAGGCTCTATATTCTCAAAAGCTATTGTAGAACTGATAGTTACCTTCAGATTTGCAGTCAGAAACATGTCACACAGGCACAGCCTAGTAAGATTATTTGAAAGAATACAAAATTTTAACTAAATGTTATTGTAAGTATGGTATGCTCGAGTCACTTCAATTTTTTACACATGTCCATTCAGCCATCCATTCAAATTAATGTCAGCCCTCAAAGCCTTCCAACAGGTCAGCAGGTCAGGCTGCATCTATGGAGGAAAATGAAGTCAATGGTTTGGGCACAGACCCTTCATTAAACTGGAACGAATGAGGGCAGAAGTCAGAATAAAAAGGTATGGGCGAGGGAGCAACACAAGTTGGCAGGTAATAAGCGGGTCCAAGTGGGAAGGGGAATGTAGATGAGAGAGGGGGGATGAAAGGGAATGATAAGACCATAAGACATCAGAGCAGAATTAGGCCATTTGGCCCATCGAGTCTGCTCTGACATTTCATCATGACTGATCCGTTTTTCCGCTCAGACCTAATCAGCCTTTTTCATGCATCCTTTCATGCCCTGACTAATCAAGAATTTATCAATCTCAGCCTTAAATACACTGAAAGACTTGACCTGCATAGCTGCCTATGGCAAGAAAATTCTACTGATTCGCCATTCTCTGGCTAAAGAAATTCCTCTTCACCTCCATTGTAAAGGAAGCTTCTCTATTCTGCAGCTGTGTTCTCTGGTCTTAGACTCTCCCTCCACAGGAAGCATCATCTCTACATCCACTCTATCAAGGCCTTTCAACATTCAATAGGTTTCAGTTTGGCCCACCCCTCATTCTTCTGAATTCCAGTGAGTACAGGCTATCAAATGCTCCTTTCTTAGATAAGGGGGCCCAAAAGCAGCTCAAAATACTCCAAGTGAGGCCTCACCAGTGCTATATAAAGTCTCAACATTACATTCTTGCACTTATATTCTAGTCCCCTTGAAGTTAATGCTAACATTATAGTTGCCTTCCTGACTCAACATGCAAATTAATCTTCAGGGAATCCTGTACAAGGACTCCAAAATCCCACTGCACTTCATATTCTTTGATTTTTTTCTCCATTTAGAAAACAGTCTACCCTTTTATTTCTTCAACCAAAGTGCATGACCGCCTACTTCCCGATACAGTATTTCATCTGTCACTTTTTTTGCCCGTTTTCCTAATCCAAGTCCTTCTGTAGCCTCTCTTCTTCCTCAGAACTATCTGCCCCTCCACTTATCTTTGTACCTTTTCAATAAAGCCATCAATTCCACTTCCCATTCCCACATTGGCATGTCTGTCCACTGCCTCTGCTGTTGCTACATCAACAACCTGATAGCATCAAATCCATTTCTCTAACTTCAAGTATCCACTCGCCTCCAATTTACCTGTTTGGTTCCCCCCACTTTTATTTTACTCATTTCAGTAGCACTCTCTCCCCTTCTCTTCTCCTCCACTGCCTACATATCAGATTCCTTCTTCTTCAGTCCTTTACCTCTTTCACCTTTCACCTCCCAGCTTCTCACATAATTTCCTTTCATCCTCCTCCTCATCTGAACTCACCTATTACCTGCCAGCTCATGCTCCTCCCCCTCTCCCTATCTTTTTATTCTTGCTTCTGCCCCCTTCCTTTCCAGTCATGATGTAGACTGTCAACTGTAAATATCCCTTCATAGAACCTTCCTGACTTCTGACTTCCTCCAGTATTTTATGTGTGTTGCTGAAGACTTCTGGCATCTGCAAAATCTCATGTCTCAAATCTGCCTAGGTCTCTAATCATCATACTTGCATTACATTTGTTCAAATTGGAACTTCTCAGCATTGTGACCTGAATTACCCGTATAGTACAGCAGGAATGAAAGATACTTAGAGTTGTCATTTTAAGTATTAAGGAGAAAATATTCACATGGAGCCTGCTCTGTGCTTTTCCATTTAATCTATTACTATGGCTTAACTGTAAATCATATTCGAAAGTTAAAAGCTTCCCCCCATTGACAGCTGTAAAATATTTAATTATTTAGAGGCAAAGCTTGGAAAGTGACCCTTCCAGCATGATGAGTCCATTCTGCCCAATTACACCCATGTGACCAACTAACCTACGAACCTGCCCGTCTTTGGAATGTGGGAGGGAACCAGAGCACCCGGAGAAAACCAAAGCGGTCGTGAGGAGAATGTGCAGACTTAATAGTGTTATGTTAACCACTATGCTGCCATGCCACCTGAAATATGGAAGAATAATGGATAAAACATGTATTTTAAAACCTTAAGAGGTAATATAGTACAGAAAGTATCTCCTAGTATTTACACGAATTTCCACTCATCTATGTCTATTGACACCTCTTTCTCATTTGGAATTGGAATTGGCCTATTATTGTCACATGTACTGTGGTAATTGAAAAAGCTGTCTTGCATAGTGTTTGTATAGATCAATTCATTACATGGTGCAATAAGGTTGTATTGGGTAAAACAATAAGAGAATGCAGAATAAAGTGCACCAGCTTCAGAGAAAGTGCAGTGCAGGCAGATAATGGGGAGCCGGATCATAACAAAATAAGTTGTGAGGTTAAGAATCCACCTTATCATACTATAGAATTATTTAATAGCCTTATATTAGTTGGATAGTAGCTGTCTTTGACCCTGGTGTTATGTGCTTTCAGGCTTTTGTATCTTCTGCCTGATGGGAGAGGGGAGAAAAGAAAATGTCCTGAGTGAAGGGATCTCTGATTATGCAGGCTGCAGTGATAAGTGTGGACTGAGTCCAAAGAGGGGAGGCTGGTTTCCATGATATGCTCAGCTGCGTCCAAAATCTCTGCTGTATTTTTGTGGTCACAGGCAGAGCAGTTGCCTCATCAAGCCACAATGCATCCAAATAGGATGCTTGTTATGGTGCATCAATAAAAATTGTTAAAGGGTCAATGGTGTCACGCCAGATTTATTTATGCGCCTGGGGAAGCAGAGGTGTTGGTGAGCATTCTTGCATGGGCGGCTGAGAAAACAATGCTGCATCAAGTTCAACATTCCCAAATGTAACTTCACAGATTCACCCACAGAGGAAACTCCAGGCCAAAGTCTATTTCTAAGCTGTATGGCAGAAGTGACCAAACTGTATCCTGCATGAGTCAGTATGAGTCTCTGTGGAAAAGACCCAAAACAAGCATAAACAATCTCTTAAAAGTAATAAAGCAAATAAGGGGAAGTATTTTCCAGTGGATCTTTAAACAAGAATATGCTGTTCCCATATAAATACAGAGAACTGATATTGTGTTCTGATTGGACAAGAGAATCGTGCAATGCACCTTTCAGCACCAATCATAGATGGTCTTGTTGTGCCAAGAACTTGAAGTCTTAACATGTAAATGCTGTCATATAAATATAAAGAACAAATTACATAGACCAAATAGCATTTCCTTTAAAGAGCAAGCAATCAGAATGAAAATTCAAATCAGAATTTGAATGATCCTCATTACTGGAAGGAAATTGGATAGATTGTGAGATGGGCTCTTATTCTACACTTCAGATGAACATTGCCATAAAGATGGATTGCAATGCCATTTCTGATCTCCTTTGAGAAGAATGGAGAATTATATAATATACAGCAGTTCTGAAGGTCAAATCAGTTGGGTGCAATGTTTTTGAGGATATAGGAGCTATCCCTTCAGGAACAGTTTTTAAAGCTACTGTGTAGGTTGTCAGAGTGTTGAATAATAAATTCAGTTAATATGATGTGGAGTTACACTGTAGCTATATGGGGACTGTAAACCCAGGAAATTGGTAGCTGTGATTTTTTTTTTGAAAGAGTGATTATAGTGAAAATATTTTATTGCTCTAAATACCTATATAGTTCACTGCCACCATTCAAGAAACCTGCCATTTCTAACGATTCTGGATGATATCCAACTCCAGATCCATTACCGTAGCTTACTCACGATCCCTCTCTCCTCTCTGGGGCAAATAGAGCTGAATAATAAATGCTAGCATTGACAGCAATATCCATAAACTATGTAAAAATATAAATTGCACATGAAATGAAGAAGTTTAGAACCTGGGGAAGATTGGGAATTAAGAGGAATGATTCCATGGTCAGGAGTTGACTTTGAAGGAGAAGAAGATAGGAATTCCAAAATGGATGATTTTAAAAGGTGGAAGAGACAAATGGAAGGGAAAATGCAGGGTGGTAGGGATTTGAAGCTATAAAATACATGCTGAGGGAGCAGGAAAATGTTACAGCTGAGAAGGAGAGTAGGTGAGAACTAGTAGCATGGGTCACCTCAGATACAGAAGCAGAAAAAGATCAAAGGAATATCTTCACAATGACAGAAAACACTGCACAATGGATGATTAGATATGCATGAAGTTTGGAAGAGTTTTGAGGTATCAGTTCTATGTACAGTGGATTCTGGTTAATTGCATCATCGGTTAATCAGAGCAGCCATTTATTTGGGACAACTCATGAAGAACATGAACAAGTGGAGGAAGATTTGGAAGATGCAATCATTGAAAGCATTGTATGAAGGTTGACCATCATCTGCTCTAGGTGTCTGCTGATTTTATTCATTTGCGGTTAATCAAAATAATTCAGCAGCGTACCCTAGATGAATTCTTCTATTGATAGCTATTAGAAACCAAGACTCAGATTTATAGTAGTGCAGTGCTATTGGTAATATCCTAATGTGTTCTGTATTTCTTTCAAATACATAGTTTATTACTGGGTTAAATGGTAGTTCATGTTTTTTAGACCTTTTTATCTATTTCCATGAAACTTAGGCTAATTGGAACAGCTATTTAATTGAGCCAAAATGTACTGGTGTCAATTAACCAGAATTCACTGTATTGGTTCATGTGTGAATAATCAATAGTGAGGGAGACTTCAAATAATAAGGAATTTAAATGATAAGAATCATTCAGATCACAATACAAATAATAGCTAAAGAAACACAGTTATCATTCCAATGATAAACTCCTGGTATAGTTCAGGTACAGAAATTGCCAATCATGTCAATGGCAAAAAATGGTAGAAATGAATACTGTAATTATGATTAATCAGCCATAGTCTGGGCATACACTGGTGAGATAGAGCCATTTGTAAGGTAAAATAGACTTTGTGATTCAGCATTTGGTTCAAATGTACATTGATTAACTTAATAGTGGATTGATAAGCTTAAGCATATAGACATTAAGAAAGAAGATGAGCTGGAGCTTTTGGAAAACATCAAGGTGGATAAGTCTCTGGGACTGGTTGAGATACAGACCAAGCTACTGTGTGAGGCGAGGGAGATAACTGAGGAGATTGCTGAGCCTCTGGCAATGAACTATGCATCATCAATGAAGACAGAAGAGGTTCCAGAGGATTGGAGGGTTGCAGATGTTGTTCCCTTATTCAAGAGAGGGAATAGAATAGCCCAGGATATTATAGACTAGTGAGTCTTACTTCAGTGGTTGGTAAGTTGATGAAAAAGATCCTGAGACTCAGGATTTACGGAAATGTGGAGAGGCATAATATGATTAGGAATAGTCAGCATGGCTTTGACAAAGGCACCTTATGTCTTACAAGCCTAATTGAATTTTGTGAGGATGTGTCTAAACACATTGATGAAGGTAGAGCAGTAGATGTAGTGTATATGGATTTCAGCAAGGTAGTTGATAAGGTACCCCATGCAAGGCTTATTGAGAAAGTAAGGAGGCATGGGATCCAAGGGGACATTGCTTTGTGGATCCAGAATTGGCTTGCCCACAGAAGACAAAGAGTGGTTGTAGATGGGTCATAATCTGCATGGAGGTCGGTCACCAGTGGAGTGCCTCAGGAATCTGTTCTAGGATTCCTTCTCTTCGTGATTTTTACAAATGACCTGGATGAGGAAGTGGAGGGATGACGCAAAGGTTGGTGGTGTTGTGGATAGTGTGGAGGGCTGTCAGAAGTTACAAATAAGATATCGATAGGAATCAAAACTGGGCTGATAAGTGGCAGATGGAGTTCAGCCCAAATAAGTGTGAGGTGGTTCATTTTGGTATATCAAGTGTGATGACAGAATATAGTATTAATGGTAAGACTCTTGGCAGTGTGGAGGATCAGAGGGATCTTGGGTCCGAGCCCATAGGACACTCATTGTTGCTGTGGTTAAGAAGGCATTGGCCTTCATCAGCCATGGGATTGAGTTTAAGAGCTGAGAGATAATGTTACAGCTATATAGGACCCTAGTCAGACCCCACTTGCAGTACTGTGCTCTGTTCTGTTCACCTCACTACAGGAAGGATGTGGAAACTATAGACAGGGTTCAGAGGAGATTTACAAGGATGTTGCCTGGACTGGGGAACATGCTTTATGAGAGCAGGTTGAGTGAACTTGGCCTTTTCTCCTTGGAGCAATGGAGGATGAGAAGTGACCTGATAGAGGTGTATAAGATGATGGAAGTCATTGATTGTGTGGATAGTCAGAGGTTTTTTTTTCCCCAGGGCTGAAATGGCTAACATGAGAGGGCACAGTTTTAAGGTGCTTGGAAATAGGTACAGAGGAATGTCAGGGATAAGTTTTTTATGCAGAGAGTGGTGACTGCGTGGAATGGGCTGCCAGTGATGGTGGTGGAGGCAGATAGGTAGTCCTGGATAGGTCCATGGAGCTTAGGAAAATAATGGGCAATGGGTAACCCGAGGGAATTTCTGAAGTAAGTATGTGTTCAGCACAGCGTTGTGGGCCAAAGGGCCTATATTGTCTATGTTTCTAACAAAGTGTACAACTCTGAAATGTCCCCTTCCCCACTCAAAAAAACAAACAAAAATGAAACAGTCACCTCAGCCCCCAGATCCCCCACCCCACACACAAAAAAATGAGAAAGATTGAGTGAGAAATACAGAATATAAAAAAAAATCTATAGGACTGAAAAGAAGTCTATAGTCCAAGTCCATATCCAAAACACAGAAGACCTGGGTAACATTCCCTGGGCACTGTGGCAGGCTCTCCTAAGATACTACTGCTAAAACCTCATTTGCACACTGGCAATCCTATCTCTGTTTTTACCCTATCACCTCCCTGCCCCTCCTAACAATAACCACATTCCGGCTGGTTAAAGAACTTCACTAATTTATTTAGAGTTACCATATTTCCCTGTTTCCCAGTACTAAGAGCCTTTGAATTAAAATATTATCTTTATATCTTTCTCTGTAAATATTGCTGATCAGAAACTGAAACGGAATAACCACATACAGTATGCAGCTACAAGAATAGGTCAACGGGTAGGAATCCTGCCGCAACTAAGTCACATTCTAACTCCATTAAATCAGTCATAAGACCATAGGACACTGGAGAAAATTTAGGCCATGTAACCCATCTGCTCCACCAAAAGAGAAAAACTTCTTGATAAATTTCAGAACTTGGCTCCCCTTGTTAAATTAGAAGTAACAAGCTTGGATGTTATCCTTGATTCAGACTTGAATTTTAAATCCCACATAAAGAAAGTGACTAGTCAGCATTCCGACACTTTAAAAATATTGCAAAGGTACATCCATTGCTGTCACGCAATGATGCTGTAAAATTTATTCACACTGTTATATAAAATAGACTGGAGTACTGGAATGCATGCTTCCCCAGTCTTCCAAAGCAATCTATTGACAAACTTCAACTCATTTGCAATGCCACTGTTGGACTTTTAACTAAAACCAGGATGAGGGAGTATATCACTGCCATCCTACCTACTCTGCATTTCCTTCCTGTATCTTTTAGAGATAAAACTAAAGCTCTTACTTGTTTTAAAGTTCTCACTGGTCTGAGATTGGAGCACATCACAAAATCGCCTTCTTTTTATAATCCTGCTCAAACTCTCAGGTCTTTGTCTGCCAGTCTCTTGAGTTTAAACAATCTCCTTCAAGAGGTAATCAACAGTTCAGCTTTTTTGATCCAAGCTGCTAAATTGTGAATTTCAGACCTAAAGCTATAAGGGATGCAGATTCAGCTGACACTTTTAAACACAGGCACAAAACATATTTATTCAACTTTACTTTTCACTAACACCTTTCTGGATTTTATTTTCATGTTTGCATTTTATCCCATTATAAAACACTTCTCCTGTATGAAAAGTGCTCTGTAAATAAGTTATTATTATTACTATATTGTTCTCATGAATTATTCATTATCCATCTCAACCCCCATTCTCCTGTCTTCTCGTAATCTTTGATGACTTAACTAATCAAAAACCTATCAAACTCCACTTTAAGTATGCCCAATCACCTGGCCTCCACAGCTGTCTGTGGCAATAAATTGTACAGACTGATGACCCTCTGGCTTAAACACATCATTCTCATCTCTGTTCTAAACAGAACTTTCTTGTATTCAGAGGCTGTGCCCGCTGATCCTATATTCCTCCACTATAGGAAACATCCTCCTTACTTTGACTCTGTCTAGGCCTTTTATTATTCAAGATCACCTCCACCACTCTTCAGCCCAGGACCATCAAATGCACCTCATGTATTAACCCTTTCATTCCTGGAATCATTGTCGTGAACTTCCTCTGTACCCTCTACAATGTCAGTGCCTCTTTTCTTAGTTAAAGGCCCCAAAACTGCTCACAATACTCCAGATGTGGTGTGACCAATGTCGTAAAAAGTCTTAGCATTTCATCCCCAAAATAAAGGTTATCTGCCTTCTTTACCACTGACTCAACCTCCTTTAGGAGATCCTGTGCGAGGACACCCAAGTCCCTTTGTATCTCTGATTTCTAAATTTTCTCCCTACTTAGAAAATAGTCTCACTTTTATTTCTTCTACCAAAGTACATGACTATACAGTTCCCTACTCTATATTCCGTCTGCCACTCTTTTGTTCATTCTCCTAATCTGTCCAAATTCTTCTGAAACCTCTTTGTTTCCTCAATATTACTTGCCCCTCCACCAACCTTCATTTCATCTGCAAACTTGGCCACAAAACTATAATTTCTGTCATCCAAATTATTGACATACAATATAACTTAAAAAGAAGCTACCCCACCAACATCAGTAGTCAACAGCAACCAAACCAGAAAAGCCCCTTTTATTCCCACTCATTGCCTTCTGCCAGAAATCCAATCTTCTATCTGCATAGGTATTTCTTCTGTAATATCATGGAATCTTATCTTCTTAAACAGCAGCTTGACCTTCTGCAAGGCTCAAGTCAGACTGTGATGGAATACTCTATATTCTCTAGTGGAGTGGAGCTTCAACAATACTCAAGAAGTACATCATGATACAGAACGTAGCAGCCTGTTTGATAGACAGCCAATCTACAACCATTCATTCACTCTATCACTGACTCCCAGTATCAGCAGTTCATACCTGATGCACCATCAATAACTCACTCTGAGACGTAAGGCGAGATATCGGCTTTTATTGACTGAAGAAGGAACCAGCAGTGAGTGACCATCATATTACATCCTGGAGAATGAGGCAGAGGATTAGACCTGAATCGCCTTTATACAAGGGCCTGTGGGAGGAGCCACAGGAGCAGTCAGCAGGGGGTGTGTCCAGACAGGCACACGTAGTTCACCACAATACCATTTACAGAACGCACTGATACATCTCACCAAGACTGCTTAGACAGAACCTCCTAAGCCCATAATCTTTACCAGTTAGAAGGATAAGGGAAGCAAAGTCTTTGGACTACCTCTACTTGGAAATTGCCTTCCAAACTCATACCTTCCTGTCTTGAAAATATATCCCTGTTCCTGCACTATCATTGGGTCAAAATCCTGAAGCTCCTTCCCCAAAGGGGACTGTGAGTATGCATGTGTTATGTTTTGTAACTTCAAAACATTAAATTAATTTAAAGGAAGTCTCAGAAGTCCAAAATGTGAGTGTAATTTTGTGTTTACCTGAAACAAGTCACACACATATACTGTGATATATGCAATTCATGTATTTATACAAATAACCTGTAATGAAATGAGCATGAATGCTTAAATAAACAATATATGTACACAAGATTACTTTAACATTATTGAAATAGGCTCCGGGACAGCTTCTTCCACCAGGCTATCAGACTGATTAATTCATGCTGACTCAACTGTATTTCTATGTTATATTGACTATCCTGTTGTACATAATACTTAATATAAATTACTGTAATTGCACATTGTACATCTGAACAGAGATGTAACGTGAAGGGTTTTACTCCTTATGTATATGAAGGCTGGAATTAATAAAGTCAATTTAATTCAACCTTGATCTTGGGAAGGTCCATTTAGTTCACTGGAATATATTCTTATTAATCCTTCTATTGCTTCCTTTATGATCTGATCTCTCCTTTTGATTTGCTCATCCACAACATCATCTGATGAATCCTCTGTATCTCCACTGACTCCTTTCTTTTCGGCCACCCATTTATGCAGCTGGGCTTTGGTTTTTGTATCTACTTTTACAAGCAGCTTTTTGTCTCCTACTTGATGCTCATGTAATAATCTTAATGCACACAGAGTAGATTCGGGTTCTTTATACTCATAAAAGCCAAATGCTTGCAGCTCTCCTGAAGCTCCTTGAATTCTCTTCCAGTTTAAAACTAAGCCACATTTCACAAATAACTGCCTGATTAACACATCAGAACCATTCTCAGATAAGCTGCCTACAAATCTGCTGCAGTCAGGCCACTGCTCTTGTTATTTTCACAATTCCTCTGAGCTGCACTGCCTTTCCTTGCTGCAATATGTTTTCCAACTGGAGGTACAGAGGCCGGCATCAACACCAGCTTGTTCTCTGTTAGGCAGTGGTTCATGGTGTTTGGCATGGAGACATTTGTGGCATCATTCAACACCTTTCTTAATTCACTTTCACTTGACTTTGTTGTGGGGATGTGGCATGCAACTGGTGGATGGATCTCCAATCAAGTTATAGTCATCTCAGTCAATCATACTCCCACACTGCTGGTCCTCCTGTTTTTACCACAAACAAGCTCAATGTGGCTTGTTGGCAGTTCACAGTTATAAACATCATTCCCACAGGAGTTATCTTTCTCCAGTATAACTTCTTAATTGGACATCTGCAGGCTTTAGCTTAGTACCTTTGAAATGCCATTCAAACTCATTTTGTGGAATGACCAAAACAGCTGTGTGTCTAACTCCATTTTAATTTATTTCCATACACTTCTGGCATAAGCCATATCGCTTGCCTATTGTTAATTTTCACACTTACATCTCAAGAAAACACAGTCCTGTGCCACTTCAAAGTACATTTATTATCAACGAATGTATAAATTACACAATCTTCATATTTGTTTGCTTACGCACAGCCACAAAACAAGGAACCTGAAAATTAAACACAATGAAGACCAACCTCAAATGAGCACAGAGAAAGAGAAAAAAAAACACTAATCATGCAAACAATAGAAGCCAGCAACAACAACAGCATTCTGAACCAAATGAGTCCTTAGATACAAATTTCCAGAGCGGCCTGGAGTAGGGCCAAAGCCTTGGTGTTCAGTTCATCATATTCGGACAAATTGCCACAAAGTTCGCAGATTTTCCATCAACAGCAAGCAGACAAGCGTTCCTTTTGAACTTCAACTTATATCTTTTTCTCTTCTCTGTGCGGTCCATTTATTTTTTTCTGCCCAACATTCTCTTTGTATTTATTCTACTTTGTTGCATTTTCTGCAAGTTTCACCATTAAATCTGCAATTTTTTTGGTGTCCATCAGCCCTTGCCACAGCAATAACACAATTTGTGCAGCCATGCTGGTTTTTGTTTGGATATTGCAATTTTGTTCACGCTCACTTTCATTCCTGACTGTACTCAATTATGTCCCAGTCTGTGGGTTCCATTGAAACAGTGATCTCCTCTGCTCCTTCAAATGTAAGCTGTGTTTCAGATAGGAGCCGTATTTAAATACGTTCTTTTAAGATTCCACAATCTAAATGGTCTCTCAGTGCTTTATTAAGCCCATTACCAATCAGACAATGCTCTGACAATCTCTTCAACTCAACCACATATGCTGAAGTAGATGTCCCTTCCTTTTGATTCCGCTTATGAAGCTGAAAGCATTCTACAATCTACAATGGCTTTGGTTTGAAATGTTGCTGCACTACTTTTACAATAACAGTTACTTTTACAATAAAAGCTCTTTTCTGACGGTTTGTTTGGAGCAGTTAAGCTTTGAAGCAAACTGTATGCCTTTAAACCCAATGCACTCAGCAAAACTGGCACTCTCTTCTCACCGGCTATTTCATTTGCTCCAAAAGATTGTTCCAATAGCTCAGTATATATGATGCAATTACCTGGTGCGTAATCAAGCTCGTCAATCTTTCCAATGCTGCCAGACATTTCAGCTTTTATTTATGATTATTATCACCAGGTACTTACTCTTAATGAGCCCATGAATTCTTCTGTATTCTTACCTTTTTTTTAACTCAATCATGTCTTCCCTTCCAAAGAACATATGCTGCTCTATTTTTTTTTGTAACTCAACTGTCTGCGTGTGCTGGGCAGCCTATTTCACTTGACGTTCCTTGTTGTGTTTTTTTTCTTTCACAGCTCCTTTAGTGTAAGCTATGCTTCATTTAGGAGGCTGTGCAATGTGACAGGTGAAATTAGTGGTCTTGTAGTTAGGGATCCTGTTGGAAAAAGGATTGATTGAGTATCTCATGCAAATGAAGGATGCAATAGTTTGATCGAAGACCAATTTATTATGCCTAAATAATGGCGACTACATTGGGATGAGGGAGGATTTAACTAGTATACACTGGGAATACAGGATATATTGAGGAATATTGAGTGGGACAATTGAGGAACAGTAGAAGACTTTCAAAGAGATTTCTCACGGTGTTCAACAAAAGTATATTCTAGTTAGAAGCAAGGACAGGAAGGGTGGGGAGAGCCAGCCTTGGATAACTAAGTAAATAAAAAAAGGAATCAAATTAAAAGCTTGTGCGTACAAATTCACCAAGAGTAGTGGGAAACTGGAAAAGTGGGAAAACTTTAAAAGGCAATGAAGAACTACTAAGTGAGCAATAAAGAAAGGAAATATAGATTATGAATATAAACTAGCACAAAATTTTAAAAAAGTAAAATTATTTATAATTATATAAAGCGGAAGAAGTGGCTAGGTTAATGTAGGTCCTTTGGAGGATGAGAAGAGGGAATTGATATTGGGTAATGAGGAAATGGGACAGGCTTTCAATGACTATTTTGTGTCGGTCTTCACAGTCCAACATGCCAAAAAAGGATGTTATGGATGTGATGGGAGGTGAGGACCCCAATACAATAGCTAACACTAAAGATGTAGTGCTGAGCAAACTTGTGGATCTGAAGATAGATAAGTTCCCTGGTCCTGATGGAATGCATCCCAGGGTAATAAAAGAAATGGCAGAATTTACAGTAGAGGCTTTGGTGATAATTTACCAAGATTCTCTAGACTCTGAGTGGGTCCCAGTGCATTGGAAGATGGCAAATTTCACACTACTGTTCAAAAAAGGGTGTTGGCAAAAGGCAGCTAGCTATAGGCCAGTTAGTTTAACAGCTGTAGTTGGGAAAATGCATGAAGCTATCATTAAAGAAGAAATACGGAGGCATCTGGAAAGAAAGGGATCCAGCAGGCAAATGCAGCACGAATTCAGCAAAATCAGGTCCCGTTTGACAAACTTACTGGAGTTCTTTGAGGATATAATGAGCGCAGTGGATAGAAGGGAACAGATGGAGCTAATTTACTTGGATTTTCAGAAGGCATTGAATAAGGTGTCATATAAAGACTTACACACAAGATAAGGTTGCATAAAGTTGAGGGTGATAAGGAAATGGTTAACTAATAGAAAGCAGACAGCTGGGATACATGGGTGTTACTCTGGCTGTCAATCATTGGTGAGCGGTTTGCCGCAGAGGTCGGTGCTGGGCCCGTAGCTGTTCATGATATGTATTAACGACCTGGAAGAGGGGACCGAGTGTAGTGTATCTAAGTTTGCTGATGACACTAAATTGAGTGGGAAAGCAAATTGTGCCAAAGATACAAAGAGTCTTCAGAGAGATATAGATAGGTTAAGTGAGTGGGCAAGGGTCTGGCAGATGGAGTACTATGTTGGTAAATGTGAGGTCATCCACTTTGGAAGTTAAAATGGAAGAGCAGATTATTATTTAAATGGTAAAAAACTGCAACTTGCTGCTGTGCAGAGGGAGTTGGGAGTGCTTGTGCATGAATCACAAAAGTTTGGTTTGCAGGTGCAGCAGGCTATCAAGAAGGCAAAAGGGATGTTGTCCTTCATTGCTAGAGGGATGGAATTTAAGAGCAGGGAGGTTATGCTGCAATGATATAGAGCACTGCTGAGGTTGCACCTGAAGGACTGTGTGCAGTTCTGGTCTCCTTACTTGAGGAAGGATACACTGGCTTTGGAGGTGATGCAGAGGAGGTTCACCAGGTTGATTCCAGAGATGAGGGGGTTAGATTATGAGGAGAGATTGAGTCACCTGGGACTGTATTTGCTGGAATTCACAAGAATGAGAGGAGATCTTATAGGAACATAAAAAATTATGAAAAGGATAAATAAGATAGAGTCAGGAAAGTTGTTTCCAATGATAGATGAGACTAGAACTAGGGACATAGACTCAAGATTCAGGGGAGTATATTTAGGACAGAGAAGAGGAGGATCTGCTTTTCCCAGAGAGTGGTGAATCTGTGGAATTCTCTGCCCAATGGAGCAGTGGAGGCTACCTCAGTAAATATATTTAAAACAAGATTGGATAGATTTTTACATAATATGAGAATTAAGGGTTATGGGGAAAAGGCAGATAGGTGGAGATGAGGCCATGGTCAGATCAGCCATGATCTTATTGAATGTCAGAGCAGGCTTGAAGGGCTAGATGGCCTTCTGCTGCTCCTATTTCTTATGTTCTTATTAAGTTGGAACATTTCACTGTGACTGAATATGTCAGTAGCCATCTCGGTTCACTTTAAAAATACCTCATCACCAATGTTGTGTTTTGTAACATTAAACTAGTTCAAAGGAAGACATGGGAGTCCAAAATGTGAGTCTAACTTTGAGTTCTCTTTAAGTGAGGTACTCATGGATCATGTGGTAGAGTGCTGACGGATTTATACATTTAATCCATAATGAATTATTTCAATGCTTAAGAATGCTTAATCAAACTATATATACTCAAGATTACTCAAATATTATAGGAATAGCAAATACACAAAAATGTACATCTCAAAGACTGCAACCGTTTAAGAAGACGAATTACCAGCACCTCCCTAAGGGCAGCTAGAAATGGGCATTAAATGCCATCTCACTCTGCAAAGTCCACATCCGTTGAATAACATAAAAACATGCTGAATGCTTTCAGCATTTTCTCTTTGCTCTATATTATTTTTTAAAAGCCAGCATTTCAGTTCTGTCAATATTTGGATTGAACTGCAATCTCCAGTAATCTGATAATTTCTATATATAATTGGACCAGACAGCTTAGTCAAGAAGATTGGAAGAAATACTGCCACAGAGCTAACAAAATCCAAGTTGGATTCAGTTCGAAGAGCTGAAATTAAATCTGCAGAATGTTGCTGTGGAAACAAGGAAAGGAAATCATCGCAGTATGATTTGCTTCTTCTTGAATATTAACTCAGGATCAAGGTTATAACTGATGAAGCCTATATGGAGCCTGCAAATCCTGCCACAAGTTGGTGAGGAGGTGATTGATGGCAGGAAGGCAAAGGGATAGCTCGGGAGATGGTGCAGTCCTTGCATTGTGCACACTGGCACACTGCATTCACATTGATCCTCATGAATGGATGAGCTTATCCTTGCCATCCCCAAATGCTCTTCTCCTTTTCAAATGGATATCACCAGAGATTGCCATGAGTTGGTGAGATTTAAATTTTCTTTAGGTGCTATTGAAAATGCCTTTGAATCGTTTCCTCTTTCTTTCTGGTAATTCCTTGCCATGATAGATCTCATGAGAGGCATGCTGATGATGTGGCCTGCCTACGAGAGCCAAATAAACATTTAGATGTTTGCAGATTAGGTGGCATCAAGCTCTGATGTCTGGGTATCTACTTAGGTCATGGTGGTATCACAAAACATAGGCGAGCTGATCTTGCAGCAGGAAGCCAATTAAAACAACTGGAATTAATCAGCTTTGCAGGATTAGTTTATTAACTTTCTCGTAGGGCAAGTTGAAAGTGCAGGCTGTTTAAAGGGCCTTTGAATGAACAGAAAAATTAACTCAATGATCAAATCAAATCTGTGAAATCAAAATCACAATGACTGAGGAGGAAATGGAAGATAACGTAGATGAATATACCTAATCAAAAACAGAAAATGAATTAAAGATAAAACAACGAAGATTAACAAAGAAAGTAAAAAACATGAATGTTAAAAGAACTGACTTTCTATATTTGAGATAATTATTTTCAGATTATTTGATAACACAATAATAACATTTCACCTAAAAGCTGCTTCAGTTTGATAGGATTGGTGAGCGTCATTCATATCTCTCACACAGATACAACTTCTTACTAGACAATCCACTTAAATAGTGAAATAGCAGGTGAGATGCTGTTCCACTGAAGTCATCTGTGACAAAAATCAACTCAGATGTTACTTTTTGGATCTTTGGTTTATCTGTGAAACTGTCCTCATTAGTAATTGTCACACTATATATTTATGAATAATGCAGCATCACTTTCCCCTCTGCCATTCTGATTGGAACATACATGAATGGATCACCAATATCACGTAGACTTTGCCATCTCCTATTGTTTGTCCTTGAGATTGATAGTACTTCCACTCAAAGCTCCACAATTCCTTATTTGAACTATTTAGTCTGATTTTCAGTCAGCATTGATAAATATTTTGGTTATTGATAGAAGCTCTTACAACTGCTTAGGCCCCCACAGCACTTCCATGGATAGTTATATTCCAGTCACCCAATTAAAAGAAGATTATTATAGCACTAGCCAATGGTGTAGTGGCATCTTCACCGGACTTCGAGGTGAGCAGACCAGGGCTTGAATCTGGTTGGCTCCTTGCACGCTTTCCGACCATTCTGGGTTGAGCATTGAGCTAGCAACTCAGCCTCATAAAAAAAAAGTCAAAAATGCTAAAGAAGCAGTAAGGTAGTCACCCGATGCACCGCATGGCATGGAAAGGAACAACAACGATGATAGCATTAGAACGTATAGAGAGGATATTTATTCCATTGTTTCAATGCTGGAGATATTTGTAATGAGCAAAGATTGCCAAGTGGAGTTGTTTTCCTTGGATCACAGGCTGAGGAGGAAATAAATGCAGGTGCACAAATGATCAGTCTTAGATTGGGTAATTAGGAGCAACCTATTTATCTTGGCAGGAAGTGGATAACTTGAGGGCTATTTAAAGTAATATTTTTTTAAAAAGCAATTAAAGAGGAATTAGGCTGGTTATTTTCATGAATATGTTTGAAAGAGTGATGGGTGCAGAAACCATTATCATGCTTATAAAGTACCCTGATGACCTTTCAATATGCCTCAGTTTACAGAACTGATTGAAGGTGAGATTATTCTGAATCACTTGTTATTTTTGTACAGTAGATTAAATAGCCTCCTAGCATTCTATTGACTTTCATTGTTCTATGTTACATTGTTCCACGTCAATTTATTGCTGAAGAAAAAGAAAATCATTTTATTTATTTGTTTGTATATTCACTCATTTTTTCACTCATTTATCTATTTACTGTATATACTTATCTATCTATTGAGAGATACAGCATGAAACAGGCCCTTCCAGCCTATCCGGCCATGCTGCCCAGCATCCCACCAATTTAACCCTAGCTAATCACAGGACCAACTAACCTACTAACCAGTGCGTTTTTGGACTGTAGGAAATAACTGGTGCACCCAGAGGAAACCGATGCCCCCATAGGAAAAATGTACAAACTTTCTTACAGAGGTCATTGGAATTAAACTCTGAACTCTGATGCCCCAAGCTGTCATAGTGACATGCTAACTGCTACTCGACCATAGTGCCCCATTTTAATGAACAGCTTATTCCAGGAGAGTTGTGTCCTACCCAAATCCAATCCAAGAGAATTAGACACATTCAGTCTACACTTAGTTATCAGTAAAATGATGGTTGATGTTGTGGACAGAGCAACCAAATAGTACTTAGTCACCAGTCATCATTCTGATGCCCATTTTAGTTTTTATTAGATATGATCCATTCCAGGCACTGTCAGTTCTTGAATCAAAGCAAATAATCTGCTAGAAAATAAATGGAATGACACTGTGGATATCATTGTCAAAGTCAGAGATAGTAATTACTGTATATAAGTGAACACTAATGAACATTGAGCAAACCCGGATGAGTGTAACGTCACTGAATTCTCTCTCTGTAGAATAGGTAAGGGCTAGCTATCTTGAACTAGTGTGCAGTAACCTTCAAGTATACAGTCAAATCTTCCATCAGCAAGAACATTCAGTATCATTCAACCTGGTTGGTGGCCCCCAATCACCTAAGTAGTATCTATAACAAGGAGAAGTCCAATACTTGGAAACATTGTTTTGATGTAAGTTTCTAGAGTCGTAGAGCAATACACACAAAGCAAGAAGGATGCTGGAAATATCCAAAGAAACGGACACTAATTATGGGCCACATGATGCTTTTTTAGATGTCATTATTGTACCTGCTGCAACCACTCTGTCTGGCAACTTGTTCCATATCTTCACCAACCTCCATGTAAAAATGTTGTCCCCTAGGTCCCTTTTAAATCCTTCTGTCATCTAAATCTATGTGCCTTAGTTCTGTACTCTTCTACCCTTGGAAATGACTATTACCTGTCATGAGCCCTGCAGGCCTCTGCAGCAAGCCCGGTATTTATTAATTTTGCCTTAACTAGAGCCATTAAGCTCATGGTTTACTGTGGGTCTTGTCAAGTTAAGTGTGACTAGTGTGAGTTTTCCACATTCTTTGTTTATTTAAAGTGGACTCCTACTTAGTGCTGATCACAGGATCCTTGTGTTAACATGATTCATCTCACAGTGTTGCTCGTTTATGCCGCTGATGTTCTGTTGGCTTTCCTATGTATAAATTCTTGTTTCCATCTCTGAACGGGAGTCAGTCATTTCCCCCACACCTGGATTCAATCGTTGCCAACACTCACCATGACGGTTACCACCAACCTTGCCTATGGCTTCTATAATTTCAAACATTTCTGTTAGTTTGCCCCAATCCTTTTACATTTCAAGGAATAAATACTCTGGCCAAACTCTACTTATAACTCTCACCCTTTGGCCAAGCAACACCCCTGTTAATCCTTCTTTTAGCAGGGTGACTAAAGCTGTTCACAATATTCCAAATGTAGCCTAGTCAATGATTTATACAACTGCAACATAATGTCCCACTTCCTATCCTCAGTACCCTGACTGAGGACAGGTGATGGTGTTTATGTGAAATGTTAACTGTGCATCCCTCCAGCTGATATATGACCTGATATGTGACCTGTTAAGTGTTTCCAGAATTTCCTGATTTTATGTCACATGCTCAATAGATAATTATTTTAACTGGCATATATCTTTAGACAGTCCACTAGAATGTCTCGTGAAGTATTATATGAACTCATCCATAGGTATTGAGAGATCCAACTAAATATTTTCACTAAATATCAGAAAGTTATTTCACTTTATATTTGTCCAAGGATGATAAAGGTAATTTTACACCCACACCATAAGTGGATATAAATTTAGCAACATGACATTGATTTATCTTACCCATATTTAGAAATCGTTAAACACTAGATATCCATGCTTGAAATGCTGGTTGCATCAATCATCACAGTTCACATGACCTAAACCAATTCCTACTCAATAATTCAATCTTTATAATAGCAAAAGTTCCTTTCCTTCTCTGTTATGAATCAAACAATAATAAAGTAACATCATAATAAGTAAAACACATCCATATACCAAAACGTAATGTAATAATATTTGTTGTTCTATGTGGTATTGACTTCTTTGAAGTTAAAACAGATTTTGTTCACTAATTGATTTTCTGTTTTGTTGCAAATTTACGAACAGTCCGCAGCTTAACAATCAATTTTAATTACTTATAAACAACTGATTAAAATTGAGATCCTGTGATAGATTCCCAGTCTACAAAACCAAGTTATTTATGTACATTTTTCAGCATTGTAAAATAAGTATTGCCTTGGGCTTTGATAATCATGTCAGTAGATACTTCATGATAAATGTATATAATTTAAAACTTTGTTCAGCCTTCTCCAATTTTCTTTTCAGTGTTCTCTTTTTCTTCAATTTAAGTAATGTTTTTGAAATCAATAGATAATCTGAATTCTTTTGAGCATGATAAGGTCAAGCATCCTGATCCAGAGAAGAAGAGAAGTTTCTCCAAACCATAGTTGGTATCTAGTTATGTCTCATTTGTGATTTCAAGTCCTAATATCTTGAGAGATGAGAATCAAAGACTAGTACCATTGTTGGGATTGATATGGTTCAAATGTTATGAAATCAAACATCCATAAACCCGTTATGTTTTCATGTGCAATTTGATTCTTGTTGATTGGTCCTTGTTGAAGATTTCCTGACAGCTCTGCTTTCTTATTGAATTCTTTTGGCTAATTCTACATGTGTTTTTTTCTTATCACCACAACGCACTCGTGACTGTTGTGCTGTTCCATGAAGCTGAATTGTGGTGAAGTAGCTGCCTTCTGCTCCTAAGTGCTCCCACATCTATTAATTTATTTATGTTTCACAGAAATAGAAATTGTTTTGAAGTAGTCTTTCCCCCCCAGAAGCAGTTTTCACTTGAGAGATTAGAACATCATGTGTGCATTTAGAATTTATGTAAATCTTCCATGTAGATCTTGCATCATAAGCTTATGTGGAATGGATACTATGTTCATATTACTGATCTCTGATTGATTAAAACAAAAACAAATGTGTAGATCTTATAAAAGCTGTTGATTGTCTAACTTCCACAGAGTTCCCACTAGACCTTGGCTACTTTGTCAGTCATATTGATTTAATCTTGAAATATTGGCAGTTGTAGCAATTTAGTGAGAATGAAATGGATGATACTAATGGGTTTAACCTCAAGGAACTGAGACAGCATTCACTCCAATATATTTGGTACACCAAGTTAGCTCACTGTTGGCAATCAATGTCTGAAACATTGAGTTCTGTAGAGAAGTGTTCACCTCCAGTTAGCTTATTTATTAGGTTTACCAGGCATCTTCTCAATGCCAAAATGATTACTTTCATGAGAAGAAGAAAATCATGGACTTCTCTTAAGCAACTAATTTTCCTTTTACTCCTAAGCTTTATCTCATCTTTATTACTTACCTAATTGGGCCCAGGAGTGTACCAGAGCAGCAGGATCTGGGTCCGAGAGTGAGGAATGACCAGAGGATCGGATGATTTAAACAGCGGACCAGATTGAAAGGTCAGTGTGTTGGAGCCAGAGGCAAAAGACGGGCTGATTCAGCCCATTACTCCATGAAGTTTACCTGTATCTGTATTGAACTGAGGCTGTGGCCCATAATTAGTGGGCTACTTGATCGGCTGCAGCGATGATTGACTTTGTGGCTATGGACTCACTTTCATGAACTTCAGTTGAATGCTTGCTTTTCTGTTTGCAAGATTTGTTTTCTTTCAGTATGTTAGATGTTTAACAGTATTTTTTATGGGTTCTATTGAGTTACTTTGTTTTGTGGCTGCCTGTAAGGAGATGAAGCTCAAGGCTGTATATAGTATGCATACTTTGATAATAAATGTACTTTGCCTTTGACAATGGCTTTAACTTACAAGATCTAATTCAAGAATTCACAGACAGCTGCATGAATAATGAATAATTCATTATTATTTAGAGCAACATACCAAATACTGGAGAAACTCAGCAGGCCAGGCAGCATCTATAGAGAGAAATAGTCGTCATTTTGGGCTGAGTCCCTTTATCAGGACTGTAAAGGAATGAGGATGAAGCCAGAATAAGGAGGAGGAATGATGGGAAGGAGCACAAGTTGGCAGATGATAGGGGAAGCCAGGTGAGAGTGGGTGAGGAAAGGATGGGGTGAAATAATAAGCAGGGAGAGTATATATAGAAAAGATAAAGGGCTGGAAAAGGAATTTGATAGGAAGGGAAAACAGACCATGGGAGAAAGGGCAGGAGGATGGACACCAGATGGAGATAATAGCAGGAGCGGCGAAGGGAAGGGGTTAAAAGAAAGCCAGAATGGTGAATAGGAAAATAGAGAAGGGGGAGGAGGAAAAATAACCAGAAATTGGAGAAACCTATGATCTTGCTTTCAAGCTGAAGGCTACTGAGTCAGAACATGAGGTGATGTTCTTCCAAAATGAGGGTGATCACCAGTGGCAGTCATAAACTGATAACAAGATTATAAGACTTAGGAAGGGAGGAGGTCCTGGAAGCAGAATACAGGAAGTTAGGAAGGAAGCTGAGAAGCAGGACCTTAAGGGTAGTAATCTTGAAATTACTGCCTGGAAAGACCTGGAAAGGATTCTTAGAGACAGGATTTACCAGCATTTGGAGAAGCATAATTAGATTCTGGATAGTCAGTATGGCTTTGAGAGGGGCCAATCATGGCTCATGAACCTGACTGAATGCTGTGAACAAGCGTCAAGACAAATTGATGAAGATAGAGTGATAGGTGTGATGTATGTGTATTATAGTAAGCTGTTCGGCAATGTTGCTCATTCAGAAAGTCAGGAGGCATGTGGTATACAAGGAAACCTGACTGCATAAATTCAGAATAGCTTGCTCACAGTAGGGAGAGGGAGATAGTAGATGGAGCATATTCTGCCTGCAATTAGATGTCCTGGGATCTGTTTTGGGACCCCTGCTCTTTTTGATACAGTATTTATAATTGACTTGAATGAGGAAGTGGAAGGATGGATGAATAAATTTGCAGATGTCATAAAGGTTGGTGTTGTGGATATTTGAAGGTTGTTATAGGTTACAATGAACTATCGATTGGATGCCGAGCTGGTCTGAAAACTGGCAGATGGAAATCATCTGGAAAAGTGGGAAGTGACTCATTTTGGAAGATTGGATTTGAAAGCAGAATACAAGGTAAATGGCAGGTTTCTTGGCAGTGTGGAGGAACAGATGGATCTTGGGGTCCATGACCATAGATCCTTCAAAGTTCCCATGAAGGTTGATAGGGTGGATAAAAAGTTGTATGATGTGATAACCTTCATTAGAATTGGGATTGAGTTCAATCACCATGAGGTTATCTTGGAAATATAAAACTCTAGTTAGACCACACTTGGAGTATTATATTCAGTTCTGGTTGCTTCACTAAAAGAAGGATATGGAAGCTTTGGAGAGGATGCAGAAGATATTTATCTGGATTCTACCTGAATTAGAGAGCATGAGGCCACGTTGAGGAAACTAGGCTTTTTTCTGTTTGGAACGAAGGAGATTGAGAGGTGTCTTGATATGGTTGAATAAGATCATAAGAGGCATGGATAGAGTGGCAGCCAGTGCCTTTTTTCCCCTAGGGTGGCAATAGCTAATTCAAGAGGGTATAATTTTGAGGTGATTGGAAGAAAATATATTGGAGATGTTAGAGGCTGTATTTTTACACAGAGTGGTAAGAGAACTGAATACACTGCTGGGATGGTAGTAGAGGCAGATATATTAGATCCATTTAAGAGACTCTTAGACAGACACGTGGATGAAAGAAAAGTAAAATGCTATGTGGGAGGGAAGGGTTAGATTGATCTTAAGGTAAGTTCAAAGGTCAGCACAACAACATTGACTGAAGAGCCCCTACTGCACTGTACTGGTCTATGTTCTATAACTTCTAGAAATCAGAAGTTTAATGGAATTTGCTCAACGTGCTTGGATGAATGCAGTTCTACAGTGGCGAGGAACCTATGGCACATGTGCCGGGGATGAAATGTGCAAATATTTTGTTGTCACTGGCATGCAGTGCTGCCCCTCGATGTTTTTTAAACCCCACCCGTAATAAAAAAAGTACATAATGATTGCCTTCACTGCCAAATGAAGCAGCAAATTATTTTTTACAATCCAAGAGCAGTGAGAAGATTCTATTAGCTGATACATTTTCAATCTTCACAGAGCTGGGGTGTGCATCAGTATTTAGATAGTAAGCAGTCACAATGCTAATCCTATTTAGAAATTATGGTATTTTCCATTGTCTTTATAAAAGAATTAATATTAACAATATTAACAATGTACCTATCTAAACTTCTCTTGAACGTTGAAATTGAAATCAGATCTACCAGCTGTGCTGGCAGCTTGGTCGACAGATCCCACCACCCTCTGAGTGAAGAAGTTTCCCCTCACGTTCCCTGTAAAATTTTCACATTTCACCCTTAACCCATGACTTCTAGTTGTAGTCTAACTCAACCTCAGAAGAAAAATCCTGCTTGCATTTACCCTGTCTATACCCCTCTTAATTTTGTATGCATCTATCAAATCTCCCTACAATCTTCTACATTCTAGGGAATAAAGTTTTAACCTATTCAATCTCTCCTAATGGCTCAGCTCCTCCACACTCAGCAACCACTTTGCAAATATTGTGAGTACGCTTTCAGTCTTTCCTTGCTAACAATTAGCCACTTTGGTCCTTGAACGTAGATGCAAGAAAACACTAAACTGTCAAACTGATAATTGAAAGGAATCAGACAATAAAGGCCTTGAATCCATAATAGACCCTGCAAAAATTCTCAGTTTACAGCACTGTACAACCATGACAATAAGCTTGAAAAATGTTATCCTGCTTTCTACAATTTGTATCTGAATTTGCTTCAAGTGTGATGTTACATCTTGGATAGCTATACACACATTGACTTGTGTATGTGCAACTGCTAATATATGCTAAAAAAGAAAATGCCTCAGTATGCTGCACAACCTAATTTTTTCTGACTTGGTTACTCTGTTGTGCTGTACTCTCCTTCTCTTTGCTCAAACCTGCTGTAGAAAATACTGCTGTCTGCACAGTTTCAGTTGCTTATTAACTCTCGTTGAAGTGAAGAGGAAAGAGAATAAAGTTTAATTGCCAAAGTAGAAAATGTTGATACATTTAGAGCAAAACAGACTAACTACTTATATATGTTAAAAATCAGTACCTGTGAGACTTACACTAGAGATGAAATGTCCCTCCCTAGTGAAGGCTTGACTAGTTATTATTGTTCTCTCAGCCTATATCACTGTGATGGCATGGGCTTGTATTAATTGGTTTGAAACATCTCTGCAAACCTGCAACTGACACTTTGGATAAATAGCTCCCTCAGAAAAAAAAAATCATTATAATTAAAGTGCTAACATTAAAGTTCTGAATTGCCTCTTTCAAAATTTTCTTTTCCTATTTGTGGGAGGTTTGATCAATTCCCACACAAATTAGATGAAGCATCATATAAACGTTGAAGTGTAACGGGAAAAAGGTGTTATTCCTTGACTCATCTTCGATAATTAGGTAGCTATTATTTGCAGACTTAAAGCATATTTACTAGCAAGTTCAGAGAATTGAATATGCCCAGGGAAAAATAACACAATTAACCATTACTTCAAGTTTCCTACCCATTACTGGTTTCTTTTTAAATGTGCTCTCCTACTGTGCCAAACACTCATACTTTAGAAAAAGGAGTAAACAGTATGACCTCTCAAGCCTGCTCCACCATTCATGAAGTTAGTAGCTGATCTTCTCCTTCATTAACATTGTCTTTTCCTGATAACCCTTTAACACCTATAAATCTGTTGATCTCTTCAAAGTACTCAAAGGTCAACCTTCCACAGGCCTCCAGAGAGTGCCAAAGATTCATCCCCCACCCTGCATTCACCATATACTTTTCTGGAGTTATTGAAAACAAGGTATGGTGCTAGTGAATATTGCCCTCCAGGGAGGTGGGTGACTGATCATAATAATGACATAAGGCAAGTTGTACATGCCTCACTGGATGTAGCATCTCCTGCACTGGTTTACCAGGATATGAACAAATTGCTGTTAAACCACAGATGAGACTGACTGGCAATTTATAAGACCAGCTTATGATCAGGATCTAGAGTCACTATTGCAGAGGATATTCTGTTTTTTTATACTTCACAGTTAAATTTCATGTAAAGCTCAAGCACTTGGTAAAATTTGGTAGAGCATTTGCAAAATCCCTTCTGTTTAATTCTGGCGAAAACCCCCTACCTGCACCCCTTGGATATTTATGGCCTACTGCGTCTATGGTTGAATCATTCTAATTCCTGGGGTCTACCATCACCAATACATCGAAGTGGGATAAACACGTTATGCCCATCACTCGGAAAGCCCAGCAGAGATTGTTCTTCCTACACTAATTTAAGAAACAAGAGCTCAGGGCTCATTCTGATCAATTTTCACTCAGCCATTATTGAGAGTATTGTGACCACCTTTATCACCATTGGTTTCCCACCACTTCCTCTCTCTCCAAGTCCAGGTTGCAGTGAGTGGTCCACTCAGCAGAGAAGATATTGGCTGTCAGCTACCAACATTAGAAGACCAGCTCATTGTCAGAGTGAAGAAAAAAAGCAGAAAAAATTACTGTTGACTCTACCCATCCTAGTAGTCACCTATTCACCAAGTTGCCAACAGGAAGATGCTACAAGACCACGATCACCAGGACTACACGTCATCTCAGAAGATTCTTTCCTGCAGCTATCAGCTTTTCAGAAAACTCATTCAGGTGTGATACCTTAACTGTTTATGCACAACATCCATTAAATGGTCTTCCCTGTTCTGCTTGTTCAGTTACTAATATTGATTCTTTTCATATGCTCACATTTAACTTTAATTATTGACATTTGCGCATATGACAGTTCCTCTAATTGTTGATTGCTCATGGCTGCTTGCACTATTGTCTTGTAAATTGCTGGTTGCTAATATGTTGTATTGGGTTCTATAGATTTGCTAAGCATGCCCACAGGAAAAAAGATTCTCAGGGTTGTATGTGGTGACATGTAACTACGTTAAACTTTGAACTTTGTTGTCTGAAATGGTGCTTTATGTTTGACACCGAACCACGATTCTGGTATATTTCACTTACTAGCAATGAAATGATTCTTATTATTGCATAATGCATTTATATACAGAGGCCCTGCATGCAGTCAAGTGATGACAATCAACACGATTATTTACTTCCTCACAATTTTTATTTAAGAATATAGTGCATGTGAATGGTGTGGACTTGAGAGTAGGAAAGGGCATTATTACCATCATGGTTCCAGTAGTGACCAGGATTTTATTGCAATCATTGTTCCTCAAGTTTCTATTTTCTTTTATTTTTCTAGGCTCACAGGAAAACCAGCCAGCACTTTTCATCTCCCAGGCTGCTTCTTCTGACAAATGATGAGTCACCTGTACTTCAAGACACATGATGTCTAGGCCCTCACCATTTGAGAGCAAAAATTCACCTAAAGTGGTCCTACCAGTTCAAGCAACAATTGACAATTGCCACTTTAGAGTCTTCTACAGTATTGGGAGATCATGGATGCAAATCATTCGTTATCCATCATTTCAGGCGTACATTGTGGTAGGTGTACCAAGGCCTGGGTCAACCAACTCCAAACTGTACATAGCTTTCTTATCATGCATATTAGAATTATACCAATCACCTCCATTACAGTCTCTACCACTTCTTCCAACTTCAGTCAGGGCATTGAATAAAACAATGGTGCTCCCAGGTTAATAAATTTTCTGTACTCACAGCTGCTTTCTCAGTCTCCACGATTCCATACTTTGCTGGTGAATGAGAGTTAACTGATTTGGCAGCTGCTACTGTAGCAGGAGTAGATTAATCTGATTATTTATGTGTAACATAAATCTGGGAAGCTTCTCATGTTGTGGGCAGATGGCAGTGTTGTAACAGTACTGAAAGGACTTGGAAGTTGGGGCATCTGCTTCTGAAGCACAAGTCTTCACACTTCCTCCTGGGGCGCTGCTTCCGTAGCCTTTCCTGCATCCACTCTCTCAACTATGTCCTGACACCATCTTCAGCAAATTGAGACTGGCTTTTGTGATGGAAGGGGAGGGATCTCAGGAGGAAGCTGAATGGATCATTTACTCTGCACTTTTAGCCAAACGTGCCTGAGACTGTGGAAGTGGCTACCATGTTGACTTTTCGAAGATGAGGAGAGTGAATATTTTGGTTTTTGGGACATGTCTTATGATTCAGTAAGAAATGCAGCAAGCACTTCAATATAAAAAAAATCATTGGTCACAATTCCACTAAAAACATCCTATGTTATCACACTTACTTAATTACTTCATTAAAATAGGATAACTGCAAATGAAACATGCTAATGTGCTTGAAATAGCAACATTTGAGTCATAGCTCCCAGAAGGGTGTATTGTTTTTGTTCAATTGCATAGCCTGAAGCTTTATGTTGATAGAGTTTCTATCACAAAGTGTGATTAGAAATGCACCATGGTAGCACAGTGGTCAGTTTAAGGCTGTTACATCTCGGCGTGCCAGAGTTTGGAGTTCAAGTCCAGCACCATCCATGAGGAGTCTGTCCATGGTCCCCATGGAATGCTTGTGTTTTCCTGGGGCGCTATAGTTATCATCCACAGTCCAAAGACAAGCCAGGTGCATTAACTGGTCATTGTAAGTTGTCCCGTGATTAGTTTGAGGTTAAATCGGGGTCGCAAGGGTTGCTTGAAGGGCAGGAAGGACCTATTCTGCTCTGTTTTGCTAAGTAAAAGTTATTAAATAAGACTAAAGGGAGTAAGCTGCTAGTAGTTTATCCTCGTGCCTTTTAAAACTCCATTTAACCATTTATTGCAGACACCAGGGTTTGGAGATATTGAAATCTAGAGCAACAGAAATATTCTGTTGGGTGAGCTCAGTAGGTCAAGCAGAGAACAAGCTAGATGGTAATAGTGGGTGAGAAAGGTAAAGGGCTGAAGAAGAAGAAGGAAGAAAACCTTAATATATTTTTTCTCCTTGGAATTTCTCCCTCAATCAGGAATTCTTCAATTTTAATTCTTCTATTAATTTGAATATAATAATTTCAGGAAAATTCATACTTTCAGTGATTTACTTCCCAATTTGCTATCTACACATCTCAATAAGGACTTTTCAATATAACGAGTTACTGAGTGTCCCTGCTCTCTTCCTTTACTCAGACATCCTCACACTCCAAACAATGCTAGAACAACAACTAAAGTGACAAGCTTGCTAAAATTCTCTGATCAATTACCTATCAGATAATCAACAAAACTATTCAAAGTTCAAAGTAACTTTCATTATCAAAGTACATAAATGTCGCCCTAAACAACTTTCTTTAGGGCATACTCAGCAGTTTTATAGAATAGTAACTATAACAGGATCAACCAAAGTGCAGAATGCAACAAATTGTGCAAATGTAAATATATTTAAACAGCAATAAATAACAAGAAAGTGAGATAATGAGATAGAGTTCTTAAAGTGTGATCATTGATTGTAGGAATATTGCAAGGATGGGGAAAGTTTGTATAGTTATCACCTTTTATTCAACTGTTCTTGAACCTGTCAGTGTGAGTCCTTAGGCTCTTGTATCCTCTACCTGATGGCAGCAGTGAGAAGAGACCGTAGCCGGGTTGGTGAGGATCTCTGATGATGGATGCTGCTTTCCTATGACAGTGTGTCATGTAGATGTGCTCAACAGTTGGGAGAGCTTTACCCTTCTTGGTCATATCCTTCCTTTGTTAATTAGAGCCCAGTGATGTTCCAACTAACATTGAACTTTAGAAACGTGGATATAACATAGATCATTCTTCATATCATACAAAACTACATTTACATGAGATTTTATTTACATGTAACAATCATTCACAAAATTCAGAATACGTAAAATTGGAGTGGTTATTTTTGAAAATGCCTTTTTAGAGTTGGAAGTCTAGTTTTGCATATAATTATCTTCCACAAGTACATAAAATAATAACTTTAAGAGGGAAGCTGTTGAAAAAAAAGTAGTCAAATTGTACATGAAGATCAATAATATGTATTTGTCAATTTTCTTACTTTCTTTTCAACCTTATTCCTGTGTTCAATCAACTTTTCCATGCATAAACTACCTGTGGCCAGACAACATTCAGGAAATCTCAGCTTTATTTATAAATATTTTAGGGTTTTACATAGCTCATAATCATACTTTCATATTTCTAGTAGTACGAATTGGGTGCCAACTTAACTAGTACTTTCCTTTTTTTAAAATTTTTTTAATCAGTTTTTCAGAACATTTTACAAATTAAAAACCCCAAATCCCAATGAGGAACATTAAAACAGTGCAAAATTAAGCATACAATAACAATATGTTACAAAGGAAGAGAATTTAGCAAAAAAAAACCCACCTAAATTAAAGACAAGTAAGCTTAGTGTCCTCCCCAAGCCCCACAACACAAGAAAAAACAACAACAACTCCAGACCAACCACAACACAATATAGAGAGTATAAGTCAGGACAGCCAAACTCCCAGACTGTGAATACACTCAGCAACAGAGGGTAATAATGCCTTCTACCAGAAAAAAAAGGAGCTGAAAGCAAGGGACCAAAGAGAAAAAAAGACCCTAGTCAAGAGGAAGGTTATGCAAGTACTCGATAAAAGGTCCCCAGACTTTATGGAACTTTAGATCCGAATTGAGAACTGAATAATGAATTTTTTCAAGGTCCAAACAGGCCATGATGTCGTTAAGCCATTGAGCATGAGTGGGCAGGGCAACATCTCTCCATCTGAGGAGGATCAAGCGTCTAGCCAGAAGAGAGGCAAAGGATAATATTCGGCATTTGGTCGGACCCAGACATAAATCTGTCTCGCCCCAAAAACCGAACAGAGCAATTAAGGGGTTTGGTTCTAGGTGCTGATTCAGAATACACGATAACGTAGTGAAGACATCTTTCCAGAATTTCTCCAAGCTAGGACAGAACCAGTACATATCGATGAGAGAGGCTACGCCCCTCTTGCATTTATCACAGAGCGGACTAACGCTAGGGTAGAATCGAGATAGTTTAGATTTAGACATATGGGCTCTATGAACAATCTTAAACTGTAAAAGGCAATGGCGAGCACAAAGAGAGGTTGAGTTAACCGATTTAAGAACTGAATCCCAGCTCTCCTCAGATAAGGAGATATTTAAATCCTGCTCCCAGGCCATTTTGATTTTATCCATGGGGGCCCGTCGTAAGGCCACTAGTTTATCTCGGATGATTGATATTAAGCCCTTACCTAGTGGATTCATGGAAAGAAATAGGTCCATAGCATTTTTCGCAGGCATTTCAGGGAAGTTAGGAATTAAAGGAGCAGTAAAGTGTTGGATTTGGAGATATCTGAAAAAAGGAGCATTGGGCAGATTGAACTTAACAGAGAGCTGCTGAAAAGAAGCGAAGCGATTATCAATGAAAAGGTCTTCAAAATGTCTAATGTCCTTCCTATACCAAACCTGGAATGCTGAATCGTATGTAATAGGTAAAAAAAGGTGATTATGAGCAATAGGGCTGGAAACGGAAAACCCCTGGAAACCATAGTATTTCCTGATCTGAGCCCATATATGCAAAGTGTGTCTAACAAGAGGATTAGCTATTGATCTGGGCAGACTACTAGGGAGTGCAGAGCCAAGAAGTGCAGAGATAGATAATTCTTTGGTGGAGCTCAGCTCCATCATCACCCAGTTAGGGCACTTGGGTTGGCCAAGGTAGCACAACGTATATTAGCTGCCCAATAATATAAACGAAAGTTAGGTAAAGCCATGCCACCCTCTTTTTTAGATTTTTGGAGATGGATTTTATTAATTCTAGAGCGCTTATTCTGCCACAGATATGACAAAATAATAGAGTCTAAGGAATCAAAAAAAGATTTAGGAATAAAAATTGGGATAGATTGAAATAGTTATAAAAATTTGGGGAGAACATACATTTTAACAACATTAATACGACCTACCAAAGACATAGATAGAGGTGACCATTGTACCAGACTCTATTTTATAGCATATGAAAGGTTGGCAAAGTTTTCACGAAAGAGATCTTTAAACTTCCTTGTGACTGTAATTCCAAGATAAGTAAATTGATTATGGACTACTTTAAAAAGGAGATCATGAAATGTTAGTTCTTGTGCTTCTTTATTAATTGGGAGAAGTTCACTCTTATGTAAATTAAGTTTATAGCCAGAGATCTGGCTAAACTGGTCAAGAAGTGAAAACATTAGAGATAAGGATGTAGACGGATTTGAGAGAAAGAGTAATAAGTCTTCAGCATAGAGTGAAACTTTATGCTCAACACCCCCTCTCCAAATCCCAGTCAATTCAGGGCAGTTTCGAAATGCTATCGCCAAAGGTTCCATAGCCAAATCAAAGAGAAAGGGACTTAAGGGGCATCCCTGGCGGGTGCCACGTTTGAGATTAAATACTTGGGTTTTCTGAAAATTGGTTAAAACAGAGGCAGTAGGACACAGGTACAGCAATTGGATCCAAGAGATGAAACTTTGGCCAAGGTCAAATTTTTCTAAAACTGCAAAAAGGTAGTTCCACTCTATACGATCAAATGCTTTCTCCGCATCGAGGGAAATAACACATTCAGGAATCCCAGTTGGAGGTGAGTATAAGATATTAAATAAATGCTGAATGTTAAAAAAAGGGAAACGGTTTTTAATAAAGCCTGTTTGGTCATCAGAGATAATGGAGGGAATGACGGTTTCTAATCTATGAGCCAAAACTTTAGCTAAGATCTTTACATCAACATTGAGCAGAGAGATCGGCCTATATGAGGAACACTCTGTTGGGTCTTTACCCTTTTTTAAAAGAAGAATAATAGATGCCTCATTGAAAGAGGGTGGCAGTTTGCCAAAATTAAATGAGTCAGATAATACTGAAAGTAACTGAGGAGAAAGAAGAGAAGAGAATGATTTGTAAAATTCTACAGGGAACCCATCAGGTCCAGGAGATTTCCCTGAGGACAGTGCAGAAATTGCAAAAGATATTTCTTCTAATGACATAGGCGCATTGAGTTTGGCTTTGAAGTCAGATGAAAGTGAGGGGATATTCAGATTCTGTAAAAATTGATCAACGGAGATATTGTCATTCAGAGATTCAGAGGAATAAAGCCGAGAATAAAAATTTTTAAATGCATCATTAATTTCTAAATGATCCGATGTAAAGTCTCCGTTCTCCTTCCGGATCTTTGTAATATGTTGTTTTGCTTTGGAACACCTCAGCTGATTGGCTAGGAATTTACCAGACTTATCCCCATGAATGTAAAAGCGACTCTTGCTTTCAAGAAGTTGGCGTTCGACGGGTTGAATGGACAGAAGGTTAAATTTAGTTTGGAGTTCAACACGCTTCTTGTATAATTCAGGGTTCTTAGTTTGGGCATATATTTGATCCAATTCTTTAATCTGGTTAATGAGGTCTAATCGATCTGCACGGGATCTTCTGTTGAGATTTGCTGTGTAAGAGATTATTTGCCCCCTCAGATATGCTTTCATGGCATCCCAGACAATCTGGGATGGCACTTCAGGTGATGTATTAGTGTTAAAATAAAAGGTTATCTGATCCTTAATAAATTTTATAAAATCATCATCCGATAGTAAAGTTGAATCAAACCACCAATGTTTATTCCTCTGAGGGAGACCAGGCAAATTTAGAGAGAGAGTAATTGGGGCATGGTCAGAGATCAGCATACTCTGATAGTCACAAGAGTGGGCAAATGGGATAAGTTGGTTATCGAGTAAGAAATAATCAATTCTAGTGAAGGTATGGTGAACATGTGAGAAAAAGGAATAATCTCTCTCCGTAGGATGGAGGAAACACCATATATCAGAGATACCATAATTAGAGAGAAACGATTGGATAGCTAAGGCAGATTTAGTAGGTAGTCTAGTAACAGAGGACGATTGATCCAAATTGGGATCTAACCAACAATTAAAGTCACCACCCAGTATAAGAGAGTATGAGTTTAAGTCTGGTAGTGAGGAAAAAGACCGTTCAAAAAAATTAACATCATCAAAGTTGGGGGCATACAGGTTTGCTAGTGCAACTTTAGTGTTACATAGTTTGCCAGAAACAATAATAAAACGGCCATTTATATCAGATATATTATTATGGAGTTCAAAAGGAATATTTGAGTTAATAAGAATGGAGACACCCCTAGCTTTAGTGGTAAAGGATGAATGAAAATGCTGACCTGTCCACCTTGACAAAAGCTGGGAGTTATCAGAACAACGAATATGAGTTTCGTGAAGGAAAGCAATGTCAGCTTTGAGTTGTTTGATATGTGAGAATACCTTCCTCCTTTTAACAGGGTGATTCAATCACTTTACGTTCCAGCTCACGAATTTAAGTCCACCAGCCATTATCGATTACTAATGCATAAAAGGCAGAAGGCATATAAAAAGTCAAGCAGTACAATAGCAGTCTGGGAGCAGAGATGTAAACATAGATTCGTAAAATCAAAACATATACATGTCCTGAGCAATAAAGAGATATAATATATATAGTGAGTGATGTTGGAACTAGAAAACCCACCCCACCCACACAACCCAAAACTGGACGGCTACCAAAACAAGTAGCTAGCTCTACCAAAAAAATTAACCCAAATACAACTTTCAGATCTGTGTCATTAACAGCAGTTCCGTGTAAATACTATAATAAATAGTAACTAGTTTATGCACTAAAAAAACATAACTACAGATTAGAACACCTTCTGCAGGAATATAAAACTTAATACAGAGAAAATCGGAAGAGGACCAAACCTAATCTGCCAGCGAAAAAATTATAGAAGAATAAAGTAAGAGAAAGGAAAAAAACAGGGATAAAAAAAAGGAGAGGAAGGGGAAAATTATAAATTCAAGACGAGTATTTATCAACCACTTACAGAGAAGAGAGAAAAAAATTCAGAAATTAGAAAAAGGGGTGAAGAAAAGAAAGAAGTATAATAAAATAAATAAATATAAAAAGAAGGAAAAATAGATCGGCAATTAAACTGTGAACCAACAAACAGGAAGGCCTTCACTGAAGACTTCAAACCTCCAAAACAAGTTAAAATCAGTTGTAGAACTCTGTAGATAAAGTTGTACAACAATAAAAGATAGATTGCACACACACCAAATCCAGGGAGAGATTGTCACCAGCCATTAGAGTTTCGATGAATAATGTCTGAATGATTCAAGTAAAGTCTGAGTCCAGAAAAAGTAATTTTACTACGAGAAGTACTTATCCACCATTTTAGGAGGTCTGATCAGGTTCCGAAGATGGCTGGATAGCCGGAAGACTTGCCACAAATGCTTCAGCTTTCCTTGGCTGACTTAAACCATTTGTATTTCCCAGTGTTAAGTTTGATTCATAGATCAGCAGGGGACCGAAATGAAGGTTTAAAACCACGATCAAAAAGCACTTTCATTGCGCCTTTAAACTCAGCGCACATCTTTAAGGTCTGGGGTGCAAAATCTTCCACAAAGCCAATGGTTGTATCCTGGAAAATAAAGGAACCTCTGCGACGTGCCTCTACGATCAGACGATGTTTTACCTGGTATTGATGGAAGCACAAGATTACTGGTCGCGGGCGGTTGCCCAGAATTCAGGCGGGAACATGGACCCGGTGTGCCTGTTCGAGCTCAGGCGGGTTCGGGAGCAAATCTTTCCCGAATATCTCACAGAGAAACTCGGCGAAAAACTTCACTGTTGATCCCTGTTTGGTGGCCTCTGGCAATCCAAGAATTCTAAGATTGCAGCGTCTGCTGCGATTTTCGAGATCCACCATTTTGAAAAGGAGTTTGTTAAACTTTTCCTCCAAGCTGGAACAGAGAGTAACTAGTACTTTCCTAACGTCAGGAGTTAATTAACAGAGGTTGAAGCTCAGAGTTCCGGAGTTGTTCTTGAGTATAAGAACATGGGGTTAATTTAAGAAAAGCCATATTCATCTGTCACTGTGAAAAACTGGTGTACTTGGCATAGCAATATAGGGGATTGATGCCACAGGTTCTTTAAAGTTCACAGTTTTACTTTTAATGAAATTGAATTAACTGCACAACTGTGTCCTAATTATCTACACAATGCGGCAGCCCCTTTGATTAAAAAAAATTGATACTTGATCTTCCCTTTGCTGTTATTTTTATCTAGCACTGATGTTTATTATAAAGAATTCTTAATGCAATTCAGTGGTTCAATGGTTCAACTTAATGGCAGAGAATGCATGGAGTACACAACCTGAAATCCTTAGCCTTTGCAAACATCCATGACAGAGAGAAAAAGGCAACTCCAAAAGAATGAATGACAGAAGCATTAGAACCCCAAAGCTCCTCTTTCCCCCGCACATGAGCAGAAGCAAAAGCATCAAACCTCAGCTCTCCCCCTTCCCTGATTAATTGTAAAATCCACTCTTTTAGAGTGAAATAAGGAAGATCATTATTTCTGATATGTCTATCCATGACCTCCTCTACTGTCAAGATGAAGCCACACTCAGTTTGAAACAGTAGCCTCCAACCTGATGGCATGAACATTGACTTCTCTAACTTCAATTAATGCCCCTCCTCCCTTTCTTACCCCATCCCTGATTTATTTATTTCCCCCTCCCCTTTTTTCTCTCACTCTGCCCATCATCTTTGCCTGTTCTCCATCTCCCCCTGCTGCTCCCCTCCCCCTTTATTTCTCCCTAGGCCTCCTGTCCCATGATCCTTTCCCTTCTCCAGCTCTGTATCCCTTTTTTCCAATCACCTTTCCAGCTCTTAGTTTCACCCCACCCCCTCCAGTCTTCTCCTATCATTTTGGATTTCCCCTTCCCCCTCCTACTTTCAAATCTCTTACTATCTTTTCTTTCAGTTAGACCTGACGAAGGGTCTCGGCCCAAAACATCGACAGTGCTTCTCCCTGTAGATGCTGCCTGGCCTGCTGTGTTCCACCAGCATTTTGTGTGTGTTGCTTGAATTTCCAGCATTCGCAGATTTCCTTGTGAAGGTCATAAATTATTACAGATTAAATGCAAGTTTTGCATTAATTTTCAATGTATATTCTCCTACATTTGTTTTGCATGTAGGACATGATTATGGGAGGATAATGATACGGAGAGCATTTATATTTTTTGTTGGATGACACATTCCTGCCATATTCTACATGGATTAATTACTGCAATGTTTTCTTTTGTAATGTTGCATTCCTGCTTACTGCTTCTATTAAATACAGCAAGTGATTAGTCCACATTATTTTCATGCAGCAAGCAGATATATCACACTATAGCAGACCAAAAGTAACAGCAAATTTATCTCACTTCCACATGTAACAACCATGCCTCAAACTACCACCATTTTGCTGCTCATATGCTTGTAGTGCCAATTAGCATAGTTACCATGGGAACATTAGTGCAAAGTGATACTCATGTCTAACATGCTGAGCTCTACATTAGTGGGCAATAGACACCATCAGTCTAATATCTTTCACCAGTTATCTGAGTAATTGACAAAACACAGCATTTCTTCAGGGTAACAATACATCACTTGTAATCTGAACTTTCGAGGAAGTAATTGGACTGCCAGTGAATTTTTTTGCCTGAAATAAAGCGCACTGGTGGAATGAAATGCAAAATCTCATGACTCCACTTTCACCAGAACTGTGCTGACTGCTGAACTCGAAGCAATAACTTTCCAAGTGTTCTTGGCATCAACCTGCAATAGACTTGGAAGTACATTTATTGGAGTCTTAACAGTTGTTTTAGAAATCCACTCCAAAGGCATCATTAACTAGTTGAAGCTGATCCTGCACTTACCCAGTTGGACTTTAGTAGTCTAAATACTGTTAAATAATGACAACTAGAGACACTACCTCATCTATAAATTTGTATTTAATTTTTCTCTATTAAAACCTGCAGGAGGTAAGCTATTATTCCAAGATCTACAATCATTCAAAGAAGATCCTTGGCCCATAACCCACCTACAATAGTTTTTTTTTTGAGATTACAGGCACAAATCTGAGTGGATTTTGTGCCAGTTGTTTCATAATGCCTATTTTACACTTATTTTCAGCATTACATAAATTGTGAAGGACACTATTTTACTTCTGATTTTTTTTATGCCACTTTTGTGAGCACTCGAAAACTGATTAATGCCCAGATGCTCAGCAGACAGATTGTAGGTTTCCATTTCTTCAAATCCTTTCTTTTTTTGGTAATTCAATCATAATAGCAGAACTTGAATTAGCTTTATTATCACTGACGTACAGTATGTTATGAAATTTGCTGTTCTGCAGCAGCAGTACAGTGCAATACATAAAATACTATAAATTACAATATATATAAAAATTAGAATACTTGACAGCAAGATATTTTAATCACGCGTAGTACCATGTACACAAACACACCATGCATTCATTAAATATTTTGGCATATTCCCTACTTGTCAAAAGTTTGCCTTTGAACATATACATTAATGGTAGAGTGTGTGTAGAAATAGAATACCATAGATATACGTAGCTGAAGTGATGGTACAGAAAGACAAGCTTTAGCTCCTTAGATCTTTAAGACTGCATCAGAACAGAGCTGCGACCAGTGTTCATCGGAGGAGGATTTGGAGATGATGGTACAAAAAAGTTAGCAAGAGATAAGTAGCACCAGGAAGAGTAATGAAAGGGGAAAGAATCAAGAGATAGTACGAATGGTCAAGGATGGGGTTACAGTTCATACAGTCAATGTAAACACAAGAAGTATGTTGCATAAGGCTGGTTTGCTTCAGGTACAGCTACCCATGTAAAATTACATTGTTGATGCAATCATAGAAACCTGGTTAGTTTTTGGTAGGAGGACTGAAAAGAAGCAATGTGAATAAGAGGGCACAATTCTAAATAGGATACCAGAACAAAGAGATCTGGAGTTACATGTACATATTTTTCTGGAAACAGCACAGTAGGTTAAAGAAGTAGAGAAAAAGACATACTTATTTCTCCTCCTTTTAAGCAGAGGCATTAGTACAAGGAAGTTAGGATGGACTTTTATAAACCAGCATTCTGGCTACAATTGGAATAGTTGCATCCAATTTTGGGAGCAAAATTTCAAAAACATACAAATAAGAGAGGGTCATTCAATTTGCTGAGTTTATAGTATAGGTCTCCCAACAGTCAGGAGGAATTAGAGGAACTGATAAATCAGCAAATTGCAGGAAAAAAAGCTATTATAGGGTTATAGTACTGAGGGATTTTAACTTTCCAAGTCTTTATTGTTCTTGTATTAGGGTAAGAGCCACCGATGGGTTGGAATTGTTTTGTGCGGTCAAGATAGTTTTCTGAGACCAAAGGAAGAGATTTACTTAACATAATCTTAGGAAACAAACGTAGACAGGTGGTGGAAGTGTTGGCAGTGAGCACGATGGGGACAGTGGCCACAACTCTGTAATTTTCAAGGTAGTTACAGCAGGGGATAAGATTAGTTCTCAGGTTAGTGTTCTAAACTGGGGAAGGTTGATTTTGATGGTGCCAGAAAGAACAGGGAGACAGCAGATTGTGAGAAAAAGCTTTTAGAAAATCAACACCTGCCATGTGTGGGACTTGTAAAAGTGAGTGGACAAGAGCTCAGGGACATTCTGGTATTCTGGTGAGGGAGAAAAGAAAAATGGCAGGATTAGGCAACCTTGGTTGACAAAGGTTCCTGAAATGTTAATCAGGAAGAAAAGGCTGCAATTAGAAATCAAGTGAGTCCTTTGAAGAATATGGAGATTATAGGAGAGAAATAAATTGGAAGGACTAAAAGACGCCAAGAAACATCATTGGCAGATAAGATTAAGGAAAATACCAAATCATTTTATAGTTATACTGTATTAGGAGCAAGAGGCTAGCTGTAGAATGATTTGATCCCTTTTGGACCAAAGTGGTAACCTCTGTATGAACCAAGGGACGTAGGTGGGGTTGTAAATGAAAACATAAAGGACGTAGAGAAAAGTGAGTACAGGGAGGGATATATTGATTTTTTTAAACAATGTAAATATTAAGAAGATTGTGGTGTTAAACACTTAGGAACACATTAATACATAAATTAATACATAAATACAAAAATACACATTAACACATAAATTACTATGGCTGGCATAGATTTTCCCAGACACAAGGATGCCAGATATAATTCTAGTCTCAGACCCCTTCCTTTTCAATCCTGATGAATTGTCTGGCCCAAAACATTGCCTGTTTATTTTTCTCCACAGATTCTGCCTGTCTTGCTGAGTTCCTCCAGCATTTTGTGTGTTTTGTTTGAGATTTATCACTGAATGCTGTTGGAAACAATGAAGAAGATTGTTGTGGCACTGATAGAGAATTTTGCAGCTTCATTAACTTCAGGTGTGAACTAGCAGAAGGCTAGAAGACAGTTAATGTTGTTCTTTTATTTATGAAGGGCAGCAGGGTTGCACAGAACATAGAATATGAAACAGTACAGCAAAGGCACAGGCCTTTTAACTAACAATGTTGTGCTGAATTAATTCAGAATCAGAATCAGGTATATGTCACTGGCATATGTCATGAAATTTGTTATGCGGCGGCAGTATATTGTAACACTTAATAATAAAAAATTGTAAATTACAGTAAATTAGAAGTTAATTAAATTAGTGAAAAAAGAGAAAAAAAAGTAGTGAGGTAGTATTCATAGATTCAAAGTCCATTCAGAGATCTGATGGTGGAGGGAAAGAAGTTGTTCCTGAATCGTTGAGTGTGTGTCTTAAAGTTCCTGTCCATCTTCCCTAATGGTAGCAATGAGAAGTGTGCATGTCCTGGGTGATGGGAGTGATGGACTCTGCCTTTTTGCGGCGTCACTCCCGGACACTGGAGAGGCCGGTGCCCATGATGGAGCTGACTGAGTTTTCAACTTTCTGCAGCTTCTTTAGATCATGTGCAGTGGGCACCCCCACCATACCAAAAAGAGGGCAATGCAACCAGTTAGAATGCTCTCCACAGTCTATCTATAGAAATTTGAAAGTGTCTTTGGTAACATACCAAATCTTCTCAAACTCCTAATGAAATACAGCTGCTGTCATGCCATTTTTGTAAATGAAAGGTTGGGTCCAAGATAGATCCCCACAGATGTTCACACCCAAGAACTTGAAGTTGCTCCCTCTTTAATTATTCAACTAATAGTTGCAAGCTTAACTAAACTAGTCCAGTTCACCTACAGAAATCCATATCACTCCATTACCTGCATATCCATATGCCCATGTTATGGATTTTGAAACAAAGCAAACAAATAAAGGGAGGCTTTTCTGGTTGCTGGCCTGTGAGTAGTGGTGTTTCACAGGGGCCTGTGTTGGGACTGTTTCCTTTTATGTTTTAGGTCAAGATTTGGATGACAAATTTAGTGGCTTTGTGACCAAGTTTGGAAACAATACAAAGAGAGGTGCAAGGGCTGGTAGTGTTGACAAAGCAGGGAGACTGCAGAAGGACTTAGACAGATCTGGAGAATTGGCAAAGAACTGGCACAAGGAATATAGTGTATGCACTTTGGTAGAAGGAATAAAGTCATTGACAGGGAAAAGACAGAGAAAAAAATTCAAAAATCAAAGGTACAAAGGAACTTCAGAGTCCTTGCACAGGATTCCCTAAAGGTTAACATGCAGGTTAAGTCTGTGGTGAGAAAGGAAAATGCAATATTAGCATTCATTTTAAGTGTACAAGAATATAAAAGCAAGGATGTAATGCTGAGGCTTTATAAGGCACCTAAGAAAGGATGTGCTGATACTGAAAGTTTCTAGAGGAAGTTCATGATAATAATCCTGGGAATGAAAGGGTTAGCATATGAGGAGCTTTTGAAAGCTTGGGTCTGTACTTACTGGAACACACACAGAATGCTAGAGAAGCTCAGAAGGCCAGGCAGCATCTAGGGAAAAGAGTATACAGTTGACGTTTCGGGCCAAGTCCCTTCATTAGGATTGGAAAAAATACCAAAGTCCAAAGTAAAATTAATTATCAAAGTACATGTCATCACATACAACTCTGAGATTCTTTTTTTCTGTTGGCATATTTTACAAATCTATAGAACAGAAACAGAAAATCTAAGCATCAGGAATTATTAATTGTAACAAACTGTGCAAATGCAGGATGAAATAAATAGCAATAAATAACAAGCATGAAATAACGAAATAAGAGAGTCCTTGACTGAGTCCTTAAATGAGTGTAGCTATCCCCTTTTGTTCAAGAGCCTGATGGTTGAGGGGTAGCAATTGTTCTTGAACTTAGCAGCAGCAAGAAAAGAGCATGGTCTGTGGGGTGAGGACCTTTGATGATGGATGCTGCTTTTCCATGGAAATGTTTCAGGTAGATATGCAAGTGTTTGGGAGGGTTTAACACATGAGGTACTGGGCTGAATCCACTACCTTTTGTAGGAATTTCTGCTCAAAGGCTTTGGTGTTCCTATACCAGACCACAATACAGCCAGTGAGCACACTTTCCACCACACATCTATAGAAGTTTGTCAAGATTTCTAATGACATGCCGAATCTCTGCAAATTCTTGAGGAAGTAGAGCCACTGTTGTGCTTTTTTCACAGTATATTTATATAATGGGTTTAGGAAAGATCCTCTGAAATGATAAAACCCAGGAATTTAAAGTTACCGACCCTCTCCACCTCTGATCCTCTGATGATTACTGGCTCATGGACCTCTGGTTTCCCTCTCCTGAATCTACAATCAGTTCCTTGTCTATTGACAATGAATGACAGGTTGTTGTTATTACACCACTCAGCCAAGTTAGAGCAAGAAGGTGGGGGGAGGGGAGGAAGAAGTACAAGGTGATAGGTGACAGGTGAATCCGGGAGAGGGGGAGGGGTGAGGTAAACAGTTGATATGCCATAAATCCTTTACTGAACGTGTGTTGGTGTGCTGGCTGTCTGTCATTTCTGATGATGCAGTAAAACCTGTATGGGAGGAGTTTTATAGTGAAAAAGCCATTTCACAGGGGCTGTTTCATTCTCCCAGCCTCAAAAATCTTGATCCAATGGTACAAAAATTCATCATGACTGGAGACTTCCTCAGCTGCAGTGGATAGCCGTGATGCCTTCTGTACCTTGACATGCCCTTTGCTTCCCACAAAGCATTGCAACATCACCTTCTTGGCCATTGGATCTTGTAATTGATCTCATCTGCCCAGTCTGCTGGAACTGGCTTCGAATGCTAGGGTAGGCATATCCCTATCTCACCGAGGTTGGAGGTCCCCTGCTACCCTCACTCAGTTTAATCCACCTATCAAGGTATGGCCACTGTTGCATGCAAATAGGTGAGAGCAGGGTGGCAGGTGGGGACCAAAGGTGGATGAACTGCCCCTGGGTGGAGCGCGACATGCCCTCCAGAGCTGCTACCACCCCCCTGGACACCCCATACTGTATGAAGTTGCCCCAGAGCAACCTCTTTAAACGTGGGGATGTACTTTTGTACATTTTATGGCCTATGTTTCCTCATTAACTTGTGTTGCAGTTCCCTGGGACACCTGCAATTCCTCTTCCATTGTCAGCACTTGCTGAGGGCTGCTTAAAAACAAGGTCACTCCCAGCATCTCCCAGCATCTCCCTTCCATTCTGCAGCCAGCACTACCACACCACACATCACCTTTTACCCCTTTACCTTAACTTTAATTTCATAAGTATCTACGGTTTGTAATTCCTACCGTGGCCTGACTTCCTTATATTACTTCCTGAGAGCCGAGGTTGTAACAGCTGTTACGAATATAGGTTGTAAATATAACAGTTATTGTGTATATTTAAAGTGGAGGTTGATTGGTTCTTGATTAGTAAGGGCATCAAGGTTATGGTGAGGAGGCAGGAGAATGGGGTTGAGGTGAATAATTAATCAACCATGATGGGATGGTGGAACAGACTCAATGTGCTGAATAGCCTAATTCTGTTCTGATGTCTGACGGTCAAAGTACCTCTATCATGTCTGCCTCCACTACCACCCCTGGCACACATTCCAGACATTCACCACTTTCTACATCAAACACTTGTCCCACACTTTTGTGAAATTAACCTGCTCCCACCTTAGATGCAAGCCATCTAGTGGTGGATATTTCAATCCTGGCAAAAAGAAACCGGATTTCTACTCTACTTGTGCACTTCATAGTCCTAGAGTTTTCTATCAGATCTCTCCTCGGCTCCGCAGCTCCAAAAAAAAACAATTCAAGATTGTCCAACCTCTCCTCATGGCACATGCAGTATAATCGAGACAGCATCTTTGTACAACTCTTCAGCACCCATTCCAAAGCCTTCCTAGAATGAGGCCACCAGAAAGGAATGCAATACTGCAGGTGCAGGATACCCAAAGTTTTATAAAGTTGCAACACAACTTTCCGTCTCTTGAGCTCAATCCCTCAAACGACAGGCATTTACTTCCTGGCATTGTCTAGGTTTTACTTCCTGCCTTATCGACTTTTGCAGAGCTAAGCCAGTTCATTACAGGCTGGTAAGCCTTACACCAATTGCAGAAAAATTATTGGAGGAAATTGTAAGGGACGGGATTTATATTCATTTGGAAAGACAAGGATTGATTAGGAAGAGTCGAAGTGACTTTGTGAGAAGGAGATCCTTTCTCACTAACTTGATTGAATTTTTTGAGTGAATAACTAAGGAGAATGATGGCAGAATAGTAGATGTTATCTTTATGGACTTTAGTAAAGCATTTGAAGCAATGATTCATTTGAACAATACTATAAAATACCTCCATTGAAATAATACCCTCTGCATTTTGGTATCAGTGGATTAGAAGTGATTTTTTTACATCCAGCTTCCATATTTGCTCATTTTATCAGCTTATCTTGTAAAATTATGATAATTTTAAGGAAATCTATATTTACAAACTCCTGGTAATGGTCACAGTATGGGAAGAAGCTATTTGGCCCATTAACTGAATTATAGGCCCTGTGACATCTGTCCAGTTGCGCAAACCGGTGATAAGTCTGCATGGAGACTGTGAGGTCATCTGCATCCAAAACAGATCTCAGCACTTCTGCTCTTCAATACCCTGATGCAGAAATTTGGAGCACATTAACATGCAGACCAGTAACCAGTGTAATCTGGCCCAGTGTTACAGTGGCTAACGAAATTACACAGCACACCATAGCACAAACTAGCTTAAATTCACAGGGCTCATTGAAAGTAGTTTTAATCATTAAAGCATAATAGTATAATTAATTATAATTCCCAAGTTGTCCCTCTTTCTGTGATATAACCTGTACAGAAGGCATGAATTGTTACCTGAAGCTCTTTTATAATTCCAAATAAATTTTGGAGACAATAGTGCTTCTCTTTTGTCAAATTCCTCAGAAATTAGGTTATTTATTTATAGTTCGGAACATATGACCAATTTCTTCTTGAATCATTTCCTCTAGAAAAATAATTGGACTAACTCCAGATGAAGAGGGGGAAGCAGATAATAAAGCTGACAGACTGCAAGAAAGCAAAGCAAAGGGTGTGGGTGTAGCTGTCTGCACAGAGAGATTCAAAAGTTAGGCGATGGATTTTACTTTGAGTCTTGACAAAAAGATTGAAAATGGACTTTGAACTTTGAACTTTATTTAGATGCTACCTGACCCGCTGAGTACCTCCAGCATCTTGTATCTTTTGCTCAAGATTTCCAGCATCTGCAGAATCTGTCATGTATATGAAGCTTATGTGTTTTCCCTGTGACTGTATGGGTTTGTGCCAGAGCTTCACTTTTCTCCCAGATTCTGTTGCTGTACAACGAGATTAATGGTTAAAGTATGTCTTAATGTAAGTATTGAAAAGAGTTACTAGGCTTGCTCAAGATTGGTGGTGTTGGGGATAGTGCAGAGACTGGTAATGGATACAATCAGATATAGATTTGCAAATATGGTTGGAGAAATGGCAGATGGAGTTTAAGCCAGCCAAATGTGAGGTGTTGCTCCCTGGAGGGTCAGGAGCAGAGGGGTCTTTGTTCATTGCTCCCCTGAAAGTTGCTGCACAGGTTGATAGAGTGGTTAAGAAGGCATAAGGCAAGTTTGCCTTTATTCCTTGAAGCACTGTGTTCAAAAGTCAGGAACTTATGCTGCACCTTTATAAAACTCTAGTTAGGATGCATCCTGCGTATTGCATGTGGAGGGGGTTTACCAGGATGCCGCCTGGCTGCAGAAGGCCTTTGCTACAACGAGAGGTTGGAGACACTTGGGTTGTCTCTGTGAAGCGGTGGAGGGTTAGGGTAGATCTGGCAGAGGTTTATAAGATTATGACTGGCCTAGATCGTGTAGCCAGACAATATCTTTTTATTCCCAGGGTTGAAATAACTAATACCAGAGGATGCGCAATTAAGGTGGGAGGGGGTAATTTTATGTGTAGGGCAAGTTGTTTATGCAGAGTTGTGGGTGCTTGGAATGCATTACCTGGCATGGTGGAAGAGGCAGGTACATTAGGAACTTCTAAAAGACATTAAATAGGCACATGAATGAGAGGGAAATCAAAGGATCTGGGCAAAATAGATTAATTTAGTTGGCTATTTGGTTACTAATTTAATTGGCTTGGCACAACATTGCAGGTTGGAGTCCCTATCCTGTGCTTCACTGTTCTGTGTTCACCACTTGTTCAAGTTCCGATATATTCTCTGTTGTGTAACACTGGCCACATGGGTTGCTTTACCCATAACAAATTCCGGCTGTCCTTAAATACTCCAGGCTGGCCTTCTGTGGTGCCAGCTTAGACAGGTAAACAGCATGCAATATGATCTCTGAGCCTGTTTTTGAGGGCTGCCCAATCATCCCAGGGATGCTTAATCACATGGTTTACATCAAGAATGATCTACTTAAATGGTTTAGCAATTTTCATGCGAGGTCTGCTTATTCTCTGCTAACAAGCTCAGTTGAAAATAGCATAAAGGATGAAGATAAATCAAGTATGGATTTTTGTATTCTGTACACAAATCACAGCTAGTTTAATTTTAAAATACAGAAAGATTAATGGTATACCATCAAACAAAATATCTTAATCATTCTTGAGCAGCATTATCAATCACCTCAGGAGGGTTTAAACTAGTTTGGCAGGGAAAAGGGAACTAGAACACCAGTTACGAGTGGGGGGATAGAAAGGAAGGTAGATGTCAGGTCCAGTAAAAACAGGCATGAGCAAAGTAATAGACATGATGGGAAGGATAGTTTGAAGTGAGTGTATTTCAACGCTAGGTAAACACAAAGTGCACTGCAGATGCTGTGGTCAAATCAAGACGTACAACAAAGCAGGTCGGGCAGCATCCATTGAAAGGAGCAGTCAATGTTTCGGGTCGAGACCCTTCATCAGGACTAAAGAAGGAGGGGGCAGGGGCCCTATAAAGACGGTGGGGGAGGGTGGAAATCCAATCGGAAAGATCAAGGGGTAGGGGTGGGGAAGCAGGGAGGGGATAGGCAGGAGAAGTGAAGAAGGAATCTAAGGGGAAAGCACTATGAAAACACATCGGCGACACCTGACGCAGATTGGGGGACCGCTTCGTCAAGCACCTATGCTCCGTCTGCCACAACAGACAGGATATCCTGGTTTTCACTCACTTCAACTCTCCTTCACATTCCCATTCAGATATGTCCATACATGGCCTCCTCTACTGCCATGATGAAGCCAAACTTCAGTTGGAGGAACAACATCTCATCTGCCGTCTGGGTAGTCTCCAGCCCCTTGGTATGAACATTGAATTCAACTTCCAGTAATTCCCTCCCTTTCCCTTCCCCCATCCCACCTTCACTCTGTCTCCTCTTCTAGCTGCCTATCACCTCTCATGATTCTGCCTTCGACTACTACCCATAGTGCTTTCCCCTGAGATTCCTTCTTCACCTCTCCTGCCTATCCCCTCCCTGCTTCCCCTCCCCCACCCCTTGATCTTTCCTCTGATTGGTTTTTCACCCGGCACATTCCACCCTCCCCCCACCTTCTCTATAGGGCCCCTGCCCCTCCCTCTTCAGTCCTGACAAAGGGTCTCGGCCCGAAATGTTGACTGCTCCTTTCAACAGATGCTGCCCGACCTGCTGAGTTCATCCAGCTGGTTTGTACGTGATGATAAGATAGATTCTTGGCCTCCCAATCTACGTCATATTGACCTTGCATCCAGCTTTTTTGTACGTTTCAATGCTAGGTGTACTGTGAGTAAAATTATGAACTTAGAGCATGTGCAACACACACAAAATGCTGCAGAAACTCAGCAGGCCAGGCAGCATCTATGGCAAAATGTACAGTCAGCATCTTGGACCAGTCCTGCCAAAGGGTCTCGGCCCGAAACACTGACTACTTTTTTCCACAGATGTTACCTGGCCTGCTGAGTTCCTCCAGCATTTTGTGTGTGTTGTACAAGCTATGCAGCATCTGTTGATTTTCTCCTGTTTGGTATTTAGAGCATGACTCATTATGTGGAATTATATTTTAGAGACTTAGTTGAGAGAGGACCAGGAATGGGTGTTTAATGTCCCAGCGTTTCAATGTTTTAGAAAAGATAGAGAGGGAGGCGAAAGAGTTTCACTACTAATCGGGGACAACATCACAGCAGTACTCTGAGGGGACATAACGGAGGGCTCGTCCACAGAATCTATGTAGCCAGAACTTAAAAATAGGAAGAGTGCCTTCACAATACAGACCCTAAGTAGCCATCGGACACTGGCCCACTCCAACAATGGCTACTCCCACAATGAGAGCAGCTTGTAGCTGCAGGGGAGTTGCTGGCTGCAGTCACAATTTATAGACAACAGTGACAAGATAGTAGTAGAAACCAATGCTAGTTTTAGCCCCAGAGATCTGAATGCAGATGCACAAAGGGTCCAATGACCTCACAGAACTGTTCTAAGTGAGTGAATCCATCTCTAAATGTCATGTCTCCTAAATGCACCGTGGTCTCTTGTCTGCCTTAAATCTCACAATATTCCTCCTAAACATAGTAAGGCTGAAGATTTCTTGGCTTGCTCATTCTGTCAGTAAACTGGCCCCATTATAGGCACATTTCCCAATCACAGGAAAGACAAGGTGGTAGGTATTGCAAGCATAAGCAGTTAACCAGCAGGAAGAGACACAACTGCTTCACTGTATCTTGTGAGCAAGACAATAATCATTGTTATTGCAGTCCATTATAGAAACTGTGGGCATTAGCTGACCTAAAATCACCACAACCCAAGGAAAGGCTGCCTCCATTGCAGATTTTGGTCTAATAGCATGCAAAACTTAAACAAGAAGGGAAGCTCGGCCTGGCTGCTTAGAAGGAGGCATTCAGAAAACATAATCTGAGGTCAATAAAGCAAGGACAGCTGCTGTCTCACAGCTCCCATGACCAAGTGAACTTTGGAACCCAGGAGACTGCAGACACTGGAATCTGGAGTAAAAGCAGTTGCTGGAGAACTTGGCAGGTTGAGGAGATCAGTGCGAGAGAAGGAAAGGAGGAAAGGACATTTCCAATAGAATCCCAGCATCATGCTTGTAGAGATTTTCAACCTGAACCATTAACAATCCCTTTCCTCCCACAGATGCTGCTCACCCCATTGAGTTCTTCCAGCAGACTGTTAGTCGTTCTCAATCCTGTACTGGTGCCTGGGCAGAGTTTGCCCATTCTGTCTATGAATACTCTGGGTGCTCAGGTCTCTCCCCATATCCCAAAACTTCTCTGGGCAGTTAGGATAATTAGTCAATGTAAATTGTCCCATGTTTGTGGGTGATGACGGAATCAAGGAGGTATTGATGGGAATGTGGGGAGCACAGTAATCTGGAAGGCAGATTACTATCTGGAAGGCAGATTACTATCTAAATGGAGTCAAGTTAGGAAAAGGGGAAGTACAACGAGATCTAGGTGTTCTTGTACATCAGTCAATGAAAGCAAGCATGCAGGTACAGCAGGCAGTGAAGATACCTAATGGCATGCTGGCCTTTATAACAAGAGGAATTGAGTATAGGAGTAAGGAGGTCCTTCTGTAGCTGTACAGGGCCCTGATGAGACCCCATCTGGAGTATTGTGTGCAGTTTTGGCCTCCAAATTTGAGGAAGGACATTCTTGCTATTGAGGGAGTACAGTGTAGGTTCACAAGGTTAATTCCCGGAATGGCGGGACAGTCATATGTTGAAAGATTGGAGCGACTGGGCTTGTATACACTGGAATTTAGAAGGATGAGAGGGGATCTGATTGAAACATATAAGATTATTAAGGGATTGGACACACTGGAGGCAGGAAGCATGTTCCTGCTGATGGGTGAGTCCAGAACTAGAGGCTACAGTTTAAGAATGAAGAGTAGGCCATTTAGAACAGAGATGCAGAAAAACATTTTCACCCAGAGAGTGGTGGATATGTGGAATGCTCTGCCCCAGAAGGCAGTGGAGGCCAATTCTCTGGATGCATTCAAGAGAGAGTTAGATAGAGCTCTTATAGATAGTGGGGTCAAGGGATATGGGGAGAGGGCAGGAATGGGGTACTGATTATGTATGATCAGCCATGATCACAGTGAATGGCGGTGCGGGCTAAAAGGGCCAAATGGCCTACTCCTGCACCTACTGTCTATTGTCTATTGTCTAAAAGATGGTATTAGTGCTAACAGGCACTTGGAGAGTCAGCATGCATTAAATGGGCGAATGAGCCTGGTTCTGAGTTCATTGATTCAATGCCTCCATGACCCTACTACAGAAAAATAATCCATGGTGGTCAGATGAAACTTAAAAGAAGACTTCCTTTCTTGCCTCTTAAATATACCCACACACAAATATGTCAGTTGTGAGAATAAATGTCAAAAGATAGGGATGTAAATACAACTTTTCTGTGCATTATGCAGGTTAATATATGTACAATAATTTGAACAGATTTCCATGCAAATGATGCCCAGGCTAAAACAGCATTTATAAATTATTCCCCACCCTGCAAATTATTTGATGTTCAAATTTATAAATTTAGCAAGACACCTCATTAAAGTAAGGAAGGCAAGGGAGAGCACAGTTCAAATCTACCAGAATACCTTCAAAGTGTAAATATGTAAATGAGAACAGCGATTGGAACTTCAAACATAAAAACCGCTTAATAGCAGTAAGATTGAAAAGATCTCAAAATTACTGCTGCCACATTCTAAATATTATATAATTAATTGAGATGTCAGGATTCTAAGACAGTAAGTGGAATGTAATACCAAAAACAAGATTTGCGTTGCTAACCTAATTGCATATGTGGCAGTAATTTTTTTTTTCAATGTATCACAAACACGGGAAAATCTGCTGATGCTGGAAATCCAAAGCGCTACACACAAAATGCTAGAGGAACTTAGCAGGCCAGACAGCATCTATGGAATAGAGTAAACAGTCGATATTTTGGGCCTAGACACATCATCAGGACTGGAAAGGAAGAGGAACTCCATGGTTTTCTATCCCCTCCTATCAGATTCATCCTTCTCTGGCAGTTTAACTTTTTCACAAATCAATTTCCCAGCTGTTTACTTCACTCCCTTCCCCCTCTCCCAGTATCACCTATCACCTTATACTTCTTCCTCCTATCCCTGCACCTTCTCATTCTGACCTCTCCACTTCCTTTGCAGTCCTGATGAAGGGTATCGGACTAAAACGTCAACTGTATTCTTTTCTTTAGATGCTGCCTGGCCTAATGAGTTCCTCCAACATTTTGTGTGTATTTTTCTTGTTTTTTTTTATTGTGTTTTATTTTGTGCTGTATCAGATCCGAACTAACTATTATTTAGTTCTTTACACTCATGGATTAAAATGATAATAAGCAACCTTGAATCTTGAAACTTGAATATCCACATAAAAACTACTCCGCTAAATGTGATAGTAACTTTCCGAAAAATATCATATTATTGAAATTTCTGTGATATGATCAACTGTTTTGATGAGAAAAAGGTTCTCATTATAGCTTATTGTTGCCATAGGCATACATATCCAAGCTATGAATACATGGAAGTTACCCACACAAAATGCTGGAGGATCTCATCAGGCCAGGCAGCATCTATGGAAAAGTGTAAACAGTCAACATTTCAAGCCAAGCCGAGACCCTTCATCAGGACTTAGAAGGAAGGGGGAAGATGCCTGAATGAAAAAGAGGTTAGTGTTTTGCAGCATCAGCTGTACAATAAATTACAAACATGCCAAACATAAGTTAACATAGACTTATATGTCATACATAACTGCAGGAACAAACTGAAAGGCCACACAGAGTTTCAAATATATATTAAAATTTTAAAAACCGATGTGTACCAGGACACCAGTCAAAACTGATCTACTTGAGCATGAATTTCATGCAGCTTTGGCATTCTCAGTTTATAAGATTACCAGTAAAGCTACATTTTGAAAACAGAATGGTGGTTACAGAAAGATGTAATTAAGTAACAGACTAGGCCCAGATTAGAGAATAAAATGATTCTCACAGGTCTAACAATATATCCAATTTTCTGTTACAGCATTAGGGTACACAAGAGCATAATTAATGATGTTCCTGAAATTTGGATGCTGTTACTACTGCATTCTGAAACAATGAGCGCTGGTAATGACAGGACCCAAGTGTGGAGGAAAGGCAGACTCCAATGTAGAGATGGTGACCACAGTTTGTTCATTAGAATTCCAACAGAACATCAGTGCAGAGCTGAGCCACATCATGAGATGTAACATTCTCAAAACTAGGACTCCACAATTAGTGCTCGCCAGGCATCTACTTAAATAATACAAGTAACACAAAATCCCTGAATCTATCAAAATAAACTTTACAACTTTAAACAGAAAGCGCCAAGTGACTGCATCACAAAGAGCGCATTGCTCAAGTAAAAACATTAGGAACTCTAAATGATTAATAACTTTCACTAAACAACAATTAATCAATTCAGGTCTTTTAAAAACCTTGGAGCCCAACACTCTCCAGCTCCCCACACAAACTTAAAGAGCTCATTATAACATCCTCGTCTCTACTTTTAGGCATGATAGGCAGCACAATCCACATCCCTATTTTCTGGTTATTAGCCCTCACTATATTTCCCCCACAACAATAACATACACATGTGTAAAAAAACAGAAAAAAAAACATAATAGCAGCGGTCAGGTTTGAGAGGGTGAAAAAGAAATATAGTTTAAGACGGTGTTAGGTGTTTCAAGTTGATTGAAGAATCTGATGGCAGTGGGGATGACGTTGAGATGTGGGTCTTCAGGTTCCTGTGCCTCCTGCTTGATGGCCCAGATGGTGTGGATCCAGATGAGGGATGTTGCCTTCCTAAGACTTCGCCTCCTGTATATGTCCTCAGTGATGAGGGGGCTGTATCTATGATGGAACGAGCAGAGTCTCCACTCTATGTAGTCCCCTGTGCTCTCATGTAATGGACTTTTCACAAAAAGTTGTGATTCAACCAGTAAGCATTTTTTCTACTGTACAACTGTAGTAATTTGAGGGACCAGAGAGTTTGAACTAAAAATAGAAAACCTATTTTTCCTGCAGGATATTTAATAATAAATGTGTTTTTGTAGCTATACAAGTATTTTGTTATTACTAGTTAAAATACAAAATGGTTTGATCAGAACTGACAAAAGTAAACGCCAACATCATTGAACAAATCCTGAATAACCCAAGGCAACACACCAAAATCAATAGGTAATAAAAAGAGAAATAAAATTAAATTTCTATCTTCATTGAAGGCAGATTGCATAAATAAAATAAATGGAATAAATGAGTAAAATAAATATATTTTAACTATATTTTGTGCAGACCTGATGGAGGCTTGGTGAAGGAGGCGGAGGAAGTGATGGAGTTGAAGAGTTATGGTGATTAGAGGGTCTCAATATCAGATGAAGGACTGACTAGTGGGGCTGGAGATCTGGCAAGAAAGAACCAGACATCAGATGTAGACTTTCGCAGTTATCTTTTCATAAGACCAAACGACACGAGTAGAATTAAGCAATTTAGCTCATCGTGCCAGTCCTGCCATATTTTTCCAGCAGTTCATGGGAATTCAGGATTCCACAATCTGAAGTTCTCTTGACTTACAATTAATATTTACTTAATCCTTTGCTTCTTTAAATGAATGTCATTAAACATGATACCTCTACACAACACGTTCTAGTTTGATAGCTGTGAGCCTGTACTTGCTGAAGTTTTGAAGAATAAATGGGGGATAGCTCTCATTGAAATCCATCTAAAGTTGAAAGGCCCAAATAGAGTGAATGTGGAGAGGATGTTTCTGAAAGTGGAGAAGTCCAGGACCAGAGAATACAAGGGTGTCGCTTTAGAACAGAGATAAGGAGGAATTTTTTTTGCTAGCTGGTTGTGTATTTGTGGAATTCGTTGTCACAGATGGTTGTGGAGGTCAAGACATTGGGTATATGTAAAGTGGAGACTGATAAGTTCTGGATTATTAAGTCCATCAAAGGTTAACGGAAGATGGAAGGAGAATGGGATTGAGAGGAATAATAAACAGGAACATGTGCATCCCTTGCCTTCTGAAGTCAATAAATGTTTTATTTTGTTGACATTGAGAGAAAAGTTGTTGTCATTATACCATGTCACTAAACTCTCTTTTCTTTCCTGTAATCTGAATCATCATTATTTGAGATTGTGTCCACTACACTGGAATCATCTTGTAGATGAGGATGCAACCTTGTGGAGCTCCAGTGATTTATATAAGTGTAACTGCCTACTCTTATAGATTGTAGTCTGATGTTCAGAAAGACAAGGATCCATTTGTAGAGGGAGTTATTAATTCCATGGTCTGGAGTTTGGTGATGAGCTTGCTTGGAATAATAGCTTTGAAGGTAGAACTGTAGTCAATAAACAATAGTCTGATATGGATATATTAACTGTCCAGATGCACTGAGATTAATCCAGGGAGATTGAATCTACGGTACCTGCTGTGGTAATGAACAAATTGCAGTGGATTGATATTTTCTGGAAAGCTGGAGTTCAATTTGAAGTCTAATTGTCATTCAACCATACATGAGTACCCATGAGATCATGTTACTCCAGGGACAAGGTGCAAAACACAGTACCAGCAGTCATACACAGCACATTTAGCACATATAAGATAGCAGGGAAATCCAGTCACACAAAAAATTACAGTCCATGTCACTGAGTCCATGAATGTTGTGGCAGTCTGCCTTCAAACAAACACCTTGGGGCAACATCGACTCCATCAGCAGGTCACACAACACTGCCTCCAGCACTCCGCTGGAGCGCTGGACTCCGATGCCTCTCCAGGGCAGCTGCAAACAGGCAACACCACAGTTTGAGGTCTAGTTCTCACTATGACTGAGGCCTTGCAGCTCCCCTGCCATTTGCCAATAAACCAATGAACTGTGCTTGCAACATTCCACACAAACAATGTTCAACAGGGTCCTGCAATCACAAGGAAAGCAATTAAGACGATCACTCACTTTTAGGCTGCACACCGGCTTCACACACGAATGCCTTTCTGACACAGTCAGCAATGCGATCCATACCAACTCCAGTTCCTTCAGTTTCTCTGCCAACGAACAAATCGCTGATGGGTTAGATCTGCAGTACTTTAAGTTCTTAATGTCCAGCAGGGTCTTGCAATCACAAAAAAAAATGTACTGCTGCCGCAAACAACAAATTTCCTGACATATGTCAGTGGTAATAGACCTGATCTGTTTCTGATTCTGGCTATTCTGGTGATGGCCGTACCAACTCTCTCTAGGGTCAAGTGCAATGACTTCTTCAGGAGATCGTAAAATTGCTAGTTTGTTTAGACAGTTCCAAAGTGCATTTCTTAAAGAGAAATTACAGGCTGCAGATTGCTGTCATTGTAGTTCAGAGTAAGTATATCTAACAGAGTGGTGGAAGCAGACATGACAGCAGTGTTTAAGAGGTTCTTAGAGAGACACATGGATGTGCAGAAAATGGAAGGATATGGATTGTGTACAGGCAAATGAGAATTAGTTAAATTCAGCATTATATTCAGCACAGCCTTTTCAGATCAGAAAAGCCTGCCCTGTATTGTACTTTTCTATGCTCTACCTGAGGACCAATGAGTTATTTTGAATTTATGATCTACATTTGTTTGTCATCAAAAGTACAATTGGTCCAGTTTGTATCACCTGAACCACCATGAGATTCTCTGAAGAATGGGAATTAATTATCAGTTAGTAATCTTAGAGTTAATTAATTCCATGGCATGTCTTTATTTTGTGGCCGTCTGTGGGAAGACAAACTCAGGGTTGTAGACTGCACACATATTTTGATAAGAAGTGTACTTTGAATCTTTGAATTTCTCTATTTTCAGGAACAATCTAAAGCTCCATTTTGTTTGGACTTCGTTTTCTTTATTACTGCAGACATTGAGACCTAGAATCTGACTTAATTCCAGCGAGCATGTGTGAAATCACTCAGGTAGAAATAAAACTCCGTGTTAAGTGAACTGCTGGTAAGTTCAGGATTCTAGTGGATGTATAAATGAATGTGAAAGCTGAGAACACGTACCCATTAGGGAACTTAGGACTTCAATCTGAAATTAGAGTCTCTGTGGAGACCAGTACTGGAGCTCAAGGATGTAGAAATTCCTGTCCAGCTAGAAAAGGATATCTATTCCAGCAGTCTGTTTGTAGAGTGGATTTGACACAGGAACAGCAGTTCCATTCATAGGAATGGAGGGAAAGTACACGAGGGTCTAGGTTTCAATTATTTTTGTTTTCAACTGTTCAAGTTAATCTATTTTCATAATTTTATTTAAGTAGCTCATGAATATCTTTGAAGTATTCTTGATATCGGAATAATTTTCTGGCATTCACTGCTTTTTATAGCTTTGACTGCCAGCTGCCAAGGACATCATTCAATGTTTTATCAGGAGCATATTCAAGCTGAAGATGGAGCCAGTCTTATCCAGGAAATTTGGCAGCCTTAGAAGCAGTCCACTTTTTCAAGAAAATCTGCACCAAGGAAGTATAGCTCTTTGTCTTCCTTTGGTAATTCCTTGTTATTAAGTGGATCTCTTCCAATCCACTTCTGTTGCACTCTAAGTTACTGATGAGGCTAATGTGGTATAAAACCCTAAGACCATAAGACATAGGAGCATAATTAGACCATTTTGCCCATTGCATTTGCTCTGCTCTTCCATCAAGGCTGATTTACTATCCCTTTCAACTCAATTCTCTATCTTCTTCCCATAATCTATGGTGCTGTGGCGGCTCATTTCCTAGCGTATGCGAACCGACTCACAATTAGATAGCCTACGGGGGTTTGCGAGCACAGAGCTTTGGAGCCTCTTCGCCATGGGGGGCCGGTTGACAGAGGCTTAAAAGTGAGGCTGAAGTTTTCGAATAAAGTTTTTCCTTCGACTGCAGTTACCGACTCCGTGTCGTAATTTTAGCGCTGCTTGTAGCACACCGCTACAATTGGTGACCCCGACGGTCCAAACGATTTTTGGACCAGAAATGACCGACGCCGCCTCTGTTCATGCGGTTTCGTTGAAACTGCCGGGTTTCTGGACACAGCGCCCGGACCTATGGTTCCAGCAAGCCGAAGCCCAATTCCACGTTCGCCGGATCACCTCAGAAGACACCCGCTACTACTACGTGGTGGGCTCCCTCGACCAGGACACAGCTGCCCAGGTCGCGGAGTTCGTACAGTCGCCCCCGGTAGACGGCAAGTACACGGAATTCAAAGCCCTGCTCCTCAGGACTTTCGGACTCTCACGGCGCGAGCGGGCTGCCCGTTTACTGCACCTGGATGGCTTGGGCGACAGACCTCCATCGGCTTTAATGAACGAGATGTTGTCTCTGGCCGAGGGACACACAGGCCTCATGTTTGAGCAGGCATTCCTGGAGCAGCTGCCCGAGGACATACGCCTGCTGCTGTCCGACGCGGATTTCAGTGACCCCCGGAAGGTGGCAGCCCGGGCGGACTTGCTGTAGAACGCCAAAAAGGTGAGCGGGGCGTCCATCGCACAGATCTCCCAGCCACGCTCCCAGCAGCAAACCAGTCCAGGCCCGGCCGCAGAGCCCACTAACCCCCGGCCCAATGACCACTGGTGCTTCTACCACCAGCGGTGGGGCGCAGAAGCCCGCCGTTGCCGCCCGCCCTGCAAGTTCCCGGGAAATGCCAGGGCCAGCCGCCGCTGATGGCTACGGCGGCTGGCCATCGGGATAGCCTCCTGTATGTGTGGGATAGAAGGTCAGGACGCCGGTTTTTGGTCGATACTGGTGCCGAGATCAGCGTTTTACCTCCGACAAGTTACGACACTCGCAGCAGGGCACCGGGTCCCCCCCTGAGGGCCGTGAATGGCAGCACAGTAAGGACCTATGGCACCCGTCAGGTGCAGCTACAGTTCGGCTCCAGCCAGTTCACGTGGGACTTCACACTGGCCGCCGTAGCCCAACCGCTTCTGGGTGCGGATTTTTTGCGGGCTCACAGCCTGCTGGTTGACCTGCCCAGGAAGAGACTGGTACACGCCGAGACCTTTCAGACGTTCTCCCTGGGCGCGGCCCAGTTGCCAGCCCCTCACCTCGGCTCCATCACGCTGTCCGACAACGACTTCACCAGGGTCCTGGCGGAGTTCCCATCGGTTCTGGCACCGCAGTTCACAGCAGCCATGCCCAGGCACGGCGTACAGCACCACATCCCGACACAGGGACCACCCCTCCATGCCCGTGCTCGGCGGCTTCCCCCGGACAAGCTCCGACTGGCGAAGGAGGAGTTCCAGAGAATGGAGGAATTGGGGATCATCCGGCGGTCCGACAGCCCCTGGGCTTCCCCCCTGCACATGGTGCCCAAAGCGACGGGGGGCTGGAGACCGTGCGGCGACTACCGCAAGCTGAACGAGGCTACCACACCGGACCGCTACCCTGTGCCGCACATTCAGGACTTTGCGGCAAACCTGCACGGCGCCCGGATCTTCTCCAAGGTCGACCTTGTCCGAGGGTACCATCAAATCCCGATGCATCCTGACGACGTCCCCAAGACGGCTCTCATCACCCCGTTTGGCCTCTTCGAGTTCCTCCGCATGCCGTTCGGCCTGAAGAATGCCGCACAGACGTTCCAGCGGTTAATGGACGCGGTGGGACGGGACCTGGACTTCGCGTTCATCTATTTGGATGACATCCTCATAGCCAGCGGCAGTCGTCAGGAGCATCTGTCCCACCTCCGTCAACTCTGCGCCCGACTGAGTGAGTACGGTCTTACAATCAACCCTGCCAAATGCCAGTTCGGACTTGATACCATTGACTTCCTGGGCCACAGGATTACTAAAGACGGGGCAACCCCTCTGCCCGCTAAGGTAGATGCGGTCCGCCACTTCCCCCGACCCACCACGATCAAAGGCCTTCAGGAATTCGTAGGTATGGTCAATTTCTACCGCCGCTTCCTCCCTTCAGCTGCCCGGATCATGCGCCCCCTGTTCGCCCTGATGTCGGGTCCGAGCAAGGACATTACCTGGGACGAGGAGTCCGCCGCCGCTTTCGTTCAAACGAAGGAAGCTTTGGCTGACGCCGCAATGCTAGTACATCCCAGAATGGACACCCCTACCGCCCTCACAGTGGACGCATCAAACACGGCAGTCGGTGGGGTGCTGGAGCAGCTCATCGCAGGTCGCTGGCAACCCCTGGCGTTTTTCAGCAAACACCTGCGGCCACCCGAGCTCAAGTACAGTGCTTTTGACCGGGAACTGTTGGCGCTCTACCTGGCAATCCGGCATTTCAGGTACTTCCTAGAAGGTCGGCCCTTCACCGCGTTCACGGACCACAAACCGCTTACCTTTGCGTTTACGAAAGCATCCGACCCCTGGTCATCCCGCCAGCAACGCCACCTGTCCTACATCTCTGAATACACAACGGATGTCCGGCACGTCTCGGGTAAGGACAATGTCGTGGCGGATGCGCTCTCTCGCCCTACCGTTCATGCCCTTTCCCAAGGGGTAGACTTTGAGGCACTGGCAGAGGCACAGCAGGTAGATGAGGAGATTCCGAGTTACAGGACTGCAGTCTCTGGTTTGCAGCTCCAGGACCTCCCCGTGGGCCCAGGTGAGAGGACCCTACTCTGTGACGTCGCCACCAGCCAGCCCCGTCCGGTCGTCCCCGCAGCCTGGCGGCGACGTGTTTTCGACTCCATTCATAACTTGGCGCATCCCTCCATCCGGACAACTGTCCGGATGGTTTCCAGCAGGTTCGTTTGGCACGGACTCCGCAAACAGGTCAGTGAATGGGCCAGGACGTGCATGCACTGCCAGACGGCCAAGGTTCAGCGGCACACCAAAGCCCCACCGCAGCAGTTCCATCCCGCCCACCGGCGTTTCGACCACATTCATGTGGATATCGTGGGCCCCCTGCCAGTGTCGCGCGGAGCGCGTTACCTCCTGACTATCGTGGACCGGTTCACAAGATGGCCAGAGGCGGTCCCGCTCACCGACACCACCTCCGAATCTTGCGCCCGAGCCCTGATCGCCACCTGGATATCCCGCTTTGGTGTACCAGCCCACATTACCTCCGACAGAGGCGCCCAGTTCACCTCCAGCCTGTGGTCAGCTATGGCCAGCCTTTTGGGGACTCAGCTGCACCACACCACTGCCTACCACCCACAGTCGAACGGGCTAGTGGAGCGTTTCCACCGTCACCTGAAGTCGGCCCTCATGGCCCGCCTGCGAGGAGCCAACTGGGCGGACGAGCTTCCCTGGGTCCTTCTCGGCATCCGCACAGTGCCCAAGGACGACCTGCACGCCTCGTCGGCCGAGTTGGTATACGGCGCGCCCCTGGCCGTCCCCGGGGAGTTCCTACCAGCCCCGAGGGGGCAAGAGGAAGAACCCGCTGCAGTCCTGGGCAGACTTCGCGAGAAGCTCGGTAACCTGGCCCCCATACCCACTTCACAGCATGGGCGGCACCCGACCTGCGTACCCAAAGACCTACGGAACTGTAAGTTTGTGTTTGTACGAAGGGGCGGGCATCGGCCACCGCTGCAGCGGCCATACGAGGGGCCGTTTACGGTGCTCCGGAACAACGGGTCCACGTTCGTGCTGGACGTTGGGGGGAAGGAGGAGGTTTTCACGGTGGACCGCCTCAAGCCGGCCCATGTGGACCTGGCGCAACCGGCCGAGTTTCCGGCGCCTCGGCGCAGAGGCCGACCTCCCAAGCAGGTTCTGGCCCAGGCTGTGGACATTGGGGGGTGTATCGCCGGTTCTGGGGGGGGGTTATGTGGCGGCTCATTTCCTAGCGTATGCGAACCGACTCACAATTAGATAGCCTACGGGGGTTTGCGAGCACAGAGCTTTGGAGCCTCTTCGCCATGGGGGGCCGGTTGACAGAGGCTTAAAAGTGAGGCTGAAGTTTTCGAATAAAGTTTTTCCTTCGACTGCAGTTACCGACTCCGTGTCGTAATTTTAGTGCTGCTTGTAGCACACCGCTACAGTGCCATTGATATTCAATAACCTATCAACCTCCACTTTAAATGTACCCAATGACTTGGCATCCACAGCAGTTTGAGGCAATGAATTCCACAGATTAATCAAACCACCCTTTGGCTAAAGAATTGCCCCTCATCTCTGTTCCAGAGGGATGTCTTTCTGTTCTGGGGCTTTTCCCTTTGGCCCTAGACTCCTCCACTGTAGGACTCTCCATGTCCACACTGTCTAGGCCTTTTAATATTCAATAGGTTTCAGTAAGTTCCCCCACCCCCCATTCTTCTAAACTCCAGCATGTACAAGCCCAGAACCATGCTCCTCATATATTAACCCTTTCATTCCCCAGATCATTCTTATAAACCTTCTCTGGATATTGTTCATTGCCAGCACATCCTTCCATTGGTAGGGGGCCTAAAACTGCTCTCAATACTCCAAGTGCAGTCTGACCACTGCCTTATAAAGACTCATCATTACATCCCTGCTTTTATATTCTAGTTCTCTCAAAATGAATCTTAACATTGCATTTGCCTTCCTTACCACCACTTATTCTGCATGTTAACTTTTAGGGAATCCTGCATAAGGATTCCCAAATCCCCCTGTACCCCTGATTTTTGAATTTTCTCCACATTTAAAAAAGCATCTATGGCTTTATTCCTCCTAGCAAAGTGCATGACCATACACGTCCCTAAATATTCCATCTGCCACTACTTTTCACATTCTCCTAACCCATTTACATCCTTCTGCAGACCCTCCGCTTCCTCAACACTACCTGTCCCTATACTTACCTTTGTATCATCTGTAACATGACCACAAAGCTGTCAATCTTATCATACAAATCATTGACGTATAACATGAAAACAAGTGGTCCCAACACCAACCCCTGCAGATGAACACTATTCACTGGCAGCCAAGTTAAAAACGCCCTCTTTAACCCCATTCTTTGCCTCCTGCCATTCAGTCAGTATTCTATCCATGCTAGTGTCTTTCCTGTAATAGCATGTGGTCTTGGTTAGCAGCCTCATGTGCAACAACTTGTCATTGGCCTTCTGAAAATCCAAATAGATCTGCTAAGTCTGCCAGGTAGGAAGGTGGGTAGTCCATGAGGTGCTGCACTCCTCCTGCCAATTGCACAATCCTTCTGAGTGCGTTCAGTTCATGCCATGGACCTGAAGTTCTCAGTGCCAAACTGAATATTCCTTCATCACTTTTAGTGGTCATGGTGGCAATTCTGCATTGTTTTGAAGAGGCTTTGAGGACATTCTGGAATTGTTTTCTCAATGCAGAGCTCACAGTAGAATCTGTATTTCGGGAACCTGGGGTTGGGATAGAAATTAATATGTTCAAATGCAAGGCCAAGAATGCAGGAGAGAGGCATATATGAAGCAGCTTTCTTGACAAGCCTCCACCACACTCTTGCAGGCTGATCCCAAGCACTCCAATCACAGGCGTAGGGAGATCACACGAGCAGTCCTCGTACACACAGACTTCGTTCATAATGCATATAGTTGGCATGGAAACCATTGGTGGTGTGTCTTCGCAGCATTTTTTTCTTCCTGTGAGGAATCAGCAACACTTTTGGGGATTCCATGTCAATCATCAGGGTACATGTGGGCATTTGAAAAATTCCATAAATATTTCAGAATCAGAATCAGGTTTAATATCACTGGCATATGTTGTGAAATTTGTTAGTGGCAGCAGTACAGAGCAATAAATGATAATGTAGAAAAAAATAAGTAAATTAATTACAGTAAGTATATATATTGGTATATTAAATAGTTAAATTAAAAATAGTGCTAAAACAGACATAATAATAGTTAGGTAGTCCATTTAGGATGGCAGAGGGGTAGAAGCTGTTCCTGAATCACTGAGTGTGTGCCTTCAAGCTCCTGTACCTCCATCCAGACTGTAACAATAAGAAGAGGGCATGACCTGAGTGATGGGGATCCTTAATAATGGACATATACTTTCTGAGGCATCACTCCTTGAAGATGTCTTGGATACTGCATAGGCTAATACTCAAGATGACTAATTTTACAACTTCCTGCAGCTTCTTGCAATCCTGTGCAGTAGCGACCAGCGCCACCCCTTCCCCCCCACCCCCCACACCAGACTGTGATGCAGCCTGGTTAGAATGCTGTCACCTGTGATTTTCGAGTGTTTTAGATGACAGACCAAATCTCCTCAAAATCTTAATGAAATGTAGCCACTGTCTTGCCTCCTTTGTAGCTGCATCCAGATGTAGGGACCAGGTTTTTTCCTCAGATCTTGACACCCAGGAACTTGACATTGCTCATTCTCTACACTTCTGATCCCTCTGTGAGGATTGGTTCATGTTCCCTCGTCCTACCCTCTCTGAAGACCACAATCAGCTCTTTGGTCTTACTGACGTTAAGTGCGTGTTTGTTGCTGCAGCACCTCTCAAGTGGTTGGTGTATCTCGTTCCTGAATGCACTCTCATCTCCGTCTACGGCTTTCATTTTATTGTTTGCCCAAAATGTCTCAGATTTGCTTATCCTCGAACACAGCCCTCATCTCTGTCCACCCAATGTCCCAGAAACTTCAAGATAGATCAGAACATCAGTAAACTGGAGGCCTCCCACTGTTCAGCAACTCACTTACTCAGAACACTTCAGCAGAACCTACGGCACAGTATATCAGAATCAGAATCAAGTTTGTTATCACTGACATATGTCATGAAATTTGTTGTTGTGTGGCAGCAGCAGAGTTCAAGAGATTAAAAAAATGACAATATGTAATGATAAGAATAGAATCAATAAATAACGAATGAGTGGAATAGTGAGGTAGTGAGTGGTAGCGGATGCCCATTACAATTCTAGCTCCCTGCAGTAAGGGACCAGTTTTGCCAGTAATTGGCTGGTCGGGAAATAGTAGCTCAGTAATCTTTTGTCAGCTCTGCCACTTTCTAACTTGAACGAAGGGTGAGTACTGTTCGATATATGAGTTGAGTGATCTGATCTGTTTCAGATTTATAACTGCGTCATTATCACACATTCAAACCTTTGCTAATGGCAGAGGTTATAAGGTCCATGATTTGCCATTATTTCTCCCTATCCTTTATTAAGTCATGATGTTGCTTCTCACTTTTCCAGGATCAAGGAAACATCGGAAGTTTGCCAATAATGCAACCCAGTAGTGCAGCAGCTACCAGGTTTATACCTGCGGAATGCAGTCTATGAAGCAGAGAGGCTCCGCACATTCTCTTGGCCTTCTTACTTTATTTTAGCGTTTTGTAAGAAGCAAAATAAATTATTCTATGACAGAGTTTGAGACTGATAAATGGTGAAGAAATTGAAGAAATTTCTACAAAATTTGTAAATCAGGTACTTTCATCATTGGTAGCTCATAATTTATCTTTATGTTCATTGAAAGTGATATTATCTTCGAGTGAAACAGATGAAGGCCCATTCATTTTACATCTTTTCCAATATTCATTTCCCTTGAAATTAATATATCCTATTGGACAGAATTCAAATAACACTCAAGAATTTTACTTAACCAAACTTGAATCATTGTTCATTTCCCAAACATTCCAGGCAAGAAAATGCCTTTCTTTGCTCTAAACTGTTTATATGCTAACTATTCCATACTAAGTAGAATGTCTGCTTTATTTATACTCATCATCATTATGTGCCCTGTTGTCTGATATGACCATAATTGATCTTGGCAAATTTTCTCCAGAAATGGTTTACCATTGTCTTTTTCTGGGCTGTGTCTTCAAAAGACGAGTGACCCCGGCCATTATCAATACTCTTCAGAGATTGTCTGCCTGGCGCCAGTGGTCTCATACCTAGAACTTGTGATGTGCACCAACTGCTCATTTGACCAGCCGCCACCTGCTCCCATGGCTCTACGTGACCTTGATCAGGGGCTAAGCAGGTGCTACACCTTGCCCAAGGGTGACCTACAGCTTAGCGGAGGGAAAGATCATATTACACCTCCTTTAATAGAGACTTATTTTCACCCCGCCACCCATTGTCTTGAAAGTAAACCCAGAAGTAATATTTGAAATTATAGAAGCATAAATCAAAATATAGACCATCCCTGGGTTACTGATCCAATTCTTCCAGTCATCCCCACTTCCCTGCCTATCTCCATACCCTTTGATGCCCTGGCTAATCAAGAACCTATCTATCTCTGCCTTGAATGCACCCATTGACTTGGCCTCCAAGCTGCGCATGGCAACAAATTCCACAGATTTACCACCCTCTGACTAAAGTAATTTCTCCTCATCTCTGTTCTATATGGATGTCCTTCAATCCTGAAGTCATGCCCTTCTGACCTAGAATCCCCTACCTTGGGAAATAACATTGCTATTTCTAATCTGTTCAGGCCTTTTAACATTTGGAATGTTTCTATGAGAGTCACCCCTCATTCTCCTGAACTCCAGGGAATACAGCCCAAGAGCTGCCAGACGTCCCTCATATGGTAACCCTTTCATTCCTGGAATCATTCTCGTGAACTTTTTCTGAACTGTCTCCAATGTCAGTATATCCTTTCTAAAATAAGGAGCCCAAAACTGCACACAATACTCCATGAGCAGTCTCACAAGTGCCTTATAGAGCATCAGCATCACACTCCTGCTCTTATATTCTATACTCTAGAAATGAATGCCAACATTGCGTTTGTCTACTTCACCTCTGACTCAACCTGACAGTTAACCTTTAGGATAATCCTGCACAAAGACTCCCAAATCCCTTTGCATCTCTGCATTTTGAATACACTCTCCATCTAACTAATAGTCTGCCTGTTTAATTCTTCCATCAAAATGCATGACCATACACTTTTGAACATTGTACTTGATTTGCCACTTCTTTGCTCATTCTGCTAAACTATCTAAGTTTCTCTGCAGGTTCTCTGTTTCCTCAAGACTACCCACTCCTCCACCAATCTTTGTATTGTTACAAAGGATGAACAACTCTGATGGGCAGAAGGGTGCAGAGTGGCCCATGTCCCCCCCCCCCTTTTTGGAGAATCACAAATCGCTACTATTTTGATGCTACTAACAAGGAAGTAATCTGCCAGGGCAGTTGTTATTGATAACAGCTCATGAAAGTTAATAAAAGAGAGACACAGCTAAGGTGGAACATCTCCTACTGACAAAAACCATTGATTTACTGCTATTGTCTTTTGGAGAGGATTGTTTACTTGGTACTGTTCTATTCATTGAAACCTCTCAGCGGACAACCAGAGTGGGCTGATTTGATGGGTTATATCATCCCAACCTGATTGACACCTGAGACCCCGTGAGTAGGGATAAAAGTGAGGTCTGGGTAACACCCGTGAGATGCACCAGGAGAAATGCTAGTGAGCATCAGAACCCCCATGAGACAGGGTGGGAGATCGGAGACTGAACAAAGGGTCGGTAAATTTTAATGCACAGTGTTTTGTAGCGAGACCGGTGGGGCTTGTGTGTGTGTCCACCCTTGCCTGGGTGACGAGTCCACCACGGAAGAACGGTCTAGCTAAAGGACGGAGGTGTCATATGTGAATGGCCACAACAACAATGCATCGACGGATCAAAATCGTAAAGGAAGGTTGGCAAGATAATAGCTGTTACTGTTCACACGTTCTCTCTCTCTCTCTCTCTCTCTCGCCAACAATTGCAACACATTGACAAACAACTACCGCAGCCTGCATGAACTGAACTGAACTTTATATTTCCATCTGACAATTCATTATCCCCTAGACAACAATAGAGCTTGTTTCATTAGTGATTATTATTATACCCGCACTTTTAGGTTTAGTATTGATGACGTATATTCTCTGTATATTTGCATTGATATTATTTTGTATATCTTTGCTAATAAATATTGTTGAAAATAGTATCTCCAGACTCCAATGGATACTTCTATCTTTGCTGGTAAGATGCAGTTATGGGGTACGTAACAGTATCATCGGCAAATTTAGCAAGAAATCCATTAATCCCATAGTCCAAAACATTGACATCCATCATTAAAAGCAGCAGTCCCAACACTGACCCCTGTGGATCTCTACTGGTAACTGGCAGCCAGCCAGAATAGGATTCCTTTATTCCCACACTTTGTTTTCTGCCGATCAGCCAATGCTCCACCCATGCTAGTAACTCCCCTGTATTCCATGGGCTCTTGCTAAGCAGCATCATGTATGGCACCTTGTCAAAGGCCTTCTAAAAATCCAAGTACATCATGTCTACCGGCATCTCCTTTATATACCCTGCTTGTAATTTCCTCAAAGAATTGCAGTAGGTTTGTCAGGCAGGATTCTTCTTTCAGGAAACCTTGCTAGCTTTGGCCTATCTTGTCATGTGCCTCCAAGTATTTTGTAATCTCATTCTTAACAATCGATTCCACCAACTTCCCAACCACTGATGTCAGGCTAACAGGTCTATAGTTTCTTTTCTGCTGCCTCCCTCCCTTCTTAAATAGCGGAGTAACATTTGCAATTTCCTAGTCATCCAGTGCAATTCCTGAATCTATCAATTCCTGAAAGGTCATTCCTCATGCCTCCGCAATCTCTCCAGCTACTTCCTTCAGAACCCAAGGGTGCATTCCATCACATCCAGGAGATTTATTCATCTTCAAGCTTTCTGAGCACCTTCTCAGTCGTAATTTTCACTGCACATACTTCACTTTCTTGACACTTTTGAATGTCCGGTATATCGCAGGTGTCTTCAACTGTGAAGACTGATGCAAAGTATGTATTCATTCAGTTCCTCTGCCATCTCTGCATCTCTCATGATAACATCTTCAGCATCATTTTGGTCCAATATCTACCCTCAACTCCTTATATACTTAAATAAGCTTTTAGTATCTTCTTTGATATTAGTCGCCAGCTTCCTTTCATAATTCATCTTTTCCTTCCTAATGACCTTCTTAGTTTCCTAGTACAAGTTTTTAAAAGCTTCTCAAGCCTCTATCTTCCCACTAGCTTTGGCTTCCTTGTATGCCCTCTCTTTTGCTTTTACTTTGGCTCTGAATTCACTTGTCTGCCACAGTAGTGTCCTTCTTCCATTCGAAAATTTCTCCTTATTTGTAATATATCTGTCTTGCACTTCCCTCATTTTTCAGAGGAACTCCAGCCATTGCTGCTCTGCTGTCCTTCCTGCTAGTGTCCCTTTCCAGTCTACCTTGGCCAGTTCCCTTCTCATGTCATCATAATTCCCTTTATTCCACTGAAATACCAACACATTGGAATTTAGATTCTGCTTCTCCAATTTCAAAGTGAACTTGATCATATTGTGATCACTGTTCCCCAAGGGTTCCTTAAACTTAACCTCTCTTATCACCTCCGGAACATTCCACGACACGCAATCCAGCACAGCCAATCACTAGTGGGCTCAACACCAAGCTGTTCTAAAAAGCCATCCCTTAGACATTCTACAAATTCTCTCTGTTGAGGTCCAGTACTGGCCTGGTTTTCCCAATCCACTCTCATGTTAAATTCCTCAACGATTGTCATGACATTGCCCATCTGACACGTCTTTTCTATTTCCTGCTGTAATTTGTAATCCACATCCCAGCTGCTGTTTGAAGGCCTGTATACAACTGCCA